>NW_026019016.1:12487867-12491181 GCF_020466585.1 Dendroctonus ponderosae
AAATAATTCGTTCTTATTGCGAAATAGGAGCACTATTTATCAATCTGTAATAAAAGACGTGAGGCAATTCTGTCTTTTTTAAAGACAAAAATTTTTGAGGCGAAATACCCAAAAAGAAGTTTGTAAAAAATTGGAGTTCTTTAAAAAAATCTTTCCCATATTAATTGACATAAAGCTCAATTGGAGATGCGGCGCAGTATGGCGCGATGTGTTATAACTCACGAATTCACAGAGCGGCATCAACTGAAAAGCGCAACTCAACACAGTGTTTCCCAGTGCTACAGTAAAGCATCAAGATGAAACAGTATTTCTAATTTTTTACAAACTTCTTTTTGTGTGTTTCGCCTCAAAAATTTTTGTCTTTAAAAAAGACAGAATTTCCTCACGTCTTTTATTACAGATTGATAAATAGTGCATTTGATAAATAATTCGTTCTTATTGCGAAATGGGAGCACTATTTATCAATCTGTAATAAAAGACGTGAGGAAATTCTGTCTTTTTTAAAGACAAAAATTTTTGAGGCGAAATACCCAAAAAGAAGTTTGTAAAAAAATTGTCTCTTGTGGATCACAACTTTCCATTTTTTTCTATTTACATCTTCAAGTCGCTTTGAGGGTTGTAATACCAATGAATTGATCTCTATTTGATCTCTTATATTTTCTAATTATTATCAATTTTTTCGTTCACAATTGATTCTATTTTCTTTCATTTCCTTCGGCGTATTTATCATTTTTGTCTTTTCATTTTAGTTTCTAGTGACTAGTGGCTGTGTTATTTTTGATAAGGCGCTATTGTTTCTATTTTTCAATAGGGCAGATTTATGCTAATCGTGCTAAACTTTCCTCTTAAGGCACATTGTTTCTTATTTTAATGAACCGATATTGCTCTCGAGCTTTCGTCAATCTACTTTCCAGTGATTGAATTATTCAAATTTGCCAAATAAGTTTGTATTGTTCTGTTGTTTTTTCCTCAAACAACATGCATTTGGGTTTCGGGTTCCGGATTTCAGTTAATCGTGTTTGCATTAAACCGAGATTTGTTTAAACAATAGAACAATACAGACGGTTTAGACGACTACTTTTTTTTCTTTTTTTGTCTGCGTAAAACATCAAGTTAAGAAAGGTGTTTTCAAATAACAGTTCGAACTTGGGCGATCGGATGAAGGTGGTGAATTTTCCACAGACAATTTTCCGATTGACTCATCGATGCAGTAACTAAACAGAGTTAGGAGTTGTTCTCCCTATTGAGTTACTGTTTAGATTAACAGAGCGTCGGCTCATGATCAATCGGTTACCAGTTCCGGTTATGCAGATTTGCAGCGAAGCTGGCCAGCGGCGAGAGAAACTGAGCGTGATTTTTTTTTGCAAAAACCCGTTAATGTTTAACATCCAGTCGAACTGAACATCGATTTTCTGATCAAGTATTTGGGTCGCATAGTTCGTTAGGCCGCACAGTCTGGCTTCAACAAAAGCCATTTGTCTGGCTCCCGAACACTTAGTAAAGTGAGGCAAATCGGATTAAACTTATTAAGCCCTACAGATTGGCAACGGCCTCGCGTTGAGAAAGTATGCAGTTGGCTTCAGTTCGAAGTCAACTGACAAACCTATTAGAGTCTCTGCTTCACTAACTTGTGTCGCTTTTGCCTGCATCCGCTCAAAGTGTTGACAAGCTCATTCCTAATTGAGTTGACTCACTGGCAAATGTTTCGTCGGCTGAAAATTGAGCACAATTCACGCAGCAGCTGAACTACTATGCAAGACTGAAAACCGCCTTCTTTAATTACTCTCTCAAAAATATCATTAATACTCAAAAAGAAGTTTGTAAAAAATGAATCCGCCTCAACAATATAGAACTTATCTATATATATATTTTTGTACCGAGTTTTCGTAGTGTAGTGGTTATCACGTGTGCTTCACACGCACAAGGTCCCGGTTCGATCCCGGGCGGAAACAGAACTTTTTGTCGAAAATATACCATAAATTAACTTTTTTTATTTTCGATAATGTTCAGTGTGTCAACGAAGTTGGAAAGTTATTCTGCAGGAAAAGTTCTGCTTGGTTCATAACTTAAAATGCAACAATCGTAGTCATGTTTAGTCGTATACGAGGTACATCAGAAAATACGCATTTTGATCGAGAATAAACGGTCTTTTGCGATGATCAAAAAGAAGCACTTTTTTACTGTTCATTTGTTTTACGTTTCCGCACGGACTGTTACGCGCATGTGCGCAAAAGTAAATGTGACAAATTGAACGTGTCACTGTCATAAAATATTTTAAATTATTTTCATTAAAAAGTAAACGACAGGCTTTTTTAATGAATTACGTAGGTGTATAAAGAACTATTGATAATAATTTAAAGTTTACTTACAATTTTTAAATTATATCTTTGTTACAAGTTCAGTCTCAAAGTCCTTCAAATGGTCTATTGTTTGCACTCGCCGATGTTGCCACAAGCAAAACACGATTCTTTTAAAAAGCGCAAATTTTATGCAAAATATGCAACTATGCAAACACCATACCGTAAAGGCAGTACTCCAATTTTCAACACTCATTGCTTCATTTGTAATATATGCTTACAAAAGTACGCTTTTGAAAAATCACAAACGTCAAACCATGACAATTTCAAAAATGGCATTGACTGACGGATTGACACCTTTGACTTGTCTCCAGTGTCAAACGCCGGCGTCGTTCGAAAAACGACACTTTTCGCCCTTGTATAGAAAACTACTTTTTTTGTAAACAATTTTGTTTTTATTTAAAAAAAACTTAATTTAAGGCTAAGGCAAAAATTTAATGACTCAAATTGTCCTCAATTGATTGTACAAGTTTTTGTACTAACGATGTCCTCAATTGTCCAAAGCGGATGAACTCGGTTGCTGCATCAAAGCATGCGTCTTTCATATGAACAAATTCGCTGCGAATTTAATCAAAACCCATTTTGCGATATTTAAAAAAACATAGATTTTTGGAAAAACTTTTACCAACCCAAGCAGAAAGTCCACAATTTTTTTCTTAATAAAAGTTAGGTCAGAATGTCTTCTTTCGATCCAAAGAATATCTTTCAGTAGTTTTAGATGAAATTTGGCCTGCTTTTCTCGTAAAACAATCTTGTCTCAACACAAAAAAAATTGGTGTTATAACTGAAAACATTCAAATAGTACAAGCAAAATAAGAACAAGCTAGACCTAAGCAGGGCCAACTAAAGCAATTGAAGACAATATGGTAGCCGGAAGGCCGCATTCCTGACTACTCCAATATTTTTCCATTGAGCCAATGGGCGGCGTTGCCACTAATCAACACTTTCCTGGACCAA
>NW_026019016.1:12492180-12493993 GCF_020466585.1 Dendroctonus ponderosae
TTTTCAATGGATTTAACCAAAAATTGCAGTTTCGGTCTGAATGAGTCGATGAGTTGAAACTCATTAACTCAATAGTGCAACTCAACACTAGGCAGGGATCTGGATGAGCAAATGTGCACTAACAAACGCTATCGTCAGAATTAAATTCATGCAAACAGTCCGTGTTTCAGTTGCCCATTTTCAGTAAATAGCAAATATTTGTTTAAAATGTGTCGTTTAAACTTGCCGTGTCGGTGGGTTTTTTCATGTTTATGCAAATATTTGAAGAGCCATGTAGAGTAGTGCTTATCGCAAGCGAATCGGGTCAACTAATTCCAGTTAAACTTTGTTGTTTTTTTTTTGGTTCAAAGAAGTTTTAATTTAAATAATTCGCGTGTGGGTGATCAAAGAGGCTCCAACAACCATAAAAATGTGTCATCAAAAACGCCAATATAATCGAGCTATTATTGCCCCATTTTTATGCGCCAGTTTAATTAAATAAAACGATATCGAACGCAATAAACCTTTGGCCACGTCCGGGAAATAGAAATTCTTCAGCTTTATGGCAATACATAACTAAAAGATACATAAACTCGCCGATAACGTGCTCAGTACGTTGCTGCCCTTACCATTGCGATTCTTTGCTGGTCCAACTCCTTCTTGCATAATTAGCGTTTGCCCCATTCTAAGCCAGCCCCATTTAACCGAAATTTACGTCCCTTTTAGCATTCATATTGAAAGTACAGGGTTCATTAAGACCGTACAACGTCTCATGCAAATTGCCAATCAGGCCGAACCTAAGATTCTAGAACTAAGATTAAGACTAAACCCAAACTAAGCCTAAGAAACTAAACGATTCTGTTCATCCGAACGTATTGAGGGATTGCTGTTGTTTTTTCGAAGGTCTCAATAAACTCGCGCAAATTTCCATTTGCTCTGGTTAGCAAATTAATGGACTAGGAAGTTAAGTGGTTGGCTTAAAAGCAACTTTATTCGAAAATAGTTCAATTTATTTGTGTGGTTTATGTCATTTTTATCGTCCGTATCGCGCTGCTCTAATTTAGATTGCAATTTTAGCGCCGCACTCCCCCAATATAAAACAATATAACAGAACCGCAAAGCAGTAAACCCAGAAACGTTACGGCTTATTCGTATGCAGTTTTACTGTTTTGCCATCGTTTGCATTTTAGATTAAATCCATTGAAAATGCTACTAAAAGCTTTCCACAGTTGGTGGACGGTTTTCAGATGTGGAAAAAATCAAACTGATCTTGGCGGTGGAAAAGTCAGAGAGTTGAACAACCAAAGCAACAAAGGAACATTTTTCTTACGCATCAAAAGCTGATTTTTGCGGCCGAAGTTTAAAAATGAAGCGTTCGCAACTGCAATCTTGAATAAAAATTGCGATCTTCTGATTTAGTAGCATCAAAAAACCAAAACTTTTGCATCTAAAAACCCTCAATTTCAGCTCAAATCGCATCAGAGGCTGATTTATGTGCCAGTTGGAAATATTGGTCTAAAAATGAACGTTTTTGCGCCAGTGAGGCACTAGGCCTGTGCAACACCTGTGTTGAGTTAATGAGTTTTAACTCATCGGTTAATGCGTTAGCACTCATTTACCGATGACCGAAACTGCAATTTTAACATCTAAAAAAAGGTCATCAACATTTTTTAGCAGTAACGTTTTACCAGCCGTCAAACTGAGTTAGTGCGGGGGTGCGTTGGGTCAGCGCACTGAGTTACCTTTTCTGTAGAAACGGTTGCTTGAAAATATTTGATCTAAAATGGGAAAACCGGAAATTTTGAAGAAACTTAAAACTTCTTCAAAGCCATGA
>NW_026019016.1:12494992-12496875 GCF_020466585.1 Dendroctonus ponderosae
TTTGCCACAAAAACCAAATAATTTTAATTATTTTTTTACTGAAAGTAATTGAGATTGTCTTGAAAAACGACCAGAGAAACGAGAGCAAAAGTTTACAAAAAACCAATTGGAAAATTCGAAACCCTGATGGCTTTAAAGATTAAAGTTTATTTAAAATTTCAGGCCTCCAACTTTAGCAAAGTTTTTTTAAGCAATTTTCTCTACGCAAGAAACGCATTTTTTTCTAGTTTTACATAAAAATACTGATAATCTTCGGGCATTTTCTGTGAAAAATTATTCAATAAATTTTATCACTAAACAATCGCCTCCTTAAGCGCTTTGTAAAAATGTGTCAAAAACCTTTTGCGGCCTCAAATTTGGGACAAAACCCTAATAGTTTTTTCTGGGTTTTTCCAAAAATATTTCCCCGAACAGAACAAGCGAAAGTTAATAAACAATTATTTGGAAAACTCGCCACCTTCGTCGTTGTGAATAATTTATTGTCTACGCAGACAATAATTCGAACAAATTTGCGGTTTCAAGACAGCAAAGACCTAAAAGAATGATCCGATGATGGCGCTGTCGTCTCGCCGAAACGTTATGAAATAAACGATATAAAAAACGAATATAATAACAATTACTCGCAGTCAGGAGAATGAATCAAAATTAATTAAAATCTTCAACAGATGCTCGGTTTCATGCTTTTCTTCTAAATTTGTTTTTTTACTAGATCGCTGGAAGCGACTGAATGGTAAATATAAATACGGGTGTGTTAAATCCATATATTTTCTTTTCATTATATGCACCCTCAACACAACTTCACTCTTTACTGGCGAAATTCGCGCCGCTGTTTCATCGCGTTTTGCATCTGCGAATATTTTATATCGCTCGTTATTTCCTAATGGCTGACTCTACACTTAGGGCTTAGAGATAATTTATTGCCTAATTTTTTTCTGGCGGGTTGTGGGCCACGTTTCTTATCGAGCCCGCTTTAGCGCTTGTCGCTGAACATTTTTCTCCGCATAAAATGTTCGCTAATTTTTGATCGTTTTGTTGCAGTTAGATCGATTTAAAGAACCTCCCGCCTTCGGACCCATGTGCGACCTGCTCTGGTCCGATCCGTTAGAAGACTTCGGCAACGAGAACAACGCAGAACATTTTTCACACAACTCCGTTAGAGGCTGCTCATATTTTTACAGGTAACGGCCCTCTTGCCCATTTAAAACTCAACCCTTAAGGAAGCTTTTTGTTGTTATTTTCAGCTATGCCGCATGTTGCGACTTCCTACAAAACAATAATCTCCTGTCGATAATTAGAGCGCACGAAGCACAGGATGCGGGGTGAGTATCTTTTCCCCTATAATATCTGTGACTTTGTCTAGTTAGAGGGCTAAAAACCGGCCAAAAAGTGGCAAACAAAGCGATTTCGTTTGGAAAGTTTAGCAATTTCGTTTTTCGTTCCATAGTTTTATCTTGCAACAACAAGCGAACGTCGTAAAAAGCCAATTGTCCGGGACGTTTATCGTTTTTGATTGTAAATGCGTGGGTGTTGTTTAATCTGAATAAATTCTTTGAAATTCAACAACTTTTAGTGCGCCATCGAGGCATGTTATGGCGAACTTTCGGCCATAATTTCGAAAGCTTTTAGTTCCTGTGTGCATTCTGCAGTAAAACGGGCACTAAAAGGCTACGGCAATTTCGCTGTGGGACCCGAAATGCAGAATAGCTGCTGGTGCTCATGTAAATAACAATAATATTAATAAAATCCCTAAAAGCAAACGATATGGCAAAAAGATGATCTGTAACGTTCTAATAAAATCCTCGTAAGTTCCATGCCAGAACAGCCTAGTAAATGACCTGGTTTTACGAGAAATGCAGCATTTTGTTGGAGGGTAACAACGAAGT
>NW_026019016.1:12497874-12502399 GCF_020466585.1 Dendroctonus ponderosae
CCCCCCCGACTTTAAAGCTGGATGCGCCCCTGTATATACTGAGTTGATTCAAGAAGTGGTTTTACTGGGCATCCATCAACTTTGATCCCTACTCTTTGGAATAATCTTTCGTGGAAGCTTGGATGATTGTCGTGGCTGGCCTGCCTCAACTGAAGAATATGAAACTTTTTTGCCCATTTTGCAGCAGCAGCCTCGCAATCATCTGAGCCCCTAATGAGGTAGTTGCAAGCCACCCTTGAGTAGTTTTCCCGATTTAAAATAACCGAACCTGTTTATTTCAGCTCTAAAAGAACGTAAGTTCCCCAGATTTATATTACATTAACGAGATCTTTTGGTGAGTTTTTCCAAAACTAACAGGCGCGCATTCATCGGGGCCGTTTCAGTTGCTCACTTAGAACTTAACCGAGTTTTGAGGATGTTTTCCTCCACAACTTGCCAAAAGCATTACTCACGTGTAATATAATATCGATGTTTGATAACAAGCTCAAGGCTGTTTGGTGTCATTCAAACGCTGCTTTTATTGTCACTATTTTGCTCAGTTAATAACAAATCATGATCGATTGTACAGTTTGTGTTGGCAAATGAACATAAGGGCAGATGCATAGTTTATTTGATACACGGATATTGTCATTGTGTGGGAACTAGTGGGGTTTGCCGTCCAAAAACCCGAGTTTTTTATAACTATTTTCTCAGTCTGGAACGCGAGTTTAATACATTTTCTTGCGAATCGTTTTCATCCATTCTGGGGCAAATGTGAGTTATGAGGGGAGCGTCAAAATGTGAAAACAACCTGCTATTAGCGGCAGAAAGCGTTAAACTTTGTCCATTCGGAGCCAATAAATTGATTCTTTAGTCTTGATACTTTAGCTGCAATTTCACATGATGGGGGCAAATTCCGCTGGTTCCATGCAAGACAGCCATGACAATAAAATGCATAAAAACTGAATATAATACAGCATAGAAAGTCCCATCAGCAACTACCTCAACGTGTATCGAAATGCGGCAAAAGTGAAGTGATTGGCTCGTTTTGGAGCGTTCAGTTTTGACTCAGCTTTTGTCCAATATTTCAACCATGCGCCCTTTTTTGAATAAAATGTTTATTCGGAAAAGGGCATCTACTGTTATATAAAACCCCTAAACACGTACCTACCCAATCACATCAACGGCACCTGGTTAAAATGTGCCCTCCGATGTTCAACACACACAAATCATCATTAACATTCCTCACTAGAACATGTTCTAGTTGTCTGAACAGCTCACGCTTATTTTTCCGTCATTTGAAAACAATTGATCAGAGAAATGTTTTTCTTTATTATTTTCCTCAATGCTACTTGGAACTAATATAGATGGTAAGGATCAGATTCCCTTTTTACTCCCCACGTCAAAAATCACATCGGCAGTGGCGCAACTGGGTTGTTCATAAACCGCGAACAATTGCAAATAAGACCCTTTAGAAAAATTGCCTCGTTCCGTCACTGTTTTTTGCGCCGCTTTTTGACTACCGTAGATTAGAATGCCTGTATAGTTCCTTATGATCTATTTGTAATTTGTTATTTGAGAAGCGTTGGCGGTGAGCACACGTTTCAGTCGATAGAAAATGCTCAAAAATTGCGGTTTTTTTTTTACAAACAAAGTCAAGTTTTGTCGATGCAAATTCACATTTTTATTGCGCCTACTTTTGAGCATTTGCGAGCTGGATCGAGATGGCCGACGCTTCAAAAAGTTGTTTTTTGTTAGAGTTTTTCGTTATACATCGCACTGTTGAAACGTCGCGACTTTATGCCATTTTTCATGTCATTTTCTCTGGAGGCCCACATGGAAAAGCTTTCTCAAAATTTCCAATTTTACGCACTTGAGTTCGTTTATTTTACTTTTTACTGTTGTGGTTTGTTTGGGATTTTGCCATTTGTTTAGCCGACTTCATCCTAGCACTGAACAATTTAGGGCAGGTTCCCGATCGGATTTTCGGTTGTTTTTTGCCCCCGATTTGTCCCTTATCCATTATTTATATGTTGTTTGTTCGACTCCACCAAGTAGCATCTTGTATTTCTCTCTAACTCTACATTTTTGTTATAACAGCACCGCATAATCTCAACGGCACTTGAAATTCACTCTTTAATAAGTTCATTATGCAACAAAGTCCGGAAGCTGAAGGCGAACAAACTAAACTGAGAGGGAAAACTAAATAAAACAGGGAAAACTTCGGGGATATAAGTGACAGAACCAAATAGAAGAAGTAAGAGTAGATTCGAGTCAGATAATAATGTTCAATCGATCAACAATATTGAGTCTCAGCTTCGGGACTGAATTGCCACTCACACCAATGACCGCACCCCCGTATTTTGCTTTATATTTTCCCCTATTCTGACACTTCTATTTTTCACTATTTTTTCGTCTATATTCGACTTGGATCGCAATACCCGAACAGCGAAACAGGCTAAAATAGTTATTAAAAAACCTGGTAAGTTTCGATAACACTGCATTTCGATGATCATTTTTTTCGCGCAGCCGTTTGAGCAGCCACGCTCTCGTTTTTTGATTTGGTTTTTTACTACTTTTGTTCTCAGCTTTTTCGTTGTGTCGCTCAGCACTACCGGCATTGCATTTTAATTTGAAAAATAAAACATAAACCTCAATTTTTTCGGCTATTTAAACATGGATTTTAATGCGGTAAGGTAGGCGCATTTGCACCGTCAAAATGGCACATTTTTTCAAGTTTGCAAAGTTTTCAATTTTTTGCTGTAAATGAATTTGAAACTTTCAAAATCTGCCCTAAATAAAGGGGTTTTTCTCTAATTAATATAAATAAAATCAATCAATACAGCAATGACTGGTAGTGTTGGCTGAATAAACGGATCAATCAACGCCGCTTCGCGATTAACAAATTGTTGTCGGGAAATCGAAATTTTTTAAAGAAAACCGCATCCAAAAGCATTTTGTCTTCTTTCGAGCCATCTTTTTCTGCGATTCAAAATTTTCCACCATTCCATCGTAGTTTGGTTTGTCCTTATATTAGACTGTAGTATACCGCATGTTGCATTTAATCCGCCGTAGCATTTCCACAGATTATTAATTATTATTTTTTACTCGTTAATATTCTGTGGAGCCTCTTTGTTAACCGTTTATGTATTGGGCATTACTTTTACTCCCTGTAAGAGCCAGTCATTAATCAATTTCATCCGAGATTATTTTAATTAATTAATTAATTGCTTTTGAGTTAACATGTGTGTGTTTATGTTTTGATAATTGCAGACGCATATCGCTAAAGTGTTTTATTGTTGTCTGCTTAAAAATCGATTTTATTTGGGCTGATTTTTTCGAAACTTTTATTAATTTAGTTGTGGTTTTTATTTTTTCAGTGAAAATCGAATAAACACTGGTACAAGGTAGAGAAAACTTTGCATATTCAATATAGGAAAAAATTCAATTAAAAAACTCGTTTGAGTGCCATCTAAAGTATGGACGTGCCCCGGACATCGAAAGCGATGAAAATCTGAGGCATTCAGTTAATAATAATTTTTCAAAAGCTCTACACGAAATATTTGATTTCGCGGTGGCAGAATTTTTGCATTAATTTGCCGAGTTTTTGTGTTTTAATTGGATAAACTTTGACTAAATTGCGCTGATGTGGATAAATTGAAAAGGAGGTTTTATATTAAAAAACATTGTTATTGGCAAAATCCGCCTCAATACCTTCTACCAACCGTTTCCGATTGGAATTTAACATTAGTTTTTTTGTTTTATGTTGTTTTATAAACCATATTCGTCTGAAATTGCTGCCGTTTTCTATATGCACCGTTTGTTTATTTTTTTTCTATACTTCTCCGCCTACCGCACACTTTACGTGGCTGACCGAATCAATCGCCTCCTCCTCACTCAATGACGATCACGTCGTTGGTGCCACCATTACATTTTGGTAAGTTTCACATTTTTTTCTACTCATAAAATTAATGTAAATACATTCCAAGTCTCGTTGAAAATGGTCTTCAGGCTTAGGTGTAGTCGCGCTTTTGCCAAAATGCGTTTGCTTTACGATGTTTCGGAAGCACGAGTTGCTTTCGTCTTCAGAGGCGGTGGGAAATAGGCCTGGGTAACTCAGTGAATTTTTTAGGAGTTGGCGCAATGCTGCGCAAAAGGTTTGGTGCGCCAACGCAACGCACCGGCGCAGTAACTCGGTTCGGTTGCTGGAAAAATGTTGATGATCCTATTTCGCTTGATTTTGAAAATTTCGGAATTTTCCAGTTTTAGCAAAGTTCTTCTAAACGCTCGATTTTCTAAAGTTTCACTTAAAAACACTGACAATCTTAAGGTGTTTTTCTTAATTCCGGATTCTTCAATTTTATGTCAATTTTTTCTAATTCATTCTTCGGATAAATCGCCGTAAATGGTCCATCCTAATATGTTTCATCATCAATTTTCTTTAATTCCGTTTCTCATTTTTCATACAGTCTAGCGTAGAAATGGGGCCTTGCAGATCGAGATTAAAAATCCATTATTGCAAAACAGTTTTTTTCTGCTTCAAGTA
>NW_026019016.1:12502585-12505167 GCF_020466585.1 Dendroctonus ponderosae
AGTAATAGTTTTATATTATCTTTGTTTGCTGTTTATGTGCTCATGCATATGTATATTTGCTTGGTTTTCGCTGATTATCTCTTCTTTTTTGCCTACGGATTTTACAGATAACAACAGATTGAGGGTAATTATTGATTCGTGTTCGCACGTTTATTCACTAGGTTCTTTTACTTTAGTGTATGTCTTCTGATTTTATTTTAATTTTAAGATTACAAAAGGTTTCGCAAAGCAGACAAAAGTAATACGTAGTTAAAACTTTTTTTCTATATCCACAGTTTTCTGAAAACTCGTCACCCTCATTCCTCTGAAGACTGTAAAGGTTGTTCAAAAATTGTGGGTTTTAGTTTTGACTGGATTTGTTTCTTGCTTTACTTTCTACTCAAAAACGCTCTATTTTGTAGAGTTTCGCTTGAAAATACTGACAATCTGKAAGTCTTTTGCACGAAAAATTSCAAAATAAATTTTTGGCTTGGTAGGAATTTTATAAAAACTTTTTCARTGTCGRATTMGGGACGACAATAMATTTCTYCCGTTTTGTCCCGAAAATCGTKAAGGTTTTCTCAAAAACCGATTACRAAACTAAAAGATTATAATCAAAAGCGCAAAAAACCCGTAATTTTCTGATGCTTTTCGCCTTTCCTGACAATAATAGTCTTTTCAGCCAAAAATGACAATTTGAAGTCTCATTTTGCAGGGAATTTTAGAAAACTCTTTTCAGATTCGAATTTGGCACAAAAACCAAATAATTTTCATTATTTACAAAGAGTATACAAAAAACTAATTTGAAAATTCTCCACCCTCATGGCTTTGAAGATTTTTAAAGTTTCTTTAAAATTTTAGGTCTACAGTTTTAGCAAAGTTTTTTTAAGCAATTATCTCTACGCAAAAACGCATTTTTTCTAGTTTTACTTAAAAATACTGATAATCTTCGGGTATTTTCTGTGAAAAATTATAAAATAAATTTCATCACTAAACACTCGCCTTTTTAACCGCTTTGTAAAAATGAGTCAAAATCCTTTTGCGGCCTCAAATTTTGGACAAAACCCTAATAGTTTTTTCTGGGTTTTTCCAAAAATATTTCCCCGAACAGAACAAGCGAAACTTAATAAACAATTAGTTTTTTTTTAATTCCGGTTTCTTCAATTTTATGTCAATTTTTTAGAAAAATTCGCTTTTTCCAAACGTTTTACTTTAAAATATTGGCAAACTGAGTTTTTTATGCAAAAAAAAATGCGAGATCGATTTTACAACAAAACTCGTTTTCTTTGTTGTCTTTTTCGAATACTCGTTTTACATTTGAATTTGTGACAAAATCGAAGCAAAAATCTCTTGTTTTTTTCGAAAAAGAGTAAAGTTTTCCCAAAAAACGATCAAAGAATGCTGAAGCCATTTAATCAACTATTTGGAAAACTATTCATCCTCAAAGCTTTGCAGAAGTTTTAAGTTTCTTCTAAATTTCCGGTTTTCCCATTTTAGATCAAATATTTTCAGCAATCGTTTCTATAGATAAGGTAACTCGGTGAATCTTTAGGAGTTAGCGCAGTGCAGCGCAAAAGGTTTGGTGCGCTAACCCAAACTAAGTTCCGCTGTTGGTAAAACGTTACTCCTAAAAAATGTTGATGACCTTTTCTTTAGATGTTAAAATTGCAGTTTCGGTCATCACTAAATGGGTTCTAACGCATTAACCGATGAGTTAAAACTCATTAACTCAGAGAGCGACAACGACTCAAAAGCGCAACCCAACACAGTGTTACACAGGCCTAGTGGGAAATGTTCTGTTCAGTTCAGTTGCAGCGTCCAAGTGACGAGGTCTGACGACGAAAGCAACTCGTGCTGGCGAAACGTTGCAAAGCAAATTTCTGACCCTAAAAAACTGTCAACAATTTCAAGCAGAATTTTCAATTGGTTTGTTTTTTCCATTGAAACGTGAGTGATGATTTTAGGGGCAGCAGCCAACTTGCGGAAGGAGGTCATACGCAATAAAATCCGGGCTATTGGAAAAATGGCTCGCGTATTCTCTGTGTTAAGGTAAAACAATAACAAAACCCTCTTCCTCCTCGGTGCGGTGGAATGATGTTAAATTCTTTGCAGGGAGGAAAGCGAATCTGTACTTCAACTTAAGGGTCTCACGCCGACTGGGGCGTTGCCTTTGGGCGCCCTTTCAGGCGGAAAAACCAGTCTTAAGAACGGTAAGAAAGTGCAGAATTCATCTGGGTCGATGTTGAAGCGAGTGGGCCAAATCTGTGCTGAATGAGAGGATTTTTTGCAGCCCTCCAAGGGTTCTCACCGAACCACAAAATCACGAGCTTTGCCGAAGCCAAAGGGTTGGACGCGATCAACGAGCGCATGCCGCCGCGCAAAGACGCACCCCCTTCTCCTGCTGCGGAGGAACCCGGCGCCGCGACGCCACAGTCCAATCATACGCCGGCGTCGACGCAGCCGAATGCGCATTCGTGAGCTGCGCCTCCGCACCAAACAGCTTAGGGGCCAGCACCCGTTCAGCCCAGTCAACTCGTCTACTACAGGTAAAACTCCTTTGAGCCTCATCGGCCATTCGAAGAAGTCCGAAGAGAAAACTGCCA
>NW_026019016.1:12505390-12507382 GCF_020466585.1 Dendroctonus ponderosae
AAAAGGCCATTTATTTCTCTCTAGAATGACGTACAAATGAGCGTTCTTGCTCATTTTGCCTCCGAGATATGAGCAAAAATGGGACGGGAAACATGGAATTTTGGCATAATCTTGCACCTAAGTGTGTGATATTCAAATTTCGCTTTCTGGTTCTGTTTCTATGGTTCTTAAGAAACTTCGAAAAAAGGCCATTTAGTTATCTCTGGAATGTTGTAAAAACGAGAAAACATGAAATTTTGCAATAATCTTGCGCCACCCTTGCACAAAACGACGATAATTTTTCTAATTTCATAGATAACAGTATTTTTTCTACATAACCGCCCCTGTTTGTTCAGTTGTTCGGTGTTCCTTAGCTCTAATAATAATTAAATTATATATTGGAAAACGCCACTGGGATGATAATAAAATCAAGGTGTTTTTTTGCAGGAAATCAGGTGAAGATACGGTATTCATTTTCGTGCAGCGGCTCCTACATGTCACATTCTTGAAACCCAATAAAAACCCGCCTCAATCCAAGACATCGAGGATTGGCAGGTCCGTCGCTGGCGAGACTCAACGGAAGCAAAAAGCTGGTCTGGTGCTTCGGTCTTTTGCGCAGCTACTGCGCGCGCCCCTGTCTCGCTCTTTCACACTGCTCTACTGTCTCAGTTGCACGGAGGGGGCCCCGTTCTATGCGGCCCAATCCCGTTCAACCTGATCTATATTCCGCCTATATACAGAATAATTGCTGTCTGTTCTGCGCAGACAGTCGCTCTATGTACTCTTTATGGCGCGGTCTGTTTTTATCGAAGTGCCATTGTTGCGTCGCCGCTGGGAATGTTCAATTCGCCACTTAACAATGCCGCTGAAATTCCTAATACTAAGACACTGTTTGCACTTTTATATATTTATTGGCCACTGTGTATATGTAAATACCTATTGCTTCCTAAGATTGTTGTGTTCACATTTTGTTTCACTGTTCAAAGCTCACACATATCACAAGAAGTGCCATTGTTGTTTGATTGATTTTTCTTCACGTCAAAAATTTTAAAATTGTTATATTGAAAAATAATTGTTTGTTGTGATGGTGGATTTATTTAGATTTAACATTAGTTAAAGCGTTTACTCGATGGGAAGTCTTTAAACTAGATTTAATGAGTTTTCGTTGAGGACTCGCTGATTGGCTGACCAAATATGAACGCAACAATCCACCACTAATTTTCCAAAAAAAATAAAAATCGGTCACTAGTTGAAGTGGCTTTCAAAACGAACTACATTCCATTATTTATCTTTATCAAAAAAATCGAAACCCGAACTAAACTAAAGCAGTGAACTAAAATTTCACTGTGTAAAAAGAGTTTGAAGGGAAATTTCATGTTCTCAACGTGTACTTGCGTGAACTGTTTTGGCTTCAGTCCATGTCGTTTAATATTCCCTACTTGTTTTGCTTCAAGAGCGACACTTTTGCAAAAAAAATCTTCTGAATCTTCAAAAGTCTGAAAGTGTTTTCATAGCAATACTGCATTAATTAGTTGGTGTCGTCTATACCTACTCATTTATCATTGGGGAGCAGGAATTTTTCCATCCTAATTGTGAAAATTGCAACTTTGCCGGTGCGAAACCAATCGAAAGTGTGTTTGTGCATACTCAAAATGCAGGTCTGCGCCTTTTCAATTTGGGCAAAATTATTTTTTTGCTTTCCAGGGTTTCAGTCAAAATGTTTATATCGTTTATTTCATATTACGTTTCGGCGAGACAACAGCGCCATCATCAGATTTAAAATTTACACAAACTCATGATTGGTAAAAATCAACGTTCTTTTAGGTCTTTGCCTTCTTGAAACCTTCAATTTGTCTGAACTATTTTCTTCAAGTGTGAAGCAAACATTTTGAAAATCGTTTATATCATATTACGTTTCGGCGAGACAACAGCGTCATCATCAGATTTAAAATTTACACAAACTCATGATTGGTAAAAATCAACGTTCTTTTAGGTCTTTGCCTTCTTGAAACC
>NW_026019016.1:12508381-12510218 GCF_020466585.1 Dendroctonus ponderosae
TAAAAGAACGTTGATTTTTACCAATCATGAGTTTGTGTAAATTTTAAATCTGATGATGACGCTGTTGTCTCGCCGAAACGTAATATGATATAAACATTTGTATTTCACATTTTGACTGAAACCCAGGAAAATACATAAAAAAAGCAAAATATTAAGTTTTTTTTCAATAAAATATCAGCTCAGTTGACATTCCATAAGAATAAAACTGTATAATGAATCTGTCAAACAAATGCACACAAGGCCGTACGTTCAACAATTTTGAAAGTAATTCGCTAGTTCAACTACCGATGGTGGCGCTGCGAAACGTCAAATTACTCGCTGTCGAGTGACAGTTAAGACTTGTCAGACAGTCAGACTTGTTTATCTATTGGATTTGATGACATTTGTAACATAAAACGATACTTTCGATCTGTTTCTATTTCTTCAAAAGGATGCAAAAGTCGATTAGAGCAAAACAAAACAAATCACAACTAGATGTAAACACTAATGTCAACAAGACAACTGTCAACTTCCTACTTAATTTGTAGTTGAAATTTTAGCCACCGGGGGGCGTCTGGACTTTTGAACTCGCGAATACCGACTGAGCCAGAGTTTATTTTAACAATAATGAACTGAAAAGAAAAAAACACAACTTTCTGTCGTTTTCGCACCATAGAACAGATTGACTTTGTGTTCCTTAATCTACCCAGTTTCAACTTTGTACATAAGCATGTGCAATTCTTCCCTATATTTAGTCGACGTGAATATCAATTCGTAAAAATAGGTAAATGGTAAAAATGACCGTCTTGATCGGGTCTGGATGAGCTGAACGAGCGCGTTGCGCAGAAGTGCGCGCATCCAGATGCGCAAGTCGCTTAGCCGCAATCATATATAGGTCTTCTATTAAATGGAATCGCAGTCGGCGCAATGTGCATTAGCGAGCTGGCCTTAGCTGTTACGCATGCGTGTTGAGTGATATAAGCGTGCCATAGACTTTTCCTGTCACCTCAACCTTCGTGTTCATCCGTCGCATACTTGTGTGTTAATTTTTAAAGATAATTTGCCAGATGGTAGCTAAAGTCAACCGGGCAACATCAACGTGAAGAGTTGTTTTGGGCCGTTAATTGCGAAATGTTTGATGAAAGACTGAAAGAGAGCCGACATATTCTTTGTAGCAAAATGTTCGATTTATGAGTAGCCGAACCGCGATTAAGAAACGACCCTGGATGAGTTTATTTAGCAACTGGTTTTATGGTTGGAAATGTCACGAGTAATTGGTGCCATTAGAGGCTGCTACAAGGTTCGTTAATTACTTAGTTAATTTATTATTTTTAAGTCTTCTCGACTAGTTCTACAAAATTCATCTTGTTTACTGTGTTTTACACATTGTCATCATCATCATCATCAGATATTTAACCATTGAAATCCATGGAGCTGATTTTTAAAATTCAGTTCGCACAGAAAAACATTTATATTAAATGTTCAATCAGGGTTCAAAACTAAGAGACAAATTTGAACTTGAAATCTCTCCCTGGATGTTTGATGTTGAAATGTTGATCGAATAATCTCCATTGACACGAAGAACTGTGGGTAAATCGTGGATTAACTCAGTCACCTCTTTAGTAAACGTGCTGTACTTATTGATTTTGTTTGATTGTACAAATTGTGTTATACTATTATATATTTTACTCTTCGTCTGAGAGACGAAATTTCAACACTTGGACTGGAGGGATGAATTTATTAAACGCGGGGAAAACAGTTTTCAATTTCCCCCAGTGATTGTTGGCGATTTTTTTTTAAATATATTCGTCCAGTTTAAGCGCCCTCTGTATATAAGTGTACAAAATATGTGTTAACC
>NW_026019016.1:12511217-12527630 GCF_020466585.1 Dendroctonus ponderosae
CTTGTTGGCTGTGCACGTTCTATCCAAACAATCTCTCAAAACACTCGCACACTTGGCAAGTTTTTGAATGCGATTTTCCAGCCAACCAGTCGTTTAATTTATCTAACTAAATTATCGAAACCAACTATCTTCGAATGGGAATTGAACTTTCGTGCAATGTGTCTAAGGGTTGTTCAAAGATTTGCTCCTTCCCAAATAACGCAACTGATAAGCAATGTCGAAACCCCCCGTTAAAGAAATTAAATATTCCGCTTTCCTTTTCTCCTGTTGAAGCCAATCGGCCCTTTAAACCAAACTTACACAGTTCACATTTCTTAGTCGCGTTAAATAAAGAATTCTCGCCCAACTTTTAGGCGCAGATTTCCCGTCTATACAAGGGGTTGCCTTAATCTAAACCATGTCCAAAGAGAGGCGCTGACAATCATTCATATACAAAGCGTTTCTGCAATGTTGCTTCTCACTGCTACCAGCCGAATAAAACAGTTATTAATGTTCATATATTAGAATTGTTGGCACCCGGTTCGATGTAGAAGAAGCATGATAGAAACAAGCATTGTATACAGGGGGAAAATGTGGCCAAGCAAATAGTTGCAAATGTTTTAAAGTGTTAAGAACTCACCTAAACAGGTGCGGTCTAAATTTCCTCCCTGTCCACGAAAATCTAAACACCAAAATTCGCACAATTCTTCACTGAAAAACCCTCAGACAACTCTCGACTAATTCAATAGCAACAATATTGTTGGTGGCTTGCTTGAAGCCATTGAAATTCAACTAAGCAGCCCAAGAAGATGGTTGTTTAGCGGGGTCTTCAACAGTCCAGTTCATCAACTGTCTTCGGCCAGTTGCCGTTAAGTAAATGAAATTTAACAAATATATTATATTTCAACTGTAAATAAGAATCTTTATATACAGTAGCTCCTACCTATGGGTTTCGCCTTTAAAAAATGTGTATTTCACCGAGGACCACTGATATTTTTTCGAATTTAACTGCATGTTTGCGAATATATTCAAAGACCAACGCTGAGACGGCGATATCGAATAAAATCCAGATTTTTCAAATTTTCGTTACGAAAACCACCATAAATTCAGCAAAAATTCAATTGGAAAACTGGATTTAATGACGAATCGCTTGCAACGATTCAGACGAACAGGACCTGAAGAATAGATGTATTGAAAATGATTTCGGATCTTAATTTGAAATTACGTTAAGTCATAGTTTTAGGGTGTGGGCCAACGTGAAATCACCTTGATCAGTGTTATATCACATATGGATAAACTAATTCTAAAATAAATGAAAACTGTTTTATTTAATAAGCTGGCTTTTAATTTGTGCTGTTTTCATTTCAAATGCCCAAGTTATTGGGAAACTTAAAAAGAAACTGGCTGAGTCGGAAAAATGGTTAGTCCTAGTAGGCCTGGGTAACACAGTGGGTTTTCAGGTGTTCACACAGCGACACCGACACTTGCTGTATTGATACAGCGACACCGCGCCACACTAGTAACATGTCTTGTTGTGAAGCCTATTTGTCTCACGAGAATCTGTGATTGGTTCAGAAGCTGCTGACAATTTTTTGAAAAAATGAAAATTGTCTCAAAATGTCCTAAATTTTACATCAGTTTCAGCTCACGGACACGAGGAATGCATCGAACTCATTGAAAAACATGCTAGAAGTTTCAGATCCGAAATAATAGACATTTTCGGTACATTTTAAGCGTTTTTTGAGCGTTCACGATCTTTAGCAGACGATTTTTCCTCATTTTTGATCCAAACACTTTATAAATGCATATTTGTGACCTTCTTACGTCGAAAGGAATCGATTGAGCTCAAAAAACACGCATGTGAAATTTTGATTTTTGGCCGAAATTTTTCCAAGGGTGGAGGTCAATTTTTTGAAAAAATGAAAATTTTCTCAAAATGTCAACAACATGCAAGTTTCACATAATGTTTCCAGGTAATGTATAGATGTTGAAAGTAAAACTTGTAGAATTCAAATAGAAATAGAAAATCGTGGCCTAGGAAAACAATCAGACCAACCAAGATCGTCATCTCTCTCTAACAATGCCTTTATTCATTGCCTTGTCCCACTCGGACAACCCGCTGACAGGAATTAAAAATCCGCCTGTCCGCCCCTTTAGACTAAATGTGACAGCCGTGACACCATGAGGTTATGTTTTCGTTGCCGGAGTTTGTTTTGATTTTGCCATTTAAATATCTCTTAACCAGCGATAATCAATTAAGTATATGCCCGTTGATTTTCCTAGTCGCATAAAATTAGCGCGTGTCCATCAAATTGAAATTTACCAGTGCGGGCGGTTCACTTAAGCTAGCGAGGATCGTTAAGTAGATCAACATTTACATACAAATGGCTGGCAACTTTTGGCAAAGCTCACATAAGTAAGGGACAATTATCTAAAAAATTCGTGCTGGAGTTTAAGCGCTCTAGCTGTATTTATGCAACGAAACATGTACTAGTTAAATGTTGGTAATTTCAGTCAACAATGGATTCTAGACAAGCAAGACTTGGTTCGCGAAAGACAGCATGATCTGGCTATATTAACAGATGAAGAGTACCAAAAAATATTTATTTTCTTTTCAAGTGGTACGAGGGTGTTTCAAATGTGACTGGTTTTGCCACTAACTGCTCATTTTTAGTTATTCAAACTTTGGGTGAACAGTTGAAGCTGCGGCAGCAAGTTATAGCGACGGCGACTGTATACTTCAAGCGATTTTATGCCCGAAATTCCTTGAAGTGTATCGACCCGCTTCTCCTGGCCCCCACGTGCATTTTCCTGGCTTCTAAAGTGGAGGAATTTGGCGTTATCTCTAACACTAGGCTTATCAGCACGTGCCAAACAGTCAGTAAGTATTCCAGAATCGAAACTCAATCAGAGAGTGTCTAAGCCGCAGTGTTTATAGTTAAAAACAAGTTTGGGTACGCGTACAGCCAGGAGTTCCCTTACAGAACAAATCACATTCTCGAGTGTGAATTTTATCTGCTCGAAAACTTGGATTGTTGTCTCATAGTTTATCAGCCGTATAGGCCGTTGCTCCAACTAGTCCAAGACATTGGGCATGAAGAACAACTCCTAACTCTCGCTTGGCGAATAGTCAACGACTCTCTTCGAACCGATGTGTGTCTTTTATACCCGCCATACCAAATAGCCATAGGTGGGTTTATTTTACTCTGACCAGTTCGCCCTCCTAACTCACTCTCCTTTCCCAGGTTGTCTAGGAATCGCTTGTGTTATATTGCAAAAGGACCAAAAAACGTGGTTCGCCGAACTGAACGTCGACCTGGAGAAGATTCAGGAGATCGGAAAGAATATTATGAATTTGTTCGAACTGTGGAAAACCTACGACGAGAAAAAGGAGATCCAAGGACTTTTAGGGAAAATGCCTAAGCCAAAACCACCGCCGCAAAGATAGGCTCTGATACTGTGGCATTTTATCATTTCTAACTAAATTATTTTGATGCCAAAAAGGTTCAAAAGGATTAGTTCATGTAGTCTGATTGTTTAACTATTTTCATACCTGTGGTTCAACACAACTAACTCACGGTTGCTCTAGTATTCCGTATATTCATTCGAGAAGTACATACTTTTAGACAAGTATTATCAGCACGCTTATGAGAGTTATAAACTGTTTAGATTAAACATATTTAAGTCACTCTTTTACAGCTATTTTTAGGAGAAGAAGTGTCTTGACTTTAATAAAACCTCGTTGAAAAGCATTTGAGTGTCTTTGTAATGATTGCCCTGTTTTCCCACAGGAGTTACTTCGTTGACGAGGGCAGCAAGTGGTGCCTTCTCATGTTATTTATAACGCCATCCAACGAAGTCGTTTTCTTTTTAGCACTGCCTTTTAATGTGTCCGCTCCTTTGCTTCGAATTTTCAACTTGGGCGACGTCATTTCATCCATGAAATCAAAATCATCTTGTTCATCCTGTCTGAAAGACAAGGTTCTTGTAAAAACAGATTTGGCAAGTGCTTGCTGGTAAAGACTGTGTTGTTCTTTTGATCGAAAGAAGTGAAACATTAAGTTTCATCGACACCAGGTAACGAATGAAGTTACATACTTTTTCGACTCATTTTCTTCTTTTGGAGCCTCTCTTCGCTCTGGCGAAGGAGTTCTGTATCCAGGACACTTCCACTTCAGTTCGGGCAGTTCGCCCTTATTCAGTAAACTGTACATTAGATCGATTTCCTCGGGTTTTGGTTCCCAAGGATCTGAGCAGTTCTTCAGCTCATCGTCCGAGCAATCTACAGACCAATTCTGATCCTCTGACTCGTCCATTAACTGACGCCAAAATATCCAAGCAAAATACGACTGACAACAATATAACGACGATAAACCTGACAGAGTTAGGTTAGGATCAAAAATCTAGGGCACAAAATATCCCCCAAAAAGGGGGTATGTTCTGTGGTCTAGGGTTAGATCCAGTTGTGCAATTTAGAAAAAGGCAACCAGTTTCGTTCTCTGTTTCTCTCAATAGTGAGTAGTCGTGGCAGAGATGCCAGATCTACCGATACCATGCAGATTTCTACCGAAAAGTAACAAATAAAAGTAAAAAAAATTCCGTAAATTACTTAAAATAATGTAACATATTTCCCTTCGTGATCAAAGTACGTTGGTAATAGCAGACCTTTTATTTTAACACACCTATTTTAGAGTTCTTTTTCAAACATAAAATGAATGTTTTGAATGAAGTTTTATGATCTATAGATCATATAAATATATTTTTTTTATTTTATGATCTATAGATCATAAAGATGATAATATATCGTAAACCATGCACCATGCCATTAGTCGGCTTGGCGGCGATACTTTAAGAGCTTATTTTTCGGCCGACAAACAGGGTGTTTATTTGATTTTTGTTAACAATGTGTTGTAATGTTTGAAAAATATTATAAATATACCTATTAACTCATGTTTATTTTAGTATTTCTGTAAGTTTAAAAATTGAATATAAAACTAAGTTTTTAAAAAGAGTCTACCGATTTCTACCGAAAAGTGCCGAGCTTATCTACCGAAACGCGATTTTCGAACCTGGCAACCCTGCTCTTCAGTAGATTTAAATACACCTTGCAGGTTGTTTATCTGTTTGAAAAACGTGGTTAACTTGCTTTTTAATTCTTTCTTAAACAAGAAGCTAGAAAACGTTCCAGTGATGGCTCTTTCGCAAGGTAATATGAATTTGCGGTATTAACCCGTTGTCATAGCCCTAGTTGCTCAATTCGGCCCGGTTAAAAACCTAACCTATACATATTTTAGCCCTGCTACAAGCCCTAAATAACGACGAAGAGCCCCTTGGAAAACGGCTCAGAATAGCTGAAAATGCTCTTAAATCGCCAGAGTTTGTCGTTCAGCATAAAGAGGCTTTACTTTTAAAGTGGATCGTCAGTGTTTCCTCCAAAGAACATTCTATCGAAAATGGGGCTCTTTGGGACCATATCATCACCTGGCTTGCATCAGGCGAATTTATGGATCTTACGCAAAACTGTATTACGAATGACGATATGTTTAGCATTATGCAGGTAATTAAAATCATACAGTAAACCTCTAGGCAAGATTTTCAGTGCTTCTAGCGCAGCACTTAATGTCGAGTCTATAGAAAACGCACAAACACAATCTTAATTTTGAACCGAAAAAACCGTTTTTACCCCACAAAAATGTGGGAACAGCTAAATATACCAAGCGTTTGTTTAAGATGAATTTTAAAGTGGAAAACCACGTGTTTGGTATATTTACAGATTACAATTGTTTATTTATCTGAAGTGTATACAAAATCCTACTACCGTTTACTGTGCTAAAAAGGCAATAAAACTCGTCTGGGGAACGCAGTAAATTTTCGTATAGACATTTCGCCGTTTTTTTAAATTAATATATTTTTTAGGTTTTTCAAAACGCCCTTCTAGATAAAAATGTCTCACAAATATCGATACAGAATGTCGATCACAAAGAGAAAATCCTGAAATCTGTGCAACTTTTGTGCAGCAAAAAAGTTTTCCAGCAATATTTCAAGTACAACTTAGAGATGTACTGTCGACTGCTGGCTTGTTCTCTAGAAAACCTCAATACCGAATCCAGCTTTCTAGAGTTCTTTGAAACGCCGTTTTTATTCTGCAAGCACTTAGTTGATATAGACGGGTTTTCCAAGCAATTTTTAACCACGTTGTATGATGCTTTTGTGGGCAAAGTGTTGCAATTCCACGGCAACTCACACGTTTTCCTTGAGACTGTGAAAATCATTGAAAGGGTAAGTTTGTGATTACCGTCACTGACGCAGCAATATCGAATTTATTTTCAGTGCTTGCTGTATGGACATTTTAACGAGTTCCAGTCGTTTTTCGACCGAATTTTCGACGATGAAAACACAGCAAATGGAACAGAGCACAACCTAACGCCCCTGCCTAAATCTGTATTTAAACACTTAGTGTCGGGGTTTAGAGCAAATGACTCTCCTACCGCAACCAGTTTTAAGCTGTTTTTTTCCGCGTTCTGTTCCACTAGCAAAGACTCACAATACTCCTTCAAGTGCTTCATTTTGTTGGTACATTTACTGAAGTTTGATGTATCTGCGGACTTTCGAATTAAGACACCTTTTAAGCGGACACTTTCCATACAGCTCAGCAAATCATTGCAAGTTTTGCTTGAACTTTTAGATGCACTGAGTGCGAGGAATTTTGACGATAGTGTGGTGGCCAAGCTGTCCCAAACGGAGTTTCTAAGAAAAATGTTGAAATCGCTTATGGCCCTAAACATCTTGAATTCTACGGTCTTTGAAATAATCATAAAATGCATTTCAATCAATCCGCTGTTGATTGAGCCGCTGATCAGCAGCCTTGCGGTCTTCGTTATGCTGAGAAACCACCACAAGTGTGAGGCGCTTTATGAAAAAGTCGTTATTGCAATATTTGAGGTGTTTGCAAAGTTGCACAGAGTGGAAAACTTAGTTTCCAAACTAATTCCGGCCCTAAAATGGGCTTTTATTTCCAACGCTGCCCCGGACGTAACGCAGGTATTTGAGTTTAACGGAGAACGCGATGTAGCGACTTCGCCCCGAGAAATTTTGCCTGTTGGGGACGTTTTCACTGAAAACATTCTGGCCTATTTTACGAGCTGCCTGATTCAATTAGCCAGTTGGCAAGTCATCAATGTGTTCAAGACGATGCTGCACCATTTGAAGAACACCGTTGAAGAATTTTCACGTGGAGATTTTGACGATAAAGGTCAAAAAGCAAGCAACTTTCGAAACTTGATAATGAAGATGTGTTGGCATTTTCAGACTCAAATGGCTTTGTCTTCTTGGAGTTATTAGGCTCTCTAACCACCTGCCTACTGCAGAGCATCCGTATAGCAGATCACGCAATTCCTCAAAACGTCGTCACTAAATTTGTGAGCGGTTTAGACGAACTGAGGTCCATTTTAAAATGCTTTGGAGCCTCACTCCTCCAAAGGGAACATGTAAGGATTCAAGTTCGATTTCGAATATCTAGACTGTATTAATAATCGTTTCAGAATCAGGTTACAATGAGGACATTTCTTAGTTTAGCCTACGTATGGGCGGAAATCTACGCTACCCTCGCCTATTATTCCATTAACAATGAGGTTCAAGTTCCTACTCAACCGGACAGAACTCATTCAGCAACAGATTTAACGTATTTACAGTCATACATGGACGTGAAAGAATGGCAGACGATTGAGCAAAGAATATCTAATTTCGGAAAATACCCCTGCAAAACACTATTGGTAACTCCCGGTCAATCTGCAGCTATCAAGTGATTAACAGTTTTTATCGTAGCAAAAGCTCTACATTCAAAAAGCCAAGGCCATGGTAGTCTTGGAGAAGAAGCCAAGCGAAGACGTTCTCAACAACATCGCAACGATCATAACAGCCCATCTGGACGACACATGGGAAGAACTCGTAAAGGACAAATTCGTAGTCAATGCAATTTTCCCCAAGATGGACACCGTTTCTTTAACTCTTTTGGCAGAGCATCTAATGGAAAATCAGAAGCTATTTGCGGAAAACCACGTGAAAGACTCCATTAATTTATGTAATGCTATGGCGTATGTTGCATTGTCGAAAATCAACAAGCTTTTTACTAGGAAGCGAAAAATGGACCTCGAAGGGGGCAAGCCTATGAGGTGGGGCCTGAATTTTTTTCAACATTATAATTCCTCTAATAACCGGCGCTTTTTCAGCTCGATGGTGTTTTCTCTTTTTGGAAACGATGCGTTTTTCACCAGCAGCAAAACTTTCGATATGACAGGCATTGTAGAAAGGGCGAAAAGTATTTTTGAAACTCCAGAACACACTTGTTTGTCTGCTCTCAAAAGCAAGGAAACCCAGCTTAGGATTAATTTGGGCATTCTGAAGAAGTTGCCTTTAATTTACAGCGAAAGTCACATACAAAAATGTATGCTGCTGTTTTTAATGGCTTTGAACAGGGACATCGATGCCTGTTCGGATACTGTAAAAACCGAGCTTGAGGACCTTATTATTGGTATGCTTCATTCGAATCGCAAGTGCTAGTTTTCCGTATCCACGTATTCTAAATTTCAAATTTCTTTCTAGGAATCGTACAGGCTTACAAGTGGCCTCTAAGCGAACTGTTCAATCTTCACACTCTGGGCGCACAAGTTCTAAGCAATTTCGCCAGATATTGCCTGTTGTTCTCTTTAGTAATCGACAACGCTTTTAAAGACGAGAGCTCGATATCAAGTGCTGAACCCTTAATATCTTCAATAGCAAAAAAATTGGAAAAGCCCAAGCATTTGAGCGCTTGTTTAGTGGTGTTGCAGGCTATCAATAAGGTGTGGTAACATTTGAAACTACCATAATCATAGTTTTATATGGGGGATGTTTTAGGTGAAAAAGTCGAAACTCGACGCGGCATTAAAGGATGAGATAAACAGATACAAAGAAAAAATCCTGAAAAAACTATCAAAGTTGGTCTGCCAGTCTGATTATCTGGTGGAAGTGTACGCCATTTGTCTGAAACACTACTTTTCAGCGGAAAAAGAGTCGGAAACTCTAATTAGGCTAGTCGAAAAATTGGAATCATACATCGAATATGCACTGGCAAACATATGCGAAGAGAACAAGTATGGATGTCTGATGCTTTTCATTTTGCTGTTGCAAAACCGGACACAACTCGACTGTGTAAAAGACGACATGGTTTTGAAAATATGGAACAGCTGTAAGCGGATTAATATGGACCCGAACTTTGCGCATTTGGTCAGCTTGGTTGTTAGCCAGATACCAATTCAGGAATTCCAGGTGATAATGCAGGACTTGGGGGATTCAACTGTAAGTTTCTGGGATATTCATAAGGATTTTTTTGAGTTATCGATCAAACTATTTTAGGAAGAGGCGGTTAAAAGCCAGAGCAGCACGCAGTTGGTTCAACACCTGAAGACATGGGAATCTATACTGGCTTGCGATGTAAACGCTATTAAAATGAACATTTATCAAAGAGCACTGGAGAGGCTGATTTCCCGGCTTTTGCCGTTGCTAAACAGCTCTGCGACTCAGGCGCCTTTAGAAAGCATTATTAATTTGCTGCAGCGTGTTTTACAGACCCAACATGTAGGTTTAGGGACATTTTGCATACAGCTTTAAAACAGGGCTTTGTTGATTTCAGTTCATTTTGTCGCCGCCTTTAGTGGATATGTTACTGATGGCACCGATGATTCTAATGAAAAACTGCGTAAAGGACTTCGAGGCCGCCTTCAACTTATCCATTTCCGTTCTGGAGATGTTTTTGAAAGCCAGAAATGCCATAGTAATGGCCCGACTTCCCGTATACCTGCAGCAGTACAGAGGGCTGTTGAAAGCCATTACAAACAGAAGCAACTCAGATAAGAGTAGCGCGGATAAAATCGAGGTGAAAACCGCCTCAGACTGTGTGCATCGATTTGAGAAACTCACCAAAAGTCTGGTGGCTTGCAAACGGGACATGGGACGAACCGCTGTGTTTTTGATTGCAGACATTCTCGAGCAATACGAGCGCATTAATCTGTATCCCGAGGTGAAGGTGGGCTGTTCAAAGGCTGTTTTATAATCGGAGCTGATGATTTTTCTTTAATTGTTTTAGCTTCATTTGAACAACTGCGTATACAGCTTGATATCCCTGTGCGATCATCACGCCATTTCCTACCTGATGCGGGTGCTATCGAACGCGTCCACGGAAATGTTTAAAATTATGTACGACCATTATAAGAAATATTATAAGTTTACTGGCAAAGTGTGAATAGGCAATTTTTTAATAGAATTTTTGCAACATTGAAGAGTTTTGGATTGAAACACAAATTACAGGCCCATCATTACCCCCCATTACATAATCTGTTCATGAAAAAATATGTTAAATAACGTAAGAGCAACAGTGTCAAAGGTAAGCGCATTAATAAGAACATTTGTAGATAAGTTCTATATTGTTGAGGCGGATTCATTTTTTTACAAACTTCTTGTTGGGATTTTTGTCTTTAAAAAAGACAGAATTTCCTCACGTCTTCTATTAGAGATTGATAAATAGTTAGTGCTCCTATTTCGCAATAATCGCAAACGAATTATTTATCAAAAAGTAATCAAGAACCATCACCTAGAGGGTATCCTGCGACACACTTAGGCTCAAGCTGTAAGAGAAAATTCCAATTAGTAGAGAAATTAATTTAAAAAATTACCTTGATGTTTCGATAGCTATTTTCTGCTATCGTTATCAAAAGAACCTAAAAAAGAGTATGTTAATAAATTGAGATAAATTAAGAGTGGAAAATCTGATGCTACAAGAGAATAAAAAAATCGTGACTTCCAAACTAAGCCAAGGAAGAACCTCGAAATCTCCGTGATTCTTGGGAAACTTGAGTTAACAATTCCACAAAATTTCATCAAAATCAAAAGAAGAGACTAGAGTGTAGAAGAATTGGTGTGCAATTGAATTTAAAAGGTGGAAAATCTCTTGGTACAAGCCGAGTATTAAAAATTCGTAACTTGGTGCAAGGAGGAAGTCAAAAATCCGCCAGATGATACAAGAAACTTGACTTAGAAACAAAACAATTTTGATGCGCTTTCACACTGAAACATTTTCCTTATGTTGAGTGTTTTACCAACAACAATAGTTTGGGATTGAAACCCTTGCTGATAACAAGCACTAATGGAAGACAAATTAGTCCCATTAATTACCATATTGAGTGGTATGAGTAAATCGGTTTGCCCACATGGTTAAGGTGTTTACGCAACGCAAATCACAAGTTAACAATTAGCGTAAATACGTTATTTGTTGTGTGTGAGTTGTGACCTCCTTCAAAGCTGTTTCTTCACTGTTTCTGTAGTTTGATGACGATCAGTGTTAATACTGTTGATGAGACGCTTTTCCAACTGTACATATACAGAGTGGCACACGCGTAAACCTTGCAACTGGGATTATTTATAAAATAGTGAGTAAATTGCGATGATTCATCCAGATGGTTAAGAGGAATTGCTGGGGAATTCGAATTTGTCATCTAATATTTTGGCGCTTTTTAGTCAATGGTCTTAAAATCGATTTCTTCCTAGTGGACTTTAAGTTTTATTTTGGAAAAACCCCCCAGAATTTCGCCCAAGTTGCCACCCATCTGAAACACCTTCAAAGCTATCGATTTCCCCAATTTAACGGGTGTTGATGGCTGTGAAGACTCAAAACTTTTCTTCAAAAAACCGGCAAGATCCAACAGCAATTGACTAATCAAAGATGAATCATCTACGAAGTGGTGCGATTCTCAGTCTCAACTTCCACCTCTTGTACACGCGAATTCCTCAGCCCATTGAGAAGCAAATCTTTCGTCAGAAAACGTAATCACTTCCAATAGCTTTTCAATGACTCCCCTGGTCATCGCACAGAATTAGAAGTGACAATGCAAGGCTCCCCTTGGGTCCCCCCATTTGGTGGACCCATCGAACCAACTCGAAGAGCGCAAACGTTAATTTTATAAACGGGGCCCGCTGAGTCGCTACGTGTTCAGTTTTTGATCGAGGATCGCCTGTGTTGTTTCGAGTATTTTCGTATATCGTACAGTGTTCAAAATGAGTAACATCGGTAAGTTTTCCATAGGAAAAAGTTGAAAGGTTTGCAACTGCGTTGATTTTGTCGGGGTTTTCATTGCGTTTCGGTCGTTGTTTTAAAGAGAATTGAAAAAACATTGATCTTTGAACTGGCCGGCGGCGGACGGTTCGCATTCCTGCACTGTTTCATAATTTCATCTTGTAACTTTCACGCTCGGTTGCAGGTTATTTTTAATTCCAAACAGCCATCCGGCTTCGCGTTGAATCGTTGATTAGGTGCAAATCGTTCGATTTCCCGTTATCTTCTGCAACTGCTTGGAACGCGACTGGCATTTTTACTTTCCCAAAATTATGCCGAATAAATCCTGAGCTGAAGTGAAACAATCAAAGTCGTTACAAAACAGTGAATGAGCAACCTTCTATGGACGGTTGATGACTATAACGACTTGTTTATTGCACATAATTTGCTATTTTTAGTAGTGCAGTCATTGAGTAATGGTATTCAGCTAATAAATTGTTAATTAAGAGTAGGATCATGGCAGCAGGGGCGACTAACTTTTGCGATAAAAATTCCAATAAAGTCCAATGTCCATCCTATAACCGAAACTGTATCATCAGACACTTGAAAAGAATTAAATTCTTTGAAAATGCCATCTGGGCTGTTGAGTGCGCCTCTGGGAACATTCCAATGTCGGCTGTTTATGCACATTTTTTTAAACAAACGCGACTGAAACCCGCAGCAAAACAGTTTTATTAATTTAACTGCAGCAAAGCAAAATAAATATGTACTTTTAATTTCCTGCCACTAGGAAATTTCACTGCTTCAGTTTGCGTGGCAGCAATAAAAACCCGGTTTCTTTGTAGAACAAGTTATCGCATCGTGCAGGAGCAAGTTAAAAAAATATTTCGCACAAACCAACCCAGGACAATTTCCTATCAGATTTCGTGTGGCCCTTTGCCGGCTTGATGTGAATTAGATTGCACCCCTGCTTTATTTCCACATTGTTTAGTCCGCGAAAACGCTTCAAAATCATGGAAATATCGCGTGTTGGTTGAACAACTTTCCAGGCGAAAATACATCTTCATTAACCAATCCAATACAGGTGGAGACTAGTTGAGAAAATACAAATTAGGATAATGCAACATGAAAAAGCCGATTGGAGAAAATAAAATAAACCCTAATAGTCTAGCTGAATGTTGTGTGCGTGTTGGCATAAACCTTCCAAAATGACCCTGTTTTTGGTAAAGCCATCAAATTTAGTGGATACACAAAGTCGTTTTTGTGCGGAAAAAGAAATTTACTAAGCAAACATTTCCGCATTTATCGATTGCACTTAGCCTGGCTAGTTGGCTGACCTATTTTTAAACGTTGGGAATCTTGCGAGCTTTTGCATGCTCGCACGATCATCGAAAGACAAATCCTTAGAGAAACAACCGATTTTTTCTGTTGGCACGAACTTTTTCAGTCAAGCTATAAATAAGTAGATGCCTATATGTAAAGCCAAACATACACGAGCACAGAATGCCAGCAAGAAACTGATGAAATGTGGGTAAAATACAAGGCAAAAAATTGGCGATAAAACCGATTATGTTAATCATAATCAGCCCAACCAAGTATTTGGTATAAGTATCGCGGATTATATTGCGAAAATGGCTGGAACAATTTTTTGTTGCCCCTAAATTAAATCAACCGCTCTTCTTTGCACGAAGACAAATTATTCATTGTGAAAGCGCACTTTCATGTAACTATTTGAACCTTTTTGGCGACAATTTATCATTAAATAAAATTAAAAATTATTAAAATTTGAAATTTTAGAGTCCGCGGTGAATTTTAGCAAACTGCTCAAAGATTCCGAGTTGAAGTTCAAGTCCTGCCGAAAGCAGTAAATTTTTCTAATTCCAAAAATTATTTGTCCGCTAAAGCCGGGAAAAATCCCTTTCAGGTACTCGGAATCTTTGAGCAGTTTGCTAAAATTCACGGCGAACTTAATTTATTTTTAAATTTTTCTTATTCCAAAAATGATTGTCCGCTAAAGCCGCGAAAAATCAGTTTTATTTAGAATTTTCGGACGCTAAAAAACTCTAAAGACCGAAAAAATCACCTCGAAGCCAACGAAAGCTGGCTTCAAATGCCCAAAAACTCTGTATATTCTAGAGAGTGTGATCATCCTCTATTCATCCCCGAACCATCAAGCAATAAAACGACCCAAAAAGTTTAGAAACCTCTTTTTTCTCAGAGCTTGCCACCGAAGACAAACTTGAGTATTGCTTCTTCCCCAACGACTCTGGTCTGGTGCAGTTTAGAGTCAAAGCGCCGCATGATGCCCACATTGCGCTGAGCAATGAAGCAGCTGAAGTGGACCCCATGTATGAAGTGTTCCTTGGAGGATGGGGCAATTCGAAATCGGTAAGTTTGGTACAGAAAACATTCCCCAAACAGGTTTGGGGGGGTCGATAAGTGGCACTTTACCAGCTAATGAGTCTTTAATAGTGCATTTTTTAAAGAAAACCATCAGTTAGACAAAGAAGTAGATAGATGGAGATGAAGTAGTCATGTGAACCTGTTCTTTGGTCATTAATTGCGCTGACAAACCTAAACCGGTTCTAATTGTGAATGTAAGAATCGACCGTTTTATAGTCGCTTTTTATAAAACATACATTTTCGCGGGGTTTGTAAACCGCTCTTCGTTGTTGGTTCACATCTAGAGACCCGTTCCCATTGAGGAATAACTGAAAGGGATTTTTCTTGGCGTAGCGGACAAATMATTTTTGGAATAAGAAAAATTTACTGCTTTCGGCGCGATTTGAACCCGGCAGGTTCAAATAGGGCGCCGAAAGCAGTAAATTTTTCTTATTCCAAAAATTATTTGTCCGCTACGCCAAGAAAAATCCCTTTCAAAGTTATAAATTATCGGACAGCGAAAAACCCTTCATTTAGGGTGCACACTTTTACGTTTTCTGACATTTCCAGATTATCCGCAAAAACCGAACGAAACCAGAGGTGGCTGAAGCGCCAACACCCAACATTCTAAGCGACGGCGAATTTCGCGGCTTCTGGATCAGATGGGATGACGGAACCATCACGGTAGGCCGAGAAGGCGATCCAGCCCCATTCCTCTCATGGGCTGATCCAGAAAGGGTGCGCATTGAGTACATTGGCGTGTGCACTGGATGGGGCGCCAGCGGAAACTGGGTGATCCAACCACCAGAAAGTAAGCGTGTTTCCTCCGAAGCAGAGCTGGATTTTTACCGATTTTTCCAGGCTCAAGAGGAGCGAGATCTGCTGGAGTGGCAGGCGGGCAATGTTGGGTGGCTGCCAGCTCGGGCCAAGTGCCTCCAAGTGCATTTGCAGGCGGAGAAGACAACGGCGAGTCGATTTATGTGATCAGGGCGAACTTCAACGGAGGCCTCATTCCAGGAAAGTTAATCCCCAGCCATGGGCAGGCTTATGTGGCTTGGGGCGGCGCCGAGAACCCCATTCAGGAGTACGAGGTAAGTCCATTAAAAAAATCCTCGACAATTTCTCATTCCCTCTAATGTTTCAGGTTTTGTGCGATTTTCCTGGCCAATGGCAGGCTTCCTCCGGCGGCAGCCTACCACCCAGCGCCGTTCCTGCGGGCCAATCAGAAGACGGCGAAACTCTCTATGTGGGCAGGGTTGTCCACGATGGGGCCCTTACCATCGGTAAGGTGCAACCCAGCCACGGGGTGGTTTACATCCCTTATGGCGGTCAGGAACTGTCTTTCCCCGACTACGAGGTTTTGTGCTCGTAAATACCGCTTCTGAACTGATCACTTTTACGCTACTTAGGGATGTTATGTTGATGATAGCGGCCTAGTTTAGGGCATTTTACATAATAGAGGCGCACAAAGCGGGCTAAAAACCTGAGAAAATGTATTCATATACTTAACCTAAAACTAAAACCGTTGCACGTCATCAACCGTCAAACTGGCCCTGTTGCCAAGTTGTCATGAAAATCTAGATCTAGTTTTAGATCAATAATAATCGCTAATAGTAAAATAACTTTGAATACTTTGATCACTTTTGGAGACTCTCAAAGACTCAACGCTAACAAATACGATTGAGATATGGGAAAATTAGCAAAAGTTTATAGGCAAAAATAAAAGCTATTCGATAAATCAAACGTCAACCTGACAACCCAGTAATTCGCTACCAACTGATAAGGTTAAAAATTCCTTCAAACCGAATCAAACAGTAAAGATTCGTTTATTGACGGAACCGATCGGCGATTATGTCTATCTCTCTTTAATGTATTTTGCTGTAAATAAAGTGAACGTGATCGTGACGTATAACGATATATAATTACGTTATAATTATATTAGTAATATATTTTTTTACAAACTTCTT
>NW_026019016.1:12528629-12541386 GCF_020466585.1 Dendroctonus ponderosae
ATTTTTAAGCTGTCGGTTTTCCATCGTCGTCTTGATGTTTTTGTGTCTTTCTTTGTTGTTTTACTCATAAAGAAGGCATTCGATTGTTTTGTTCTATATTTCACTTTTTGTGCGTTGATTTTTCCTCGATTTTATTCTCCACGAATTGCTACTTTTAACTAATTTTTTCAAACTAACGTGCAGAAATGCAACAAAAAACAAAGTAGTTATTTTGTAAATTTAAACAAGGGGAATCGTACAATGGATAATTGTTGCAAAACCGGAGATTTCCAAGGATTCCCGAAGGTTTGAAACAAAGTTTCGCCTCAATATACAGAGTTTGTTGGGTATTTCGCCTCAAAAAATGTTGTCTTTGTGAAAAAATGAGTCCGTCTCAACAATATAGAACTTATTTCAATATACAGGGTGTCCGTAAAAGGGGGCGAAAAGTGTAGTTTTCCCTAAATATGTTCTTCTAGTTGCCACATTCGTCTGGGGCAAGTTTCTTGGGTGAAAAAACTGTACTCTGCGCTAATTTTCGTTGAAAAATGACTGTCAATGCCGGTGAAACTTTGCAGTTTAGCCTCGCTGAGTGTACTTTTCCATGATCTCATCCTCCAAAGTCTTTTGCTTGAAGAACGTCTAAATTCCAACAAGAAATCGAAAAACCAACTTTATGATACAATGAAAAAAAAAGAAGAAAAACTAGTTAATCGAGGCACAGTTCTTCGTCGCGTTGAACCCGGTATGAAGAGGAACAAGTGAGAGCGGCATTACGTCACTGCGGAGCCAGTATCGATCGAATCTGGACCGCGTGTACATCCAGAATCATCCCAGTAGCCCGTAGTTGATTTCGCTTCGGGAAAAAAAGCGCTATTCGCAGCTAAAATTAGAACAAATTTGCTAATCTCGATTGGTGAGCGTGTGGGTGCGTGCATGAAAAGTATGTGGTTGCATTGTGGTGGTTAGTGGCCAGCGCATTGTCTGGATATCGCCGCAATTTGGCCAGATTCTGGATATGCGGTTGCAATAAAAAGGTGAGCGAGCTGAAAAGCGACGGAACATTTTGACAATTCCGAACCTCTGCAGTGCCAAGCACTGCATTTTCAACAATTAGCTTAAAGCAACTGGTATTCTCGAGCTGGCCTTTGGGCAACAATCGCCTTTCAGCATTTGCGGTCGTTGGCAATTTTATTTATTTAGGCCCAGCCGCTAGTAAAAAGCGCATAAATCGTTTATGAACCCTCCAATCGCTCAACAGTCAAGGGCCTTTTGCAGAACAATGAAGTCAGCGCAGAACACGTTGGTTTTCGCCCATTAGTGCAACTTTAAACTGTTTTTGTAGATTCTTCGAAAAACCCGATAAGTGGCTTCTTTGAAATCGCCCCTGCAGGATCTGTGAACTGTTTCTAGCCCTCGAAATCGGCTTTTAGCGCAAAATAAGCCGGCGACTGTCGCAGGACGAAACCTTTCAGCCTAAGCGTTTTAAGAACATTTCAAAGACATTTATTTGCCTCAGAGCTTAAAACCGTTGGTTTTGTTAAGCTTGTTAAATATCTGCCTCGTCTTCTGAGTCAAATATGAGTTTTACTATTGAAGATTTTTCGCATATCGCCTACATACTAACGGCAGGTTTTAATTGGAAAAGTTCAGTTCTACAGAGGAATCTAAAATCGCATAACACACATTCTCAGTTTGAATAACGCAACGTGAGCAAACAGCATTATAACGAGTTTTGACTGCACAAACACATCCCAGTTTAAACGAACCTCCAGTGAATTAATGCCTCTATTGCCGTGATTTGGACGTCTCAATCACGTGCAGATCACAACATTCTCGGATCTTTCTTATGCCCACCTGCCCCAAACATTAGAGGAAGACTTAAGGTTATGCTTAGCATTAAGTTCGAGCCTAATGCCCACTTGCACTAAACTTCTTCTAAGCACTTTCTTCGTTCGACTTAAGCTTCAATGAGTTGCACCATCCGTTTTTCACGTGTTCTAAGATTCAGGCAATAACCGGCAACTCTGTATTTTTCGTTCTGTTCTGTATGTCTGTGTTGTTTCTAACCGAAATTCGAGATCTTTTGAAAATTTTGTTTTACTAATGGCTGCAAAACAAAAATGGTCTACTAAATTCAGCGCTCCCGAAAGAGATACTCTTTCAGAGCTCGTCGCGTTTCATTAAGATCATCGATCAGTCATCGAAAATAAAAAAAACATGCTCTGTCTTCCCAAGAAAAGCCCCCAACATGCTAGAAAATAACGGGCAAATTTAATGCTATTTGTTAAAACAATTAATAATTAATTTTTAAACAACATTTCCGCGTACGACCCCAACAATCAGGAAATTCTACAATAACCAAAAAGAAGACATCCGGAAGCACATTTCCAATCAGAAATTTTTTTTTTATAAAACTGGTGGCGGACGAGTTGTGCCTTCAGTTCCCAGGGGCAATGCAGATAAAATATTATTATCTATTGTAAATTATAAGACCTTGTATGGCGTGGATAAATCACTTGCTCCTTTTGATGGTGATTGAAAAAAAACAGCCAAATGAAACTCCGCCATCTCTCAATTTCCCAATTAGTCAGAAAGGTCGTTCGTAAAACGTTGAAATTCAAAATTCATAATAATAATAACATTTTATCTGCATTGCCCCTTGGAACCGAAGGCACAACTCGTCCGCCACCAGTTTTATAAAGTTTTTCTTTCTGATTGCAAATGTGCTTCCGGGTGTCTTCTTTTTGGTTATTGTAGAATTTCCTGATTGTTGCGGTCGTACGCGGAATTGTTGTTTAAAAATTAATTATTAATTATTTTAACAAATAGCATTAAATTCGCCCGTTGTTTTCTAGCATGTTGGCGGCTTTTCTTGGGAAGACAGCATTTGTTTTTCTTATTTTCGATGACTGATCGATGATCTTAATCAAACGCGACGAGCTCTAAAAGAGTATCTCTTTCGGGAGCGCTGAAAATAGTAGACCATTTTTGTTTTGCAGCCATTAGTAAAACAAAATTTTAAAAAGATCTCGAATTTCGGTTAGAAACAACACAGACATACAGAACAGAACGAAAAATACAGAGTTGCCGGTTATTGCCTGAATCTTAGAACACGTGAAAAACGGATGGTGCAACTCATTGAAGCTTAAGTCGGGCTTAAATTTTAAGGTAAGAACGTGCTTAGCAGTTTAGTGCAAGTGGGCATTAGTCGCTTAATTTGCGCCGCATGGATGAGACAAAATCTCACCTCAGAAACGCAATACGGGGGACATAAGAAGTAAAAAGAGGGGCCAAAAAACGTCCTTAAAACGCACAATTTTTCACGCAAAAATAGACCGTCTTAACTTGTTGAGGGACTGTATTTTCAGAATATTTCAGCTTGCAAAATTGAGAATTTCGCATTGAATTGGGGGTAAAATTTGCAGGTGGGGACATGAGGTGGAGGAGTTCAGGGGGGCCCGCGGGGGGCAGGTAGCGCTGCGGGACCCCCGGCTCCAGCATGAGGCGCGGTAGAGAATGAAGAAGCAAAACGTCCGCACCCTCTCACTCATAGTGTGCACCTTCACTTACCTGCTCACTGGGGCGGCATTCTTCGACGCTCTCGAGTCCGAAACTGAGAGCAAACGCAAAATCGTACTTCAAGGTAAGCAACCGCAATGAGGCAAATCCCCATAAAAAACCCCACATTTTCGCGTTGACCTGTTCAACACTGATTCGTCGCCATTTGTTACAGAAATTCAAGTAATAATTAGACGTAAGTACAATATAAGCGACGAAGACTTTCGGATACTGGAAACTGTCGTGATGAAGTCTGAACCGCATCGGGCTGGACAGCAATGGAAGTTCACAGGGGCATTTTACTATGCCACCACTGTACTGACAACAATAGGGTACGTTTTTATCAAACCTCCCAAAAAATTATTCCAGTCCAGAACAGGGATGCTCGGTTATTGAATAAGGTGTAACTATATTACGTTATAAGTACGGATGTTTGCAGCATGAGCCGACGACACTGAATTCATTGTGCCTGAACAAAGCGACTGAACCAAAAAACTACGCAAAATACTCAGGAATTAATCACAAACTCAAATTATTCCTTCATAAACACACGCGAAACATCAGAACAAAAATTTAAGAGATCAAAACACTTCCGATTAGCACAAACAACGCCCCAAAACACCTTAAACGACGATAACAAGTGTAGTTTTTGACACTCTGACAGAAAAAGACTGTAAAACTTAAGAAAAAAACAGTCCACCATAGAAAACCTCGAGTACTTAAATGGATAAGTTCTGTTTTTACAATAGTTTTACAGAAATTAAATAAAGCGCAACAATATAATAAAACACAGGTAAACAATATGGGACTAAAGTTCTACAACCAGGGGTAAATTAATGCGAAACTTCCCGAAAGCTGTATGGTAACACTTGGAAAGGAAAAGAAAACGTGTTTAGTACAGCAGGAAATCTCAATCTGTAGACATCAGAAAAGCAAAAAATAAAAAACGCTTGTATTTTTTAGTTGCATTTCCGAAAACTAAACTCAGTTTACGCAAAAAATTTGAAATCTGGCTGGCGCCCCATCATCCAGTTGCAGTTAGCATGCAGGTTAAGCTACTTACCTACACTTTGGGCCCAAAATGTTTCTATATTTCCCACCAAATAACGCGATTCACACGGCACAAAGCACCCGCGACCGATTTTCCCCATTGCCTAGAATGAACTGAATATTTAGTCAGCTTCTCGCAAAAAGATAACATCATTTGCTCGATAGCCCTTCGTATGACTAATTGCTTCACTTTGCAGTTCGGTAACACTCTGTTTATTCTTGACATTTTTGTAGAAAGTGCATCTTCGCACGCCAATATTTTCTTCAGTAAGTTTCCGGTTCCAACGTGTTTGGATGATCGCCGTAAACAAAACAGTCAACGACAAACAAATCGGATGATGGGGCACGTTGCACATTTTTGTATGAAATTAAATGCTAGCAATCGAATCAGTCAATTGATTCGATTTTTTTCAAATATTGAACAATTTAAAATTGTGTGAAGGACAGGGACAGACTCACATTGAATCCAACGAGCTGCGAAATACGGAAATTGAGTGACAAGGTTTTTCCGATTATACTTTTATTCGCTCTTTCTGAAAATTTTCGATATTGCTTGGCCTCCCAGAAGTCCTGATTTCAATCGTATGGATTTGAAAATTCGATTCAATCATAACAGCATGAGTGAGGAAATTCGGGGAGTTTTGACCCAGAAAGCGAAGTTTGAATATCAGACACTTAAGTGCAATATTATGCCACAATTTCATGTTTTCCGTCCCGTTTTTGCTCATTTTTCGGAAGCTAGATGAGCAAGAACGCTCATTTTTACATCATCCTAAAGAGAACTAAATGGACTTTTTAGAAAGTGAACCATCGATAAAGAAATGTTGGCGGTTGTCTCAAAAGAGTCTTGATTTCAAGAAGTTTTAGATTCTCGTCCTTGTTTTGAGTTGCAAAATCGACTCAACATGACGTTGCTTTTTTCGAAGTTTCTCAAGAACCATTTGAGCCACAGAATTCGTTTTGGCATCGTTGGATAGAGAATTGAACATTCGATTAACAACACGAGTGAGGAAGTTCGAGTAGTTTTGAGCCAGAAAGCGAAATTTGAATATCAGACACTTAGGTGCAATATTATGCCACAATTTCATGTTTTTCCGTCCCGTTTTTGCTCATTTCTCAGATGCAAAATAAGCAAGAACGCTCATTTTAACATCGTTCCAAAGAGAACTAAATGGACTTTTTAGAAAGTGAACCATCGATAAGGAAATGTTGGCAGTTTTCTCAAAAAAGTGTTGATTTCAAGAAGTTTTAGATTTGCGTGTTTTTATGGTTGCAAAATTGATTCAAACATGACGCTGCATTTTTCGAAGTTTCTCAAGAACCATTTGAGCCACAGAATTCGCTATGGCATCGTTGGATAGAGAATTGAAAATTCGATTCAATCAGAACAGCACGAGTAAGGAAATTCGGGCCGTTTTGACCCAGAAATTTGAATATCAGACATTTAGGTGCAAGATTATGCCGAAATTTCATGTTTTCCTTCCTTTGAGCAAATGCGCGCTTATCTGCACCATCCTGACGCATTTTTTGCAAAAAAATCGCTAAACTCAAACAACGCCTTATTCCCAACCGAAATCGTTCAACATTTGCCGCACAAATTGGCCGATTTAAGCAATTACGGACATAATTACGGACATTATTTGCAGGTATGGGCATTCCACTCCGAGCACTATCACCGGCAAATTATTCACCATGATGTATGCCATGATTGGAATTCCCCTGGGCCTGGTTATGTTCCAGAGCATAGGCGAAAGAGTTAATAAACTTAGTAGGTGAGTGCGGCCTTAATTGACCAATGAAGTTCGCTTTTGAATACAACTACACAACTTACCTCCAGCTGTTCTGGCGCCTCTCCAAACTCTCCTAACCACTACGGCGATCTGCAACAAAAAAATTATTAATCCCCAATGTCCCTCCACAGCGTGATTATTCGCTCTGTCCGATCCTCTCTTCACTGCAAACAGACGACGGCGTCCGAACTGGACCTGATTTGTGTCGTGACGTTCCTCTCCTCTCTCACCATCCTTGGTGGAGCTGCAGCGTTTTCACGTTACGAAGGATGGAGCTACTTCGACTCTGTCTACTACTGTTTCATCACGTTGACCACTATCGGCTTTGGAGACATGGTGAGCTTCCGCTCCAGTAGCTGTTCCGGGATCTAACTATTTCGGTTCAGGTGGCTCTGCAAAAGGACAACGCGCTCAGCCAAAAACCCGAATATGTGATGTTCTCGTTGATTTTCATCTTGTTCGGTTTGGCGATTGTGGCCGCCTCATTGAATCTTCTGGTGCTGCGCTTTGTCACCATGAACACGGAGGACGAACGAAGAGATGAGGCGCAAGCCATTCAGGTAGTTCCTTCCATTCAATGACTTCCAATCTATCTAATCCTCCACTCAGGCTCTGGCTGGCGCAGTTAGGCTGGATGGGGACGTGATAACGGCAAATGGGTCAATTTTGAGTGGCCAGATCGGGCATCATTGCACAGAAACCACTTCTTTAGATATCGACGACACCTCAGTGTGTTCCTGTCCCTGCGGCTGCATCCCAACGAACAGTAGACACAGGTATATGTATGTCGGACATTTTTCCTTCTTCAATGTTTCTTATTTATGTAAAATCCGACTTCGACCACTGTTAACTAGGATTAATGTAAACCGTTTCTTTGAAAGATTCACCGTGCGAAGATCGCCAACTCAAATACGGCATCTGTTGCCTGTTCTTCCGATGCACGAGCTTCATCTGCCTCAAGGGCCGATTCTGCCGCCGCCCGCCATCTACCCCAATCACCGGGCATCGATTTGACTTGGTTTCGTTGGCAAACAGACTTAGCCCCTATGGATCAATGTGATATTAACGACATCCCAGTGAAAAATTGCAGAGGATTCTTGCAAATTTCGACCGATCCTCACATCTTTGCACCCTGTATATTGAACCAAACGATTCTGATTACACATATCAACAGTCAAGGACTGTTTTTTAAAATTAGCAAGCACAAACTGTTTTTGCCATTAATTCTCCTGCCTGCCTTTAGATGCTCTGTTTTTAACTTTTTTGGGCAACTGTTTTTCTTTTGAATCTTAAATTTCAATTGAAATCAAATGGATCGACTAGATTTGCAAGCGCTGTAAAAGTTGCAACCGAAAATGCCGAAATGCAGCGTTTTCAGTAAAACGAATTATAAATAATGTAATATAAATCATATTTTTTAATTTAGTATGAGTCGCCCGCATGAATCATCCCAAAATGTGCCACTTCGAACCAAAACTGAATTTTGGGATGATTTGAATGATCGATGAACCATTAAAGTCGCATGATGATAATAATTATAATAGAAATACGTTATCAATAATAAAGCCATTTTTCAACTCAGAGCTCAATGTTGTTTAGAAACAGGGAAGCATGAACAAAAACTGGATTGGTTTGCTGCTGCAGTTAAAAATGGCTTTAACGCGATGGAAGTCTTAAAAGTCATTTGCTGAACCTTTTCGGACCTTCGAGGCTTTCATTGGAAACTTCCATTTAAAAATGAACAATTTGGGATCAAGCTACCGTAGATGTTGATTAACGACTTCTAAACTTGTTCTACACTTATTAGCTCGGATTTGAGGTGCTTAAATAAACCAATTCTGATGACTGAATTCAGTTTTCCCATCTATATGAAGCAATTATTGTAACAGCAAATTCGTTTGCATTTGTGCACATCCCCTTTAGATGAATCGCAAATTCTAAACTACCTTATAACTACTGTAACTTTTAAATTTCCTGTACATAGATTTTACCAATACATACACATAGGTAGATAGAATTTTAACATTTTCAACTAACCAAATGTGTTAACCATTTGAATGGTCATACCTAGCGCGTAAGGAAAATCAGATATTTTATATCTTGATCAGTAGGTGTTTTATTCACTTTTGTATAGGAATCAAGCGACGTCTGTGTAAAAACCTGCAAGCTTTCACGTAATTTTGAAAAAATCTCAACGTTTTTATATCATTTATGCTTGGATTGAAATGTTGAAAACTCGCCATTTTCATAGCTAATCAGTTGCTGGTTTTCACAGTTAAGTAATCAGTTCTTTTTGGCTAGTTTGAGTCTAAAGCCCAATATCAAGCTTGGTTTTTAGATGCCACCTTTCATACACATGTGTATCCATCTTGCGGCACGATTCTTGTGCAAGCGATTTGTAAATTATCGAACTGTACGCATTTGTAAAACTGCGAAAGACCTGTTTTGCTATTAAAATATTTGAAAAATGACTTGTTTGATTTTACTTGAAAAATACTCGAATTTTCCATGAGAAAGTTAATAAAGAACACCAATTAACATCGACAAGCTCAATCAAACCAAAATGGATAATGCGATTATACAGACATTTTCGGCACATTTTAAGCGCTTTCAGCGTTCACGATCTTTAACCGACGATTTTTCCGTTATTATTGACCCAAACGCTTTTTCAATTTTTCCAAAGGTGAAGGTCGATTTTTTGAAAAAATGAAAAATTTCTCAAAATGTCTTAAATTTTACGTCATTTTCAACTCACGCACGCGAAGAATACATCGAACTGATTAAAAAACATGCTAGAAGGTTCAGATGTACTGCACTCTTACCTTGGTCACCCTGTAGAATGCTCTTGTTTTCCAATATACCGGGTCTCACTTTGAAAACTTTCTAACCTTAATATCCCGTCAACGATTTAAGTGGCAAAAATCGTGAACATTTCCTTTACAATTGCTAATTTGTTCGTTTAAAGTCATATTTTCAGGTATTTCAGTCCTTTCGAGAAAATTCCAATAAGACACTTTTTCCAAAACGAAACGAAAACGTGTAAAAACCGGTTAATTTAAAACTTCAATTGCAATAAATACGGCAATTGCAATAAATAATGTGTTTGTATTCACTCGTTGCCATGGTACCCGTCTTGTATTCAACGAGTCGACAAGCGATTGGTCAATCAGGTATACGTGTTTCCGGAAACACGTCACCAGGGACGGTTTCTAGGCAACGAAGGTTGTTGATTTCTTCGAACGGGGAAAAGTACAGATTTTATGCGAAAAATATTCCTTGTGGCAGAAATAAATTATTGACGAATGGGTGTGTAAAATTTTTATTTTTGGCAAAATTTTTGTAAGGGTGGAGGTCGATTTTTTGAACAAATGAAAATGTTCTCAGTGTCCTAAATTTTACATCATTTTCAGCTCACGGACGCGAGGAATGCATCGAACTGATTAAAAAACGTGCTAGAAGGTTCAGATGTAATGCACTCTTACCTTGGTCACCCTGTAGAATGCTCTTGCTTTCCAATATACCGGGTCCCAATTTGAAAACTTTCCAACGATTTAATTCGCAAAAATCGTCAACATTTCCTTTACAATCGCTAATTTTCTAGTTTAAAATCACATTTTCGGGTTGTTTAGTTCTTCGAGAGGCAATTAAAACAAACAAGACACTTTCGAAAACGAACGTGTAAAAACCGGTTAATTTAAAACTTCACTTGCAATAAATACTGCTTTACTGACAACTGATGTGTTTGTATTCACTCGTTGCCATGGTACACGTGTTGTATCCAAAGAGTCGACAAGCGATTGGTCGATTCGCGCTGTGAATGGTCAAAAATATCGATTGTAATTGGGCGCGGTCTAAATTTCACGTCATATAAATGAAACCACATAAATCATCTCGAATACATATAATTCACTTAGAAATTTAGTACAAAGGCAAAAAAACGAAAAATAAAATTAACCAGATTTATAAATTTTCAATAAAAAAGCAACTACTCGAGGTGAACATTTGCATAAAAATACCCAATAAATCGCTTAAAAAATTATATTTTGCACTGAATACAGATAAAACGGTCTTAAATTCTACTATTAACTTGAGTAATTCTAAATCCCACCTGCAAGTGATTAGTTAGCATAATGAAGTTACCATCTACTGTTCGCAGTCTGACCAAGTGATCAATCGGATTGATGCATCACTCGATCAAACTGGACTCTTTTGACATGTTAACAAAAGAAACTAATATAAAAGTTGATAAAAAATTAGACTGAACATTAACGTATTCATCCAGAAATCGGGATTGAATAGGATAATATTCATGTTCTCCTACAAGCTAACTTATAAAGCATAACCATCTTTCCTTAACACTTACGTTCTATCAAACAGCTCATATTGCTAGAAAAGAAATATAAAAAATGTACAGTATTACTAAATAACAATACACCAGCGGCACATTGAAAAATTCCGAATAAAAAAATTAAATGCCGATGATTAATTGATTATGCCCTTGGCTTTGAAGAGATCGCGCATGAGCCCTTTTAAGTACTTGATTTCCCGTTGCAAATCAGTGATTTGCCCATCCAACTCCCCGTGTTTATCCAGCAGGATTTTCTCCTCATTCAAGATTTCTTCCACCTCCGCCTTCTTCTTCATGCGATAGCGAGTGGCCGCGTTCTTGTTCTGCTCTTTTTTGCGATTCTTTTTGTCGTCTGGCGACTTCGAATACGGTTTGCTCCGTTTCTTCGCCACCAGCTTCTGTGCCGGACTCGATGAAGAATCATTGTAATTCTCGATCGGTTCCGGAACCCATTCAGGATCGTCCGATGACGAACAATCGCCAAAGTTGCTGTTGCTGCAGCTGCTGCTTGATGGAGAAGACGGACCACTCCATTGCATATCCTGCACGGTGGTGCGTACCAATTCATCTACAACGGCCAATTCGTGAGCAATATCAGCTTGGGGAGTGGCGACTGGGGCGTAATTCTCGAACGTTTGGGGAACAGTGGAGACAATAATGGGGGAATAGGCAAGCACCGACTCGGGCTGAAGTGCACACTTTTCCGGTACAGAGAATCCGATTTCCTTTCTGGGCGGTTCCTGATAGGAGGTTCCTCCCAAAATTGGCTCCAAAGTGGCGATGATGGGCTGTTCGCTGGGTGGGCTTTGGGGCGGTGTCAGTGTGCCATGGTTGAGCTCGTAGTAAACCTTCTCAAACTCGTTGAAGAGGTAGGAGTTTGAGTCCTCCACGTTTTTGTAGTATTCGGACTTTAGCGACACCGGTACTGCGACAGCACCGCGTTGAGGCGCCACTTCGTCCAATAGAGGAAGCATAAATGACGGTTCTGCAACAGAATGCCGTATTTATTCTGAACTAGTTCTCAGGACATTTTCTGCAGTTGTTTAGGCCACCAGTGGGCGCTGAAGGTTCCCAAAGGTCGCACAAAACGAACAATAAACAAATGTGCAGAGGTCGATTTTTTAAACTTGGATGATGACCCGACCACAATCAGGTACGTTACTATCAACAATCAATCGCTGGTTCCCTCGAAATATTTAATCGATTAGGAAATAAGTAAATCTCAACTTGTTGCCCAAAATATCTCGATCATAAATACCGTGAAAGTTGTTAGGCGTGGTTAGCCTTGTACCGCAAACTGCAATAACATCGATATAAATATTTAATGTAATTATATGCCAGCTAAACAGATACAAATTAATTAATTTGCTTTGTAGGTGAGAACAGATATGCGTGAAGTGGACACACTTTTTATTTACGAGTAGTTCGCAATAACAAAACATCCAAGTACCTACTGGAAAAAATGCGATAAACTTCGCATTTTAGATGAGAAAGTAAAAAACACGCAGTTTTGTGTGTGCTTCCCCCAACTACCATTCAATTAATCCTCCTTTACTTCAGGTTTTTTTAGTGGCTTGCCCCTTATTTACTTGTTCAAATTATAAATATTGCATTAAACCCATTGAGCCTATTTGAAATGGTATAGCGGCCGGTAAACGCTCCAGACCTGACGCCACTGGATTTCATCTTTCTTTGCCGATATCTCGCATCCAAAGTTCACTGAGCAGACACCAATGTTCAGATGCTACTGAATATAATTCGATCGAGATTTTCGCTGATTAAATTCTTTAAAATAATTAAGAATATTTTAAAAACACCTAAAGACAACTAACTATAAGCGACTATAAATAATAAATAAAACCAGTGTACAAACTGTTATTATCTTTTTTCCTTGTTGGGTTCCAGTCAAAATGTGGAATCAAAATGTTCATATTGTTTATTTCATATAACGTTTCGGCGAGACAACAGCGCCATCATCAGATTTAAAATTCAACACAAACCCATAATTGGGAAACATTAGATTCTTTTT
>NW_026019016.1:12542033-12553884 GCF_020466585.1 Dendroctonus ponderosae
CTATCTTCAAGCACAAACACTTTGTTAGCTGAATAATTTCGACTCCCTCTTGAGACTCTTATAAATATTGTTATTTTTTCTTGAATTATTCATGTCAAGTGCTTTAATTAATCGTATCAGTCCATTCTTCATCCAAGATCAGAATCACACCACATTTCATCATGAGACAACTTTAATGAATAATTTAAAATTGCATCCTAATTCCGTCCCCCAACACGTGTAATACTGCGCCAGTTGGATACAATGCATCACTCACGTATGCTGATTTACTTGTATTGAACCCGTATTTATGTAAAGATAATAACAAATGGAGAATAAGTAACAAAAATGAAAAAAATCAACAGATCTAATGAGTGATTTATATGTATGCATAGACCAGTCACATGCATAATCAAACTTGATCTATGCATTATTTAAAAATATAATTGTTATTGTTAAGACCAATTATAGGTGTGGCCCTAGAGGATATACAGGGTGGCTCCGAAATAAACTCAACATTAGTTCAATTAATCGAATTAAGAAAGAATAAGGAAATCGATGTCCAATAAAATCAGCCAATATTATCGTCCAAGGCAAACCAGGTGACAAATTCGGTCCCCTTTTGAAATATTGTCTACCGACCACATTAACAATTCAAGAAGTTAATAATTTATTTAGCAAAAAGAGAGTAATATTTCTTGCACGGTTCTTTTTCAACCCAGGGTCGTCTAATCTGATAGTTGTTGCTAGGCTGTTGCCGTTTATGTGCGTACGAGACAACAAACAGCAATTAATTAATCTTTAACTCTTTAATGTGAATAATATTAATGTCTAATCTAATCCTTCGGTACAGGTTGTTTGCTACAACACAGTTTACTCAAACAGCGGCAATTGTTGCCATAACAGAGATCTTTACGCACTTGAGCGTTGAAAATTTAAAACTCCTCAGCAAGGCGATTTAATGTATTTTAAATAGAAACCTGACCGCATTATTAATTGTGAACAAACTAAAACAGGCAATTAATGAAAAAGTAAACAATTCTTATCAATAATATGTATTTAGTTTCAGGTCGTCAACCTAAAATTAGGCCTGGCTAATGACTATTCGAACGATAAAGCCCGTCAAAGAACAACTGCAAATGAAATCTGCACTTTACTTAAGGATTTTAATGGAAAACTGATCTACTAAAACGCCATAAAAACGATAAACGCTTAAAGAAATCAGCAGCACTAACAAGAACTGCATATTAAAATATAAAAATAAGCTCTATCAGCAGTCATGAAAGGTCGCCTTCAATTATGTTATTAATTCTGAACATTTCATGTTTACTGCACCACATTGAAGCTGGATAATAAATTAAAAGTGTTTATGTCCTTTACAATTGCATGATTTATGTACTTTTCCATGGTTGTTTGCAAAAGTTTAGCTGATAAACGATTTAAAGTATTTTTGATCGACCAAGAATCGATTGATTTAAATCGCGAAAGCAAAGTGTAGCAATAAAGCTTTTCGGACAATCACAAGACGAAACTGGTGCGCTCTTCGAAGGTGTGTTTGTGTCTTGCGACAACAACTTTTTGCAGCAAAGTCAATTTCGGTGTTTAGTCATCGGAAAATAATTTTTTTAATTGCATTTTTAGAGAATTCCCTTGACCCACTTTTGGACGTTTACAAATATGAGTTTTTTCATACACAAACCCATTTCTGGGTTCCACCCAGGAAGCAACTGTCCGCTCAATAAAATAAACATTTTTTTTGGCAACTGAACGTTGTCTTGATAAATTTTGCTCGTACTACTCTTTGCTCGTAGTAACCTTGAAGGAATGTTAACATGGGACAAACAGTGGCGAATGCTTCAGCCATTGCGTATTGGTATGAAAATTAAAGCTTTACGTAAGAAAAACGTGAATTTTTTTAATCCCGAATAAGACCTGAAATTTGCGTTGTAACATTGGTGAATGGAGGCTTGAAGACAGGCAAAAATGTAAATTGCCGCCAATAACTCGTCCGGAACGTTGTATATTAAACTTGTTTACTTCTAAGCATCTTTGATCGATACGAGATTATGTAGGTACATTAATCAGATGTACCATATAAAGCCTGTGTCCCATGCATCCGTTTGTACGATGATACGAAAGTGTTTCTATTGGTTGGAGATCTGTCAATTCGTCTGTCGTCGTATGACGTGGACGAATTGACAGATCTCCAACCAATAGAAACACTTTCGTACCATCGTATCATCGTACAAACGGATGCATGGGACACGGGCTTACACTTATGTATTTGAATTTTTATTTATGCTTGCAATCAACTCAGGCTAAGTGAATGGACAAATAGTTACATTTCGGTTCTTCACATGAGAATATTAGATATATTTACAATTGAACACCACGCTTGCTAATAAACCCGCCAAGGTCTAAAAATTAATTCAAAATATCGGTTTAATCTACGTTTCAGTATAAATATGTACAAGGAAAATACAATCAATCTAGTATTGAACATGTCCCAAAGCATGTAGGTCGCAAGGTTCATGTCCAAAATATTCCAAAAAATCTTACGTAATTCAGCGGAATATTAAATCAACAGGCAGTGAAGAATATGCATACGATTAATGAAAAATAACTATTTAGTTAATGCGTTTTTTTAATGCTTGTTGATTAACCACTTAACGCATGGCACGCAAATGACAAAAAAAATAAATTCCTGGCAACATACAGCTACTGAATTTACAGCCGCAAGTTAAATAGAGCGTGCTGTCCGGTCCGTGCAAGGTAAACCTACTCTTAGACATTCTATATTGTGTTAAGTAACCGAAATTATTCAGAAATTGTAATCGCTGAAATCTCAAATATGTTTTATCTGATATCCATGTCTATAGATAAGTGCGGGGACTTTCTATGTAACTTCAATCGCATATAGCACAGACAATAAACCGAGCACTTGTATCTGTGTCTTTTCCTTCAATTGCAAATAATCGCCCGGATTATTTAATATATTCAGTGGGTGTGTACGAACGATACCCATGTATAGAGAGATAATAACGCCCAACTATCAATTAAAAAATCGCTTTTATGGCCGAGACTGTGTGTTTTGTTAAGGAAAGTTTGCATTATTTACTGTTTCCTTGCCACCATTTCGAAACTGAGATTGAACAATCCGATGTAGATTATAAAAGATGAATATATTGATTTTAATTATAATAACGAAATTTTTGTTAATGTATATCGAAATTTCGCTTAACCAGGGACACCCCTAACACTTCACCATTTGCACTAAATATCTTCATTCGCAGCGCATTAATGAAAATAACATAATTGAATAGCTTTTTAATCGCGATTTGAACCTTGAAAGCAGCAGGAAGCTTCATTAGCCAATTGAAGTAATTTAGTCTACTTGGTATTTCTGCTTTCGATTTTTCGGGCATAAATTCAAAGTTTTCAATAATTTTACGAATTTGGTCTGATATAAACCTTGAATTACCACTAGAAAACATCAATTTCACCGAATATTTGCAAAAAATACAAACTATCGTTCCTCAAGTTTTCCAGACAGAATCAGAAGTTGACCAAAAAACATACAATTCAGGCTTTCTAGAAAATATCAGATTTTGCCCACCAGGAAAGAAAACAACTAAAAAAAATTATTTTTTCCATTACATCAAACAAGTCCTGAACTTTCGGTTAATTATAATTAAAATATTGGATTAAGTTTGCGAAAGTTAAACCATTTCAAGATTAAAATTGTGATTGTTTAGAATATTCATCGATTCTTGTGACTTTGTTCTACACCTTTGTGCTCTTCACCTGTTAACGATAAGCACAACTAAAGATTAATTTATTTCAAAACCAATTTTTTGTTAATTCTAATAGTAAATTTCCATTTTAATTAAAAATCTTCAGTTTCTACAGAAAATTCAAAACTATTTCCTTTCTGCAATCTACTCCGACACTTTTGTAGCGTTTGATGGCGATTTTTGAGCCAATTTAGCATGGTCTGCATCGGAAATAAGGACTATAAAGCCTCAATTTCTTTACAGATCTACGCCTTCCTAATGCGAAAACATTATGCGAGTGTGGTCTGATTTATCTCTGAATTTAACACCACATCGATATAATAACTTTCTACATAAAATCAGCTAGACACACTTATTCATGGATTGTGTAAGAGACTGGAATTTCAGTTTCCCCATTGACCTGCACATATTAAAGGCAACATTTCAAACATAATTCGCCTTAATTTTGAGAGCATTTTCGTCGAAAAATTTCCAATATACTACTCTTTGTATCGCGAGCCAATAGTCGATCATGCAAAGGTTAAAGAATTTGCCAAAATTAACCGCAAGTTAAATTATTTGATCCCACTTTGCAAGCAGCCGATAAGAATCAAACTAGCATTGGCAGTTCGACTTGGAAATTTAAACCTAGATTTATGCCATTTTTTATTCGGGACGCCGGACGATGATAAAAAGTTGATCTTGACATTCTGCTTTTTAATACGCAATTTCCTTATGTTCTTTTGCATTTATGAATCGCTCCCCAAAGCCTTCGAGCTGATTAAAAGAGCGCTGATCTGCATAAAGCTTTGTTATTAATTAAAGCCAATCAAGATAATTGAGTTTCGGCTGATTGCCACATCTTGGCTTGTATCCTAATTAAGCGATGAACAAGAACGTTTTGATGTGGCATTGTGGGCAACCAATTGTGATATCCACCACATCCTCAGGAAACGCATTATTGACGATACCTACCATAGCAAAGGGCCATAATTGCTTGAAGCGCCAGTAGAGATCGTCAATTAGAACACAGCAAAGCTTGGGCAGTAGAGTAGTCTTTTGGTCTTAAAATCCTAGATCTTGTGGCAGTGACGTCTTAAAAGGGGGGTTTTGGTGGTGGCTGCGGTCGACTTTCAACGTCTTTTAACCAGTTTTTGGGAATTGAACACAATCTCTCTATTCCACGTGTAATGGTAGCAAAATTTCATACTATTTCCGTTGATAGCGAAAGACATTGGCACCGGATGACATTGGGGCTTTGGAAAACACACTGTCACAAATTCGGTCGCACTTTTACCAAGAAACAGCCGCTCGGAAAATCCGCTACTACTTTCCTTTACTATTGCAGCGTAAGTGCGCGCAAAAACTAACTTAATATTGGAGAACGACTGCAACTAATCACAATCGCTGTACAAATGAATGTCGATTTAACTCGAAGTAGTCCGTCTTACTAACAACTTGGCTGGTGTCCCCCAAATCGATGTTGCCCCCCCTCGTTTTACGAGAAACTGACCGCAAGATCATGTGACCAATGCCGAAGATAAGGAAATGTGTTCGATTTGATTGTTTGAACACGGAGGCGATTTATTTGCGATTGGTTCTAGTGGAAGATTCAAATGTTCAAGCGGCGCCTAATCTGTCGAACGCACTCCCAGCTTCTCTTTGTTTTGGGATCTTAAGATTGTTTTCCTGCAAAACGCGGGGTTTTACCATTTGCCACATGCATTGACGCACAAACACCAGAAAAATAATTCTTCAAACAATTAAAAGGGCATTTAGTCCGACTCAATTGAAATTATGCAGACAACACGTGATTTGCTCCCTTTTTTCCGATCATTTCTGCATCCTTATTCAAGACAGCAGGCAGTTAGGAACAATTATCTACACACTAAGTGACCTATTCGAAATCCTATCTAAGCTAACACAACAAGCCGAACAATGATAAATGCCACATTAAAAAAGTAGGTTACTAGCGATAAATTAACACAGTATAGTAACAAAGTGATATTGAAACAAGCAAAGCTCTAGTTTGGAAGCAACAATTAAAAATCTCCAACTAGACGGACCTGGAGCTCAAGAACTACATGAAACAAACACGTAGCTGATACCGGCAAATCAGTATTTATGTAAACTGTCCTTATTTTGGCTCGAGTTTGACCAAACAAACGCTCTTAACATCCCATGTCACAACCATGACCCTCTTATGGCCAAGGGAGTCATCAAAATTAAGGTTCTTGGATAACAAAAATTCCGCTTATGTTATCTGGCATTGAAAACGAAAGTGTTTTTATCCAATATGTTGAGATACAAACGTAGGTACATTTTTACAAACGACACTTTTTGGATGGATGGATTTTCCAACTCATAAGGTTATTCCAGACAGCCAAAGTTTGCATTGCAGATTCCAGGAACATCGATGTTTAATTATTACGATTCCGTATCGAGAGATAAAGATGGGTTTTTTAATGCTGCTCAATCTGCAAAAGCACGATAAGCCAGGCAACGCGCGTGTTGCATCTTAAAACAGCTAATATCAATGTTTGTTCCTTTCTGCAGCTTGTTGAATCAATTGCAGAAAATTAAAATTGTGTACAAGTGAGTTATTTATCCTAACATGGTAGTCATAAACCCCCAGACCGGAAAATCCAAGAATTGTTGTTGTTTACTTTATAATATTATTTAGTCTAACATTGCAGAGTACAATGAAGCACGGGGATAAATCTGCACAAGAGAATTGTACTGTATAAAAGTGTTTAGTATTCGCCTTTAAACAGTTCATCCGCCTGCATTGTGCCGAAAAAGCGCTCAATCATTATGCAACAACACATGCCTTAAAGCAAATCGGGTTTATGAACAGCAGGCAATTTTTAAGTGCCAACTATGCGATTAGTACAGTAAGCGCTTTCAGCAGCAGGACAAAAAAACGTTTGTTTGATGACAATCGTGCCTTTCTATTAGAAAATGCCCATTCGTCTAGTAGACAGTTTTTCGGGCTCAACGCGTGCAAGGACTGCATTTAGTTCATCTAACTGAAGGTTTTTCATTACATGCATTTAATTTGAAGACGCAAATGCAACAAAAAGCGTGTGTGCGCGCATTCGCCATACTGTCCACATTGAACGGTTCATGGTGGACACCAACCTGATTTAATGAGCTCATCCAAATCAACAAGATTTTCCAAGTTTTCCAAGATCTGAGATGCCACCTCAGCCTTGGATTCGCAATCCTCGAAGACGTCATGCTCGAATTTTATATCATCGAGAGCTGTTTGAAAGAACGAGTCATCGAGCAGTGAAACCTCCTGAAATCGAAAAAAACGATTAAAAAAACTGCGAATGTCGGCGACAAACACGTCGTACCTCAGAGCTGAGGGGTGACACAGGCTCTTCTTTCCAAGACACCATGGAAGACATGCTGCTGATGTTCCAAGATGGTTGGATAGGATTCCAATAAGGAAAGATCGTTTAATAAAGCGGTTTCTGCCGAAAGGGCGACAGCGAGCGTAAGGGGCGCCATTGTGGCTCTGAAAACAAAAAATTACTTTAGAACACAATTTTCTGGTTCACCTGGTAAAGTGGTGTTTTACAGTCATATTCGTTTGCTTATCGCATTCTTTACGTAAGCTTGGCGATTAGTTATGCAGGCCAGTTCCACTGCCCTTGGCGCGAATGCAAAACCAAACAGTATCCAAGTAGATACATTTCACGTTTCTGATATATGTCAGCGGCTTATTCATTTTTATTAGGTGCAATACTTTTGCTAGGTAGAAACCCATTTTTTCTGGCGTTTCAGCTTTAACAAAGGACAAAAAAATTGCGCCTTATTAATATTCATTTGATTAGAAGGATATGCATAGCGGCGTTGAATTTAATCATGGGTTAAATGTCAGCAACGAAAGAGACCAAGATTGGTATGAATTGCTGCCTTAAGAGCTGCGTTAACTAGAAAGGTCACATGTCAACGTTTTGCCGAGAAAATCGAGATATTTTGTGGACTTTACTTCCGGTTAAAGGTTGCCTAATCGCGTCTTGGTTGAACAAAATTGAGTAAATCGCAGCCGAGGAAGTTTTCGATATGGATTCGTTTGGGCCCCACATATGACAAAACAGTTCAGATTTGCGCCCTTTAAGCTCTAAATGAATTCGCAAAGGGCATAATTGCGATAAAGACGATTGAAATCAATGCGATTTAGGCCGGAATTTGTAAACATATGTTCCAGTATCAGGCGAGTCGGACAGGTTGTTTACATGACACGCCAGTTTTATAAATAAACCAGGAAGTGATATTCATGTTCTTAAGTGCCCCATACGGTAAACATTAGGAATATTTCACTTGAGTGGGAGATTTTTACACTGAAAACTTCCCAGCTGGACGAGGTTTCCTTTGCAATAAGGCACAAGGAAAACTTGTTGCGCTTTCACATTTGCAGTGCAAACTAGGAATGCGAGCATTAAGGGGGGACAGACGAGGTTATTGGGTGAACGTCCGCTATGGGTTCAAAGCGAACGAAATCGGGGGGCCTTGGCAGGTGCTCCGCAGGGCTGCTAAATATTTCCGAAAAAAGGGGCGTTTCTGCTGTTGCCGGCCCCTTTTCCTGCTAAGCCGGAGTGAAATCTGCTATTCCAGGAATGCTGCTGACGCAATGAGTTCTGGCACGATCCTGTAATCCCTTTTAGGGCAATTATTGCCTTCGGTTCACTTACTGCATGATCTGTGAGGTTGTTGGCACACTTGCGTGTGCGGGACTTTCGCAACTAATAACCCATCGCGTCTGGGAATGCACTTGGAAAAAATAATTTACACACTTCAACCACCCATGAAAGAAAGAGAATGACAGGAAAATGGCGTCGCATCGCCTGCGATGTTTTTTCCAGTCCGCATGTGCCACCAGTGGCGTACTAGCGCGATGGCATTTTCAGAAAAAAATGTTACCTATCCAGCAGGGTGATTCATAATTGGCTTATTTTCTCTGCGGGGTTTGTTTGGAGCTGTTCACGGAGCACACAAAAAATAGTAAATAAACTAATTCTCATCAAAAACGCAGATATTTGCATAAAACTAGATCAAATATTATGCAACAGTGTTTTAATTACTAATTAACGAATTAACTCAACATTAATGCAAAGTAAAACAAATAAAAAAGTGGAAGGATATGGGCAAAAGTATTAACAAATAGGTGAAATATGGGGCAACACCGCCTTTTGGGCAGTTGCCGAAGGATGCAAATAATTCGCATTCTGACTGACTTTCGACCCTCTAGATCGCCTCAATCAATGGGCGACGTCAGTGAAACTCAAATTTAACTCAAAACTCAATTATTTTGTTGATATCTAAAACAGGATTTAACAGCAAATTACACCGGACAATCTCGTTTTCGCGCATAAATAAATTTTTTGAGAAAGCGATTTTTAGATCATTTGATATTAAAATTAATTAACATTTTTTACCGACATTTCCATAAAGAAATTTAAACCATCCCGAAGCCGAAATTAATGTACACCAATTTTAATGCACTCAACCGCCATTAAAATGCATGGCACGCCTATGGAATTCTACACAACCCTTTATCTTCCACGTTGTTCTGGTTGGCTACCGTGAACTCACTAGCCAGTTGACAGTTTTTTGTGTGATTGTTGACAGTGCTTTGTCTGCTAATATTTTAGGTTATATTCCTGTCAGAACGAATTAAAAATAAACATTAGATTTAAAATGGTACAAAGTTCAAGTGGTAAACAAAATTGGGTTTTATAAATCGGCAATTTGTCCCATACATTTTGTTCACTGTTCTGGTGATTTTTAAGTGATGTCACTAATTTCACGGCTTCTTGTTAAGAGCAAACCTCTCAAGCCAGTGATTTTTTCAAATAACTGTAAGTAATCCAAGGGGGTTTCATTGCGTACGTTGCAGCCTGTTTAGCATTGGCAACCATCAGAAAGTCTCTGAACGTAGTGTTACTCTCCCGAAAATTCTCTTAGTTGTTCGTCATCAATCCTTTAAACCCTGTTTTCCTGCAGATACTCTTCAGACACACATCGCGAACATGTCGAGTACGCCAAACTACGAATTCTTGTCTGTTTCCACTCCTAAGGAGCACGTTTTCCATGTTGAGCTGAACAGGCCCGATAAGCTCAACGCCATTAACTATTCACTGTTTAGGTGAGTTTCAGTTGAACACCCTCGTTTTCATCTAATTTTAGTGACATTTTAGTGAGCTGAAAAGCTGCTTTGAATTGATGAGCGAAAGTGAAGATTGCAGGATCGTGGTTCTAAGCGGCGCCGGCAGGTTCTTCACTGCAGGTTTGGGCTGCCTCCATGTCCATTCGCCTGCATGCTGCTTAATCCACATTTTCCTCTGCAGGAATTGATCTTCAAGATGTAACGCAGAACATGGTGCCTAAAGTGGCTCAGGTCGAAGACGTGGCGCGCAAAGCGAAAATATTCCGGCCCTTCATCCGTCTTTACCAAGACAGCATGTCTTCGTTGGAACAATGCAGGAAACCTGTTATTGCTGCGGTGCACAGCGGCTGCATTGGGGCAGGAGTAGATTTAATCACTGCAGCCGATATGCGATTCTGTTCGAAAGACGCGTATTTCCAAGTCAAAGAGGTCGGCATTCATTAGCGCCACTTAGTTAATAATAATCGTTCCTCATTCCAGGTGGATATTGGAATGGCTGCCGATGTGGGCACTCTGCAGCGTCTTCCCAAAGTCATCGGATCTGATAGTCTGGCCAGAGAACTCTGTTACACTTGCAGGAAATTTCCTGCCGCAGAAGCGTTGGATCGCGGTTTAGTTTCCAAGGTTTACGACACCAAGGATGAGTAATTGGGTGCCGTAAAAATGGGGATTTTTTGTACCTTTGTTGCATGTTCCCAGATTGATCCAAGGCGTGATCGGCCTGGCCGAAGAAATATCCAAAAAGAGTCCAGTTGCAGTGCAAACCACCAAAGCTAGTCTTGTATATTCAAGGGACCACACAGTGCAGGAGGGACTGGACCATATTGTAAGTGCTAACTTTTTATTGGGGCTCATCGATCTAAAACACACGTAAATACGTTTTACTCCCAAAATGCTGTTTCAGGGTCTTTTGAATCAGATGATGTTGCAAAGTGAGGACTTGGTTAATGCCACAATGGGGCAGCTGACTAAGGACCCAAACGTTGTCTTTTCAAAGCTATAAGACTGATCAAATAATTAAGGGAAATGGGGATTTCCTTCAAACGCTCTGTATATTTTTGGAGAACTATTTTAACCACTGTTAAAGATTGCTGGTTTGATTTAATTTTTCCCTGAACTCGGAATGGGTTGTGAATGAAAACGGTATTTACGTTACAAGACATCTTCAGCTAGTCTGAGGTATTCGGACATTCTCCTAGGAGGAGGTGGCGGCGGAGGTTTTTCTGCCTCCACTCGATCAGCTAAATTGTAAATGTATGCCTCTCCAGCTGGTTCGTGCTTAAGTTAAAGGGAGGTGCTGGTTAGGAACGAGCGGGACGCGGAAGGAGCCAAACACTCACCATGAGCTGATTTATGTAGTACTCATAGGGAATAGTCTGAGTCTGGGGGTCGATGGCAATTTCCAGCATTTCATCCAGCTCGTCCTGGTTAAACGGTTCCCCATCTTGGGTCATCAGCGTTGAAATGTATTCTTTATTCAAAAAGCCGTGCTGTTCCGGATCTAAGGTGCGAAACGCCTCTAAAAGAGTCTCAGGACTAGCTGGCTCATATCTGAAAAAACGTGATACACTACAATAAATTTGTTAGTCCTTTGCAGCCCGGAAGCGCGTAAACTTGCCGATGTTCAGTGATCAGTTGCGATACATAAGGTAGGAACTTCGATAGGTGGACGCTTCCTGGTGTTTCCGGGTCCTCTACGCCCACTGTTATTTCCTGAACTTCCGCCTCAGTAGGACAACAGCCGAGTCCACGGATTATAGTTCCGATTTCCCGGACGTCCACGGTTTTGTTGCCTGCGTGGTCAAACACTTCGAAAGCATCAGCTATGCGACGCTCCAAATCATTGTTTATCGGCACTGGAAGTAAACGAAACTTGTTAATAAAATTGGACTTTTTCTTGCAAAGAAAGCTCCATGTTTAT
>NW_026019016.1:12554478-12558944 GCF_020466585.1 Dendroctonus ponderosae
TTGCTCATTTTGCCTCCGAGAAATGAGCAAAAATGGGACGGAAAACATGGAATTTTGGCATAATCTTGCACATAAGTGTCTGATATTCAAATTTCCCTTTCTGGGTCAAAACTACTCAAATTTTCTCACTCACGTTGTTACGACTGAATCGAGTTTTCGATTCTCCATACAACGATGCCAAAACGAATTCTCTGGCTCAAATGGTTCTTGAGAAACCTAGATATATAATAATAATAGACATTTTCGGCACATTTAAGCGTTTTTTCCACGACCTTTAGCCGACGATTTCTTCCGTATTATTGACCCAAACACTTCACAAAGGCATATTTGTGATCTTCTTACGTCGAAAGGAATGGATGGAGCTAAAAAAACTCGCATGTACAATTTTCATTTATGGCCGAAATTTTTCCAAGAGCCCGCTTTCACGGGTGGATCCAAACCATTTGAGCCATTTTCCTCGAGTCAATAAGATGAATTTAAGGAAAAAAATAGAAGCAGTTTGCAAGGAACATAACATGTTCCGAACAAATACAGTAGATCCGAAAACTACAGTAAAAAATAATGCAGAAAAGAAACACTTTCATACCTGGAATTTCATCCTGTTCCTCATCATCCATGTTTAGATCCGGAAAATGTCGCTTCTACAGAAAATTTCTCAAATTGTCAGACTTTATGACCGGTTTTTCATATAATTGAACAAACATTTCCATGCCAACAATTCGGCGGGTCCAAAACATTGGGGGAAAACTTGCGATCATTTGAAGCATGTTTGTACATCAGTTGTTTCACCGAAATTCCGCGGCATTTAATTGATTCGATTGGAAAACTCGAAGTCGCCCAGACACGATTTGAAATATTTGTTGAAATAAATGTAAATCACTCAGACTGCTTGAAACGAAAATAAACATGTATTTTAAGAGAGACAAGTTTTAACGCATTTTATTCAAATGTAGAGTCGACTTTATAAACTATGTCACGAAAGTCAAGACTTGTCGGAACGAAATTTGTTTGCTAAAATCAGAAGTATACCGTATGTATCAAGAAACTGGACTAAAAGTTGCCAAACTCCATCACACATTTTGCTTACTTTTCGCAAACTTTCCCCATCCAAGGCAATAAATCTTTTCTGAACGAAAGTCGAAAACTTTGGCGGTCTAGAGGAAATCAATAAAAACGGGGAAAATGCATCTAATAAACGTCGTTATCGCGCAAAATTTTTCAACAATAAATTACTGCAAATGGAATGGCGAAAGTTTGCGGAACATCCAAGAGGGTGTTTTGGAGCAGTCGCAGGCCAACATTGCGGACCATTTCATTATTTAGCAAGTGTGAAATTCCCAAAGCACGTACTGTGGTTTTATTATGCCGAAACGTGTTAAATCAGTGTTCGGAAAGGCATTAATTCGGATTTTCCCTGAAAACATTTTTTCCCGAATACTTTTTACCGGCTTTACCGGTATTATGAATTTATTATTATTATTACATCGGCTTGAATACGTTTTTTGTCACGCTGGTGCTCAAAATAACTCACCCAAACTAACAATACTTTACAAGGGCTTTATTTAGCTTTAACTGCCATAAACATCCCTTTGGTAGATGTGGAAAATAAATTAGTTCTCTCTGCTTCAAACTGCCTAAAATGTGGGGGGGTTTTGCCGATAATTTAGCAAAAATGAGCCGAGCAACATGAATTTATCAGTAGAATTTAACAATTTTCTTCAAACATTTTAACGCTCCCCAATCAGGCTGACTTTCACTAGTGCTTGTTTATTCATTCAGGTTTAGCTTTATTTTCAATTAGGCGAAATTGGAGTTCATTTTAAGCGCCCGTAGCCAGACTTTCGCGCTTATCTAGTTTGCCAACAATAAATCTTTTCAAGCCCGAACTGTGAAGTTTGGGAAACTTCCACCAAACAGTTTTGGAATTATCGCAGCGCCCCATTTGATTGTTTAGCAAGTGTGAAATCCCCGAAAACACGCCTCGTAGCGTAAAATTAGTCGGGCATATTTGGAAAAAACGGTCGGGAAATTTACCGGAATAAGCAGTTTTGCTCTGTTTAGTGCCGAGTTTCTGCATTTTTCAATAGTTTTTTTATCTCTACCAAAGGGATCTTCAGCGTTCGTAAAGCCTTTTTTATTCAAATTTAGGGCTTTGAGTTTGCAATTTGCAATTTTATCGAAATTGTTGAAAAAATCCCTTCTTTGTTAACCGCTGTTCATGTTTACATCATGCATAAACTTTGCTATAAAAATAGTGTGCATACGGGAGATTTCCCATTAAAAATACACGATTTTCTGCCTTATTCGGGCACTTAAGTGTGCAAATAAAGTAAAAAAATCAGCTGGAAGAAATGCAATCATTCTACAGGAAGCGCTAAAGGGTTAATAAACCGCACACATTTTTAAATAAAAAAAATAAACCGTCCTGTATGCAGCTCACTGAAGAGTTCCAGTTTATTCACCGCGTCAGGATGATTTTTCGAAAGTTTTAATCGCCGGCTTTAGCTTTTGTGGGTTTGTGCATTTTCATTTCATTTTTGAATGGCCGGATTTTTCTGAGCCCAACAGTTTCTCCATAAACAGAGCATTGTTAGTTGCGCGTTTTATTCATCCCCCGATGTAAAACAGACGAAAAATTTGGAATAAAAGGTTTACAATGACTGATGGTTTAAGCTAAAAGTGGAGCTAAATATTTGCGGGCATTAAATCCTTCATTTTTTCGTTTCTCTGTCCAAACTTTTATTGTCGAATTTATCAAAAATTGTTTTTCACTTCCCTGGTCGATATTAAGATGTTAAGGCCATTATTTATTAGAATTCCTCATTTTGCACTTTCATTGATCATTTTTGACAGCGCTTTTGTGCTACTTTTGTCGATTAATAATCTTATCATTGCTTGATTATTGAATAAATACTCAGTTCTTAATGAAATCTTACGATTATGGATTCATGAGTCGAGTGGAATGTCCCAGGCTTTTATGGGACATTCATAAAATTCTCTTTAATTGTTATTTTTTTCATAAAGTTTTGTAGTTTATTATTTTTTTGAATGGCTGCGAAAAAACTGAAGACCAAGTTAAACGCACAGAATTAACAATTAGTCAGTTTCTCACTTGCATAAAAAATGGGAAATTTACATTAAGCAGGCAAATTCACAAGCCGACAGGAAACAGCGATTTTCTGCCAATAGAGCCTCAAAATAGTGCATAATATTTTTTTCAATATTGAAATCAGCGAAAAACTTACCTAGTTAGGAGCAGAAGGGTGTTTTGGGTGACAAATTCTAAACTTTTGCTGGTTGTTTGGGCCTATGCGTCTGTTATCGTGAAGAACTTGCAGCATTTCAAAAACACAGTTTGAGAGTAAATAGTTTGTAATTCGTCGGCTGTTTGAAACTGAAAAATCGGTGAAAAACTGACTTCGGTTTAAGCTAAAGAGTTTATGGTGTTTTCAATTCTCACCTCGTCTAGACCAGCTGGCCTGTGGCTTCATTCCTTCGCAAAAATTCTCAAAAGCTGATTTAACGCTTGGATAGATTGAGGTTTGAAGGACCAACAGTTTTGTTTAAACAGGTTTATTGAAAGTGGAACAAGGATTAGTTTACGGTACTGAACGATCACGATTACATCACTAATCAATAATGTCTGTCGCTCTACGCCGTCTCGCCTTTTGTCACTTCCGCCCTTGCGTCATGCGCACGACAAAGCAGTTCCAGATAATTAAACAACGTGTTTTCAGCTAGATGGCGCGACAAAATATAAAAATAGAATCGGAAGAAAAAATAGAAATGATCATTCTAAAATTTAGATACAAATTAGAGCAAACAAATGTCCGATAAATCTGAAACAACGCTGAAGCTGGCTAAAAACTCTTATATTTTAAACCTAATGTTGCGACATGCTCAAATAAATCCGTTATTTTGAGGAATTTCCCATCATTTGCAGATTTTACGAAATTTCAACAATTTTTTTTAAATTTCTGTGCTGAAAATTTTTAAAAATAACAAAAAAATTCCTAATCAGAAGCGGAAAGCTGTTCATATTCAATAGGCGCATCCGAATTTTGCCACCATCGGGCTTCTACGAGAAAACGCTTTTACTGTTACGCAGTTTTCGAGTTTCAGCACAATAAAAGGGCCTTTTTAGATTACATTTTAAGTATCTTCAGTTCCATAAAACTCTCGCCAGTTTCCCGCACGTTTCCAATAAGGAAATCGTAACAACAAATAGATGTAATTCAGCACAAATCCGGATCGAAGGACCAAAAGTGGAAAATAGTTAAAAGTGCCCTGATTTCTTTGAGAAAATCGTTTTTTCATTGGTGATTTTACGCCACATACCTGGTAAAAGGGTTTTCCGTTCACTATCCATTACAAATCAAATTCATTCCTGGGTTTCAGTCATTTATTGCCTCTATTTATCAATCAAAATACGTTTCGGTGTATTTTTCCACCATCATCAGTTTTTA
>NW_026019016.1:12558994-12560465 GCF_020466585.1 Dendroctonus ponderosae
TATCAATCAAAATACGTTTCGGTGTATTTTTCCACCATCATCAGTTTTTATGTGTAGCGTTGTTGCTGCTTTAAGCCTTGGCATGCATTTTTGCTGCATAAAAACTGATGATGGTGGAAAAATACACCGAAACGTATTTTGATTGATAAATAGAAACAATAAATGACTGAAACCCAGGAATGAATTTGATTGGGAATTGAAACACAGTTAGGAAAGTATATACTATCCATTAGATCGAGCCGACCGACTGCACCAAAACTGCTGAAAAGAACATAACGAAAATTGATTGATCGACGTATTGTGTCTGGATGGATGCGTTTTGAAGGAGGGACCGGCCGATCCAATTTTCTCATGTTTGTTTTGCCCCTTCTTGTGTTGGGCATTTTAATTGAATCGCATTGAACTGGGCCAAGAAAACACATCTAATTAACCCGGACATTTATTGCCCGATAGGTTTGCGTTTTTCAATCCACTCGCTTTTTAATTTACTTATCGGAATTGCGCCAGGCTTTGCCTGGATCCAACGATGGCCGATTTAATTAACTGTTGGATAGATTTCTGCATTTAATTGCATTATTCATGCAGAAGCTTTCGTGGTTTATTCATTTTTTTTGGGAGGATTTGGAAATCGACCGTTTTTCACATGAAACATGCAAAAATTTGCAAAAGTATAAAGCCGAAGATTAGCATAAAATGCATACGTTGACATGGCGATTAAAAGTGCCATGTTAAATTGCGAAAACACCGGAAGTTTTTATTTAAAGAGTCAAGAGTCGGTTAATCCTGCAAATGTTTTTTTCGTGTGTAGTTAATATTGAAAAAATCCCACGATGTTTTCAGTTTCTCCACATTCCCCGAACAGTTTGCTTTTCTCAATGAAAACTCGCGGCCAAGTTTATTTACAAGTTGTTCACAACGCTTTAATTTTCCGGCCAGTTTCCGCTCGTCTGATGTTCGATCTAATCAATTTCGGTTAGTCGTTTGTTCACACCGGTGAAACGTTGCGAGTTAACTGGAGAACCCCGAAAGTTCAACTCAACTTCCCCGAAAAAGCTTTAACGAAACATCAAAGTTGCTTGAAAATATTGCGACGATGGTGGTGCTGGGAGAGTCAGAAGAAAATTTCATCGTTCATGTTCCGGATAGTGAAGATTTAGACGAAAAGTTAAGAGTAAGTAGCTGGAGTTTTACCTGAAACTACTGGAAGTTTCAGTTTTGTGTGTGTGTGTCAGCTCGATATTGAAGCCGCAATCAGCCAACGAATAAAAACTGTTGTCTTCAGGAAAAACCTGCTGTTCAAAAATTAAACGCACATTCTGCAAAAAATCGTCGCAAAGCGGCGCAAAACTGCAAGTTTGCAGTAAGCAAGTGCCAGATGTTTCATTTTTATTTTGAAATTCACCAGGTTTTTAAACCCTTCGTTTATTAATGTTTGCCTGATGAATATTGGCGTCATTCTACACTTAAATGC
>NW_026019016.1:12561464-12565415 GCF_020466585.1 Dendroctonus ponderosae
CCACAACGGCTTTTAAGCCTGAAAACTCAGTTACTCTCACGCAAAAAATCTCCAAACTGGATAATTTCCATTGAATTAATCCTTGAATCGTCCACTTCCAGCACCGACTTAAAACTTTTGAGTAATTGGCGGCAATTTGCTTTGTTTGATTCGGGCCCATTCGAACTTTCACAGGCTTAAAGCAATTTAATTAATTAGTTCCCAACTTAGCTTAATTAATTAACTTTTAACGTTTCAAATTTATGAATATAAGCAACCAAACAAATGTTTTGGGATTTCCCAACTGTTCTATTTCCGTCTGTTTACGCTTGTATGAATGGCTTGTTTTAATTAGAATTATCCATCAGCAAGCTTTGAAGCATTAAGCGGCTAAAACGAATCAATTTCAGGAAGAAGACCGAAGAAGAACTGGCCGATATTTAGCAGTTACAGTTATTCTGTTTATTATCGCGCTTGGACTTTATCACACAGTCTCTCGATTCGCTTCTGATGCTTCAGCATTGGTGAGCGCAGCTATGATTATGTTTCTATACCTTCTCTGGTTATGGTATGCTTCACAAAGACGCAAACTTCAGTTAAAGGTACAGTTTCACATCAAAATGTTAATTAGCGAATTTCCGAGCTTTATTGGCTTGTTTAATATAATGTTCATATAATTTTCTATTTTGCTCTGTATCAGTATAAGACATTTTATTTGTCCATGTTTTGCACAATCTACATTAACTTCTATGTTCGCGCTTTGGTTTAAAATTGAGCTTCCATTCTGGAACGCGGCTGACGCTGGTCATCTCACTTGCACCCATGGAGTCCAAGAGAGATGCAAGATCAGTTGAGGGTTGTTGTGTTCCAAATTGCTACTTTCACGCCTTGAAACGGGCCAGCTTGGAGAAGGACAAGTTGGAAAAAAAGCGTATTTGCCAATTTTGTGTTGCATTTAATATTAATAGAGAGATTCTATAGAAAACAAATAACGCGAAGATGATTATTAATGAATTAATTAATTTTTTTAGAGAAACGAGTTGTCAATGGAAAATCAAGTAACAACAGTTCTACAAGCACTGAACAATATCAAGCACGTGAGTTTGGAGGAAGATGTGCAGAAAAACTGCATCTGCCCAACCAGGCAGGATGAAGTGGGCAATAAATTTGCAAAAAGTGACGTGAAACTAAATAATGAAAATGCAAATGTTCGAGTTCTGAAAAAGCACGCAAGTGTGGATGACTGTGGGCCGAAAAATTGGCAATTTGATGAATCGTCGGATAAAGACAGTGAAAAATTTATTCGAACTTATTCGGTAGGGTAGTTTGGTGAGCGGTTTTCCAATCTGGAGGATTTTGGCTTCATTTTCCACTACAGTGACTGTGCAGCGAAAACACGCTGAAATCGTTAAAATACCAAAGAAAAGTTACTAGAAAGTTGGAAAATTTGTAAATTAAGTGTGAAAAATGATTTTTTGGCGGGCGCTTGTATATTTATGCACAAACTTCGCTTTGATTCAACTTGTAAATAAACACTTTCTTCTTAACGGGCAATTTTCATTTCAATATCGCGAGTCTGACACGTAATTTGCGTCTGGGTCGTTAAACTGCCTTTTTATTAGGTAGGCCGGATCTTCCATAATATTTTTAGTTTCAATGAGTTTGCAATAAAAAGTTTTTTTACGATTTCCACCAAAAGCGCCAGTCAAGCTTTGAATTAAAATACAAAGAATTCTGCCTGCGCCCTGATAAAACGCGCAAAAAAATTAACACTTTGCTTGAAAAAATGCAGGCGAATGGCAAAAATCTCCACTTGTCTTCATCAGAAAAATCCATTTCTTTCTCATGCGAAAACCAATATATTTTTAGAGATTTATCCAGCTGTGCACCGTTATTGCTCATTAAATAAACTGTTCTAATGGTGAAGCGAATTGCCAAATAATTATACAGTTTAATCACTCCAGATTTTCAATATCTGATAAATGCGTTTTCAGGCAATAAAGCAAAACCGGCGCATTTTTACGATGTTTATGTGGTAATTGCCAGCGGAGAATTTACACGATTTAAAATCACGTGTAAACATTCAAATACCTCTATGATCTACCTATGATGTATCTAAAAATACGGTTTTTGTATATCAGCAAAAAATTATTTTCGTTTTTCCACAGCTCACAGTTGTTTGCTGTGACGAATTTGGCCATTCGAAACGCATGGATTGCTGCTGCATTTCCCGAAAACAAACATTTCCCGAAAAAAAACCGGTTTCGCATTAACAACATTTATTGCCTAAAATGGTTGCGATGTTTAAAATTTCATTCCGACACACAAACAGCATGCTTTTAATATGCCCCCGAGGAAACAGTTGGATAATTTAATTGCGTTTGTCCGGCCAACGAAATGCAATTTCTGAAAAAGACATTCTTTTCAGTGGAAAATGCATCAAGGATTCAACATTTCCTCTAGTTCTTTATGTTGTTTGCCTCATAATTTCGTTCATTTTCACGAAATTTTTAAAATCAAATTACCATTTTTAAGCCCTTTTGGTCTTATTGGTCTTCAAAGTTTGCAACATGAAAATTTCAATTGCCTTGCGCAATTTCCAGAAGATGTTTTGTGAATGGCGCACGATTTTCGTTGATTTTTGCATAATTTCACGATTTTCTTTGCGATTTTTATTGGCCATTGGCCATTTTAAAGACGATCGCTTAGTCGTTTTGAGCTTCAAAGTTTGCATCATCAAAATTTAAATTTATTTGCGCTATTTCTAGAAGATGCTAAGTAAAGAGCGCGAGATTTTACTTGATTCGCTCATGCTTGCGCTTCTTTTCGAGCGACTTTCGATCTCAAATTACCATTTTAAAAGCCATTTGAGACTCTTGGTCTTCAAGGTTTACACTTCCAAAAATTCCACTGTCTTGCTTTATTTCTAGAATTCTAGAAAATGTTAAGCGGAAAGTCAAATTATCATTTTAGAGTCTTTGAGTCTTCCGAGACTTTAAAATCTGCACCTTGAAAATTTCAATGGCCTTGCGCCATTTGCAGAAGATTTTTGCTGATTTTCCGCAACTTTTCTTGTACTATTTCTAGAAGACGTTAAGTGAAGAGCAAGATATTTTCCTTGGTGCACTCGTGACTCGATTTTTACTATGAAATTTCCATTTTTAAAGCCGTTTGAAACTATTGAGCTTCAAAATTTGCGTTTCCAGAAATTCTACTGTCTTGCGCTAGTTCTAGAAAATGTTAAGTGAAGTGAGCAAGATTTTCCGTAATTTGCTTATAACTTCGTATTTTTGCGCGATTTTCAAAACCAAATTACCAGTTTAAAGGCATTATTTTAGCCTTCTGAGTCTTCAAAGTTTGCAACTTGAAAATTGAAATTTTCTTGCGCTATTTCTAGAAAGTTCGCGCAAGATTTTCCTTTATTCACTCATGACTGCGTTTCTTTGTGCGCAATTTTCAATGTCAATCTTCTGTTTTAATGGCCGTTTCGAACTCGTCGTCTTCAAAGTTTACATATATGAAAATTTAAATGTCTTGCGCTATTTCTAGAATTCTAGAAAATCTTATGTGAAGAGCGCCAGGGTTTTTAATTTGCTGATTACATCGTTTTTTGCGTGATTCTCAAAATCAAATTACCAGTTTAAACGCATTATTTTAGTCTTCCGAGTCATCAAAGTTGGCAACTTGAAAATTTCAATTGCTTTGCGCCATTTATAGAAAAAGTTAACAAAGTGGCGCACGATTTTCGTTGATCTTAGCAAAACTTCGTTATTTTGTGCAATTTTTAATAACGATTGGTCATTTCAAAGGGCGCTTGGTCCTCTTGAGCTTCAAAATTTACATCTTGAAAATTTCAATTTTCTTTCGCTGTTTCTAGAACGTGTTTAGTGAACAGCGCAAGATTTTCCTTGATTCGCTCATGACTGCGTTTCTTTGAGCGCAATTTTCAGTCTCAACCTGCTGTTTGAATGG
>NW_026019016.1:12566414-12568099 GCF_020466585.1 Dendroctonus ponderosae
GTAAATACACGTCTGAAGATGTAAGGCATGTGTGCTGGAAAAACGTCAGGAACAAATTCCTATCGAGGACGCCTTAAAATTGCTTTTAGCTCTCTTTCGCCCTGTGGCATGACGTTTCACTTAAGACTACGCGAAGGAAAATCAAGCAAAACTCGTCACTTTAAGGACAACACATCGGATTTGTCATACAAAATGCCTGCATAATATTCGATAAAATTCGCTCAATATTTATTTATTCATATATTCCGGAACGCTTTCGCGTTCATTGAAACTTGCTTGGAGAAATGGAATTTTGCTCCTTTCGAGCCTAAATCAATAGACTTCATTTTCAGTATCTATCGAGTGGAACGCTTCACATATGGAGTATTTCTGTATTTGTACGAATTGATGATTTGAATGCAGATTAGATTTTAGTTACAGGAAAATCCGGAATTTCATTTTCGGCATGCATCTGCCGGAACTGGAAAATCATTGTGAACCATTCAACGATCAATAGAATAGTTTGTATTTCGCTACCTACTGAATTTGTCTAGACAATTTCAGTTCGGATGTTTTAGCTGCATTTTTTCCGATTTTCAGATTTTTCGGTTTTTAAATAATAAACAATTTATTTGCATTAAATGAGCTTTCAAGGCTAAACCCTGACTTTTACCGGTTTTCAATCTAAAGCTGATGAAATTCTGATTTTCGATGATAGTCTGAAACTGATCGGTTTCACGCAATGCTTTCAAACAGAACATCCAGAAGAGATTTGAAATTATTGAATTCTTTAAAGGATTTATGAGCCTAAACGGTCACAAAAGCTCATTTGACTGGCGGAAATTCCCGATTTTTGCGCGCTTTGCCAATATCGATCTGAATCTGAACGGTTTTACGTAACTGCAGGCTCTTGAATAAAAAATCAAAACTTTCCATTTGGATCTAGAAGCGACTTGAAATACTACGATACGTTAGAAGATTCCTGAGCTCAAAATTTTTTAGTTTTCCGCGTCTTTTAGTCTGAAAATAAACGATTTTACGCAAGTGCAGACTTTCAAGCAAAAAATCCCAGCATCCATTTTAGCACCAGCAGGATGCTGACATTCATTCAAAGCCCTTCGATGTTAAAAAATTTGAAAAGTTCATTTAATCGGGCGAATTTTTAATGTTGTTTGCCCGCTTGCGGCCCGAAAACGAACGGTTTTACGTATCTGAAGGCTCTTAAACAAAAAAATAAAATTGTCAATTTGGATCTAGCAGGGACTTGAAATACTACAATACGTTAGAAGATACTTGAGCTTAAAAAGCATCCAAAGTTCATCTGATTTGCACTGATTTTTAGTTTTGCGCGCATTTTAACTGATGGTCTGCATCAGTTAAAATGGGCGCAAAACTAAAAATCAGTGCAAATCAGATGAACTTTGGATGCTTTTTAAGCTCAAGTATCTTCTAAAGTAGCGTATTTTGCGCACATTTTAACTGATGGTCTCAAAGTAAACTTGAATCTAGAAACCCTGAAAATTATGTTTAAATAGCGCGTATGGCTGATTTTTGTGGGTTTATATCAAACTGTGGAGACTCTCAAATAAACACCTGAATCTTCCAATGAAGTTGCTGTGATTCCTGACTTTTACACGCATTTTAATTGGAAAATAAACGGTTTACGCAACTGCAGACTATCAAAAGCGAAATCCCAACATCCAATA
>NW_026019016.1:12569098-12570883 GCF_020466585.1 Dendroctonus ponderosae
CCATCAAACAACGTATATTAATTGGTGGATTTTTTACGGCTAAAGCCAAAAATTATTTACCGCGAAAGTAGCAGGTTTATGAAACGCGCCTTTTAATATTCCGATTTTCAATAGCAATAAATTACAATAGATGGACATGTCAATGCGGTTATAAGCAAATCCAATAACTGCAGCAGTTACGACGTCTTTATCCACATATTCAGTTATCTCCTGTTTTCTCAGTAAATATCCGGTTGCTTTTTATGCATTTATACCGTTCAGCACATGGAAATGGACATTTTGCCCGCAGGAATATTTGCCTACCGAATGGATCAACCTCACATGTATAACAAAACAGGCTTCAAACACACACGCTGGATATTCTGATGAAGCATTGAATATCCGATGGCAATTTAATCATCTCAGAACAGACGTGGGTGGTTCGGAGATGGGAATTAAAGAAAAAGGACAAATGAAAGAAAAACGCAAATCTTAGTAGCCAAGTGTAGAGGGGCGTTAAATAGAGCCAAAGTCCCTTACGCGACACCTTGTTTCCTCAACTATTTGTTATCGTAACAGCTTGGCACACATGTTGAATCCTGTAGAAGCGTTTTGAGGGCGCAGTCGCATCCCGGAGCCAAAAACCAGGCTCCCGGAACAGTCTGAAGCTTGCGGCCAACCTGTTGGCCCGAAGAGCTAACGCGAGAGAGTTTCTGGATAATCTCGTTATCCAGTTTTTCCGATTGAGACCCAATTTCGGCACTGACACGCAACAGGCACCGACTTGTTTGCACGAACTTTCGGTGATACTTCCACAGTGCTTTTTTCGACGCCGGTCACTTTACGGGTAAGTTTATCCGAGCAATTTGGAAACTTTCAGCTGCGAGAAGTTTTAACGCGGTTCAGCCAACAGAAATCAATCGAGAAGTTTTAGTCAGAAGAAACTGTTGGTCCTTTGGGTGTTGGGTTCGATTCCAATTTTTTGGAAATGTGTGATTTAATAAGCGTTTTAGTTAATCAACGGCAGGAAGTTGGATGTTGTTGGCTGTTTGAGACAGAGGCCCCAAAAAATTGGAAAACTAACTAAAATTGCTCATTTTTCATAACCGAGAGTGTTGTGACGCACATTTATTTAAAGTTCACTAAATGTGTGTTTGCAACTTGAAATTCTATTATTTGAAAAATCAAGGCTTTTCACTCCAAAACCGCGTGATTGTATTAATTTATCTGATTTTCTGGTTAAAATCCTGCCCTACAAAACTCGGTGATTTTTTTGCTGATAACCAGCCCCTAAATTATGAAAAGCTCGTGCGGAAACCAACAAAACCTGATTAACTTGAACAACTCGAATTACTTTTTTCTGGCTAAACATCCGAATTCCGAACACGAATATAAACGGAAAAATTGCAACGAGGCAAATATCATTCCGGGCGATTCAATTTACATCTCGTTTTACACTTTGCCGTCTAATCCGTGTCTTTTCAGTCGGCAGTCTTTGTTGTCGCTTCCATTATATATCTAAACAAGTATATTAGATCGAAAATGCTATTTAAGCCGACTGTTAGAGGACGATTTTCCTAAAATGCGCGCTATAAAAATAGGGAAACTGCATCGAAATGTTGGCTAAAGATGCTGATTGAAAAAGGCAAATGCTGGGCTTAAATGGCAAATGTTTGCAAAGGACAGCCAACTGATTAATGGTAAGTTGGAACATCAACATTCGGAAGTTACTCCATGCCATTTCCTTGTATATTGTAACAGCGGGATGTTTGCTGTAGCCCAATTTGCGTCGCTATTTATTCAGGC
>NW_026019016.1:12571882-12573769 GCF_020466585.1 Dendroctonus ponderosae
ATTTTTTATCAGAAAACGAACAGAATAAGCGAAAGTTTATAATACATTATTTGGAAAACTCGTCACCCCCATTCCTCTGAAGACTGTAAAGTTTGTTAAAACAATGAGAGTTTCACTTGAAAATACTGACAATCTGGAAGTCTTTTACACGAAAAATTCCAAAATAAATTTATAGCTTTTTAGGAATTTTATAAAAACTTTTTCAGTGTCGGATTCGGGACGACAATAAATTTCTTCCGTTTTTTCCGAAAATCGCTAAGGTTTTCTCAAAAACCGATTACAAAACTAAAAGTTTTTAAGCAAAAGCGCCAAAAAATCATTATTTTCTGATGCTTCTCTTCTTTTCTGACAATCATGGGGTTTTTTCAGCCAAAAATTACTGAATTAATTTTGTTAGAAAATTCACCTCATTTAACGCATTGCAGGGAATTTTAGAGAACTCTTTTCAAGTTCGCATTTGGCACAAAAACCAAATAATTTCAATTATTTTTTACCGAAAGTAATTAAGATTGTCTTGAAAAACGACCAGAGAGACGAGAGCAAAAGTTTACAAAAAACTAATTGGAAAATTTGCCACCCTCATGGCTTTGAAGATTTTTTAAGTTTCTGTAAAATTTCAGGTCTCCAGTTTTAGCAAAGTTTTTTTAAGCAATTTTCTCTACGCAAAAAACGCATTTTTTTCTAGTTTTACTTAAAAATACTGATAATCTTCGGGCATTTTCTGTGAAAAATTATAAAATAAATTTTATCACTAAACACTCGCCTCCTTAACCGCTTTGTAAAAATGTGTCAAAAACCTTTTGCGGCCTCAAATTTCTCAAGAACAAGCGAAAGTTATTAAACAATTATTTGGAAAACTCGCCACCTTCGTCGTTGTGAATAATTTATTGTCTGCGCAGACAATAAATCGAACAAATTTGAGGTTTCAAGACAGCAAAGACCTAAAAGAATCTAATATTTCCCAATTATGAGTTTGTATGAATTTTAAATTTGATGATTTCGACTGAAACCCAGCAAGGAAAAATATAATTAAAATGATTTGTTGAAGACCCCAACCTGATGGTTATCATTCGGCATTAAATCAGAACCCCAAGTACTATAAATTCATCCATTAATGAAATTACTTTAGGAATTTGCTCGTTTGCTTCTTCGCGTTACACCGGTTTACGATTTCCCGGCAATTTACTTATAGCTGCCGCAGTATTTTAAAGCAAGCATGATAAATTAGGTTTAGTCCATAAAATTCTCCAGATTACTTTCCTGCGACGGAAGATTCAGTAGCTTAATGAAAAAAGTTTGTATTTTATTTTTGGCTGGTTTAGCGATGTCTGTCCACTCTTTGCCTGCACCTATTAGCAGCATCTTTTGCCACAACGTTTTATTCAAGCGCTCTAATTAATAAGGATAATTCCGGCAAACTGCCGAGTTCAGAAGATTGCCATCTCATCACCAATTTATGTTTTTATCAATTTCATATCGGATGTTTTCAGGGTGTAAATGTTAACTCGTCTGTTGACTTCCGGCTGTATTGATTCGCATCGAAAGGTCGGACAAGCCTTTGTTTTAATTAAATTGCTTAAGACAACTCAGGTGCCAGTGGGGCGGTTGGCTGCCTAAAATCCGAAAGTTAATCTTGAGCAAAAGTGGCTTTTCGACCTTAACGAAGCTCGAATAATTCAAATATTTGCCCCACAAATATGCGGTGATTATTTCGGGCACACAAGAGAGTCGCCGAATGAGTTTTGAAACCATTTCAGTAAAATACACTCCCGCTGGTCGACGTATTTCATGATATATTGTTCTAAGAATAATGTAAAAGCTCTTTATATTTTCTCGGCATAATATATGTATTTATGACCCGGTAAATGCCCCCTACGTTTCTACGAA
>NW_026019016.1:12574115-12575944 GCF_020466585.1 Dendroctonus ponderosae
CTCGCCGAAACGTTATGAAATAAACGATATACATATTTTTGTTTCACATTACCCGCAGTCAGGAAAATAAATCGAAATGATGTTCCCATTTCCATAGAGCTTGAAATGTGTAAATCGTCAATTCAATTCGGAAAATGAATTCTCCTGGTCTGAATCTTCATAGCGTTTGGCTCAAGATAAATGTCTGGGAATAAGCGCGCAATAAAACCGCTGGGACATCAAGACGAAATAAAATATTGTGTGTCTTATTCCTTATGCTTCCGAAATTTATGTGCTTATCTTTATATTTTATTTTTATTTTCTTGCGCTTCGAGTGGTTTTTATGTCGCCTCTGTTGCACAAGCTAATTGCCTGGAAACTGGAAACCGTTGAAACGGAAACAGGAGACTTAATTAGGTATTTAGACGGATTTCTACCATCATGAAGGAATAATTAATTGGGTTTTCCTGGGGAATTTCAGGAAAAAATAGGTGGCTTTTGAACCGCGAATTTGTTTACTTCAATGGTTTTTTGGATTGTTTAATTTCCATCTCCAGCCAAAAGTTGGGCACTAAAAACTCGAGATTCTTGCATTCGCCTTTGTGCCCGGGGCCCTTTTTCCCTTTCCCTAAGAAAAAGAGGTTTGCGGGTTTATGCAGAGAGTCAATAGCAAAAGCGAATACATAGATAAAAGGAATTTAAGACGTGTGGCGAAAACGCAACTGAAATATTTTCAAGACCAGAAAGTTTTCAGTTTGTGAAACATTAAAGCCTGATTTTTGCCAAACTAACTGCGAAAAAATGTAAAATTGTCCATCCAGCTGCTTTTAGTAGAAGATTCAAAAAGATACACAAAGACGCTGATCTTTTTAAATCCCAAGATGAGGTTTGAGAAAAATTGATGCTTTCGCACTAGACATAGACGCAACTTGAAACTTTTACCGGATTTACAAGGAATTACAAGGATTTACACGTGATTGAAGCACTTCGAACAGAGATTCTTCTTTAAGAAATTGCTGACTCTAAAAATCTACTTCTCAATAAGGCTTGAAACTGATACAAAATGAAAACCGTGCTTTATGCGGTGGAAACTTTACGCAAATGTTTTGAGAAACAGGCCAACTTTATAAACAAATTGGAACTCGAAGAGGTAACTTTGACTTGCACACCCATTTGTGGACGTTTTTGAAAACCCCATCCAAATTACACCAGCAAACAAAGCCCTAATGATACAAATTGTCCATTATTGGACATTATTGGAAATACGCACAGGCAAACATAATATTTTTTCACCACTTTCGAGTCCATAAATATTCATAAAGTCAATGCTTATAAGCATTGTCAGCCACATTACTAATGAGAGTGTATATTATGCTTGTAATTACCTGTCATCAAATTGTGTTTGAACAGAGTGTATCGTCGGTAATGGAGTTGCGAGGCCGCGAAGCAATTTAATTACTGTGACTGGAACTAATTCCATTATTTTCAAACTAAATTATTCATAACTAATATATTCATTTGGTGCATTCAATTAGGGTACAATTTCAATGGAGAACTGCGTGGTCTACAATGTGGAATCGCTAAAGTTTCCAAATAAAATTAAACGACAACATTGTAGTTTTTCACAAATTGTTTAGAAGTTATTATATTATTTTCTTTCCCGGGCTGCAGTCAAAGTGCGAAACAACAGCGCCATCATCAGATTTGAAAATTCATACAAACTCATAATTGGTAAACATTATATTCACTTAGGTTTTTGCTGTCTTGAAACCTTCAATTTGTTTGAATTATTTTCTACATTTGCCTTCGATGCGAAAGGCAAATGTAGAAAATAATTCAAACAAATTGAA
>NW_026019016.1:12576943-12578895 GCF_020466585.1 Dendroctonus ponderosae
ATGCACGTAAAGTTTTATGGTTCAAAGCAGCTAGACGTGATGTTCCTAAATCAAAATCAATGTTTTTTTGTTGCGAGGATCATTTTAATGAAAGTGCGAACAAAAAGCTAATGATGAGGCAGATAAAATATGCCCTAGATCGTGCTTTGTGTTGTGGGCAAATTCTACCTTGTACAGAGCACAAAGAACCCTCGCGATTCAATTCGACATATCCGATATTACAATATTGTTCTCGTGATGCCCAAAATACAATTTAACAGTTCATTTTACTTTTAAAGCAGCCATGTGTATAGGTTAGGTTAAGTTGAATAAGTGAAATTTTATGTATTATTTACCTAATTTAAACCAATACAGACCGATTAGTATATTAAGGAGAGAGTAACTAATAATGAATTTACGGATTTGTAGATACGCTGCTGCTTTGATACCCTTAAATTAGGCTGAATTAAAGCGTTCCTCGTTTTTTAAAAATTCGGTAACCATAAAAATATGTCCACATGGTAAATTGTTTGTTGACGCTTTAAGGAATCCTTCTGGAGCCATTTTTTAGTTTAACACAAACTATAAATTATTTAAATCCACAAAATAATGAATGAAACACAACCACACAACTAAACACTATGCACAGAACGTAAACAATCCGCCATTTATATGACCAGAGACGTCACAACCGATAGGATTGCGTTTTAGAGATTCGTGAATAATTTGAATTTTAGCCGAATTTGTTTATTAAATTATATATATTAGGATAGATTAATGTTCAGTTTGTAGGAATTTTTGATACATTAAAAACACCCTATTCTGGCCCAGAGCGGATTTATGCGAGCCATTATTTATTTGCTGGCTGTAACTTTGCATAAAGTATCACTCAGTTTCTGCGCAAAAAAATGCAATAAAACCGCCATAAAGGAGAAGCTCGAATTTGTCAGGTTTATTCCGTCGTTTTTTTTCGGCGAATGGAGGAAAAATACTTTATGATCTTTTGTCAAACAACCGCTATATTTTAAGGAAAAATTCTGTTGACTTCGCAAAAAGCGTGTAGGGGATTGGGATTGATTTCAGCAAATTTATATGGAGCCTGTTCTGAAAAACTGAATAATCAGTCACATTTGGGCAAAAATGTTGAATCTTGAATGGGATGTTTAGAACTTTCTACTAAGCATTGCGAACTTGGGCAACTGGTGACGAAGCAGTGGACAATTGCCTCACTAGAAAAAGCGTGATTCGGTTGCCTTCAAAATGCGTTTATGCAAATTGAGTCCAAGTCAAGCACGGATAATCCAGCAACATCCACATGATTAGCAGTTAGGCACAGGCAAGTAAACTTAATTCAAATTCACGCATTTCAGCTCCCTCCTCACTTAATATAACTTCAAGCCCACATTGGCATAAATCAATATCGACTTCATATATAGCGCGAATGGATAGTTGCTAGATGGGATGTCAGGGCCAGTAGCCATTAGTGAAGATCTATCGCGAAGTCAATATCGTCAATTGGCGACATTGTCTAATGGAAGTTTAATTGCCTTTAGGCCCCATGAAACTCGCACTTATTCAACGTGTTTTTTCCAACTTCCCTGAGAAGAACTTAGATGGAAATTTTGGGGCCGCGGTGCAACTGCACAGATGCAAACCGAATGAATAGATGAATTGCTGATTAAATCATCCAGACTGTGGCGCGGCGCCCTGAAATACTCATCTCCCTGCAGGAATTTGCGCATTTCATCAAATTAATATATTATCCGAACCGCAAGATGTAACACTTTAATTAAATCGACACCAATGTGGTTTAATACCGCCGTTGAACCGGGAATAATTTATTCACTGACCTGTCAGGCTTGATATTCCGTCCTGCATAAATGATTAAGGCGTGCGGGCAATTATTCATCTAAGTCACATTATTCGCTTTCGAATTGAATCAGCGCTTAGACCTGAAACGAAACAACAATGTT
>NW_026019016.1:12579894-12583213 GCF_020466585.1 Dendroctonus ponderosae
CGTTTCGGCGAGACAACAGCGCCATCATCAGATTTAAAATTTACACAAACTCATAATTGGTAAATATTAACGTTCTTTTAGGTCTTTGCCTTCTTGAAACCTTAAATTTGTCTTTCCAAGAGACCAATTATGAGTTTGTGTAAATTTTAAATCTGATGATGGCGCTGTTGTCTCGCCGAAACGTAATGAAATAAACGATATTCTGTTTACTTCACACTTTGACTGAGACCCAGGGTAGATAAGAATCTGATTAAATACATTTTGAAACAAAAAATCAATTTCCTAATTCCGCACGCGATTCTCTAAGGTAAATAAATGCATGTGCTCGGGCTCCAGAACACAAATTTTGTTTTCGAAATAACGCAAAGTTCTCACGTAGCTTTGCAGCTACAAATGTGAAAAGTGTCGCTGCTTAAAATGCAAAATTGCTCTCCACTACAACTTAGTTACGTTGAGAGTTTCTAAGGATATCAGGAGCTTCAAGGAGGCGAAACGAGATTTTAATATATTTGAACATCCCAGCTGGCTAAAATGGCTGTGAAACCAAAAAGTTATTAATATTAAGCGCGCTTGGGTCTTCTATCAGTTACATGGACTTAGTGGTAAGCACTGATGGGAAAACGAATTTATTTGAAAATTTATGCAAATTCCAACCTACTGACCGATTTCCAAAGTTTCGAGGCGCATTTCCATTTTTCCACTGCATTTAGTTCCGAACTTCAATCAAACCTTCGGTTCGCTGAATGCGAATGGGGCCGAGCCTTTTATCTGGTTTGATAATCTCTTGCAGCTAAAACCGTATTTAACGGATTTTTTCACGTGTTTTTCCAACAGAACCGCTCACTTTATTTAAATGGTTTTTTAAACATTTAAACATAGAATATTAACTAACACCCGGTATATTAAAGAATTTGCAAACCAAAAATAATATCCTCAGAATACAAAGAAAAATAGCTGAAAGTAGAAGAAATCAATATAAACAGTATTTTATTCGCCTTGTCCGTGTCCAAAATGGACAAAATAATACTCCAAATGTATGCCAAGGCTTAAAGCAACAACAACGCTACACATGTAAGTAAAACTATCTGTTATTTTAGAAAAACTAATGATGGTGGAAAAACCGAAACGTATTTTAATTGATAAATAGAGACAATAAATGACTGAAACCCAGGAATTAATTTTGATTATTTATATGATTAATCGTGTTTACCACGCATCAAAATGAATTTTTTCCCTTCATATACCCTTTGATTCGTTTATGATTAAGTCTTCTCAATTTAGTTCAATTTTTTAGTCTTGGATTAGTTCAGTTACAATTTATTTTTTGAACATACGCGCGATGGCTTAACAACTGTATCCTGTCTCTATAGCTCTTCCTCGTTTTACCGTCTATTTTATACAGATAGAACGTCTTCCAATCACCAAAATTAATTGATTTTTAGTCCTGTTCAGATACAAGTTGTAGCAGACGTTCATGAGCAACATACACAAGAGCAGTCACAAAAACATGTACAACAGCTCGTTAAAGAATGTTAAATGTTGCAAATACAGAAGATATTTTACATTCAAAAGGAAATTAAATTAAATTTTACCCATTTATAAATTATTAGACTAACAAGAATATCAAAATTATAAAATAACAAGTTCAAAATGTTATGGTTTCTATAAATATATGAAGTTATCACTTCTGTCGAGCGTCCGGTGGCCATTTTTCTAACACTTTCTATACCTGTTGCCGGTAAAAACTTGCCTTTGCCCTAGTTTCACTTTAATTAATCTCTATCTGCTGTTCTTTATCTTGCAAATATGTGGTGGATGCAAGCACTTGGCGTTTTCCTTCAAGTGTCCGTTCAATTATTAAAGCTTGAACCTCTTTGCAAAATAAAGGAGTCTTGTAAATGCAGCACTTTTGGCTGAACCAGCTGCAACGAAAAGGACACTAATGGTGTTCAAGGAGCAAGAAAAAATGCGCAAAAAATTGAGAACTTCATGCGTTTATGCCAGCAACTGTGAGGCAACATTCAACTGCAACCGGAGGATGGAAGTTATAAATATTTAGCAGTGGCATTGCTTTGATGATAGAGCTGCCGCCACAAATCCATTCGTTTTCCTTCCGGATTAACCTCGATCGTCAACTCTTTGGAAATATGCAAAGTGTTCAATTGACGCGTCATCGCAGGCTTCCAGCTCAGCCCGAACTCGCTGGCATCCGGAGTTGGATTGCCCGATCTGGCAAAGTTGGCCCAAAGCCGAACAAGCCGCCTTAAAGACGCATCTTCGATGCTGGATGGCGCAATTTGGGGCGTGAATGGCGTTTTGAAGAAGTAACCGAGGTCATCGCCGTGCGAACAGCCTGAAAACTCGAAACTTGGAACAACTGTTTTCCTGGCTAGTTAGAACGTACCAGCAATCTCAGTTAGCTGGCAGGCTTTTTTCACGAAATTCAGCTCGGTGTCCAGAGAAAGCTTGTACAAGTAGACGGGATATGGGGAAGTTTGCGAGTGGTTCTTCACGCTCCCCACGATTCCGCTAATGAACCAAGCGTCTGATATAATCTGCAATCATTTAACATTGAGCCAGTTCTTCTCGGTGATCAGCTGAAAGTACCATAACAGCATTGTCGTCTTTGTCCGGGCCGTTTAAGTAGAGGTTTTGCAGCTTCTCTACGTAGGTCCAGCGCAGGGTCGAATTGGACCTCAGATTCACGTTATGGGGAATGAAGTATTCCGGCAACACTTTCTCAACCCCACCAGTTAGATGGCGTCTGTAGTTGAACAGGATTCCTGCAAGGAATTCGCAACTCTTCAGCAAACCGTGCAAATCAACCGCAGAACTCACCCTCTTTGTTGTTGTAGCCGAAGATCATCGGCACTTTGTTATACTCCCCTGTAGTGATAATGTCGATGGGCCTCTTATTCAAAAATGCGTTTTTTTTCGCCTGTGGCTCAATGACCAACCCAATTGGCCGTTGGGCGCCGTGCGCAATACTCTAAAGCAAATTCAGCTCTTCATCGAAAACATCAATCTTTGTATGGGATAAATAAGCTTCGGTTTCAGTCAACAGCTAGCCGGCTTCTTTTTTGCAAAGTATTATTTGATAAATCCACAGACGCCTATCGGGTGCACATTTTAAAAATATTTTTGTAATGTACAGAATGTCCCAAAAGCCCTAAAAGCATCAAAGTTGTGTTTTTCTAAATGAAATACCCTATATAATATTGCATTTTTGGATTCTCTGAGCAAAATAAGTCTTGATTTTAATAAGATTGATAATGTCTAAATCTAAAGGTTTTTTAAATAATTCGAATTTTATCAAAAT
>NW_026019016.1:12584212-12587118 GCF_020466585.1 Dendroctonus ponderosae
TGAAAATTTTTCCAAAATGTCTTAAATTTTACATCATTTTCAGCTCACGGACGCGACGATTGCATCGAACTCATTGAAAATTATGCTAGAAGTTTCAGATCGGAAATAACAGACATTTTCGGCAAATTTTAAGCGTTTTTTAACCGTTCACGATCTTTAACCGACGATTTCTTCCTTATTATTGACCCAAACGCATTATAAATGCTTGTGTCCTTCTTACGTCGAAAGGAATCGATTGAGCTCAAAAAACCCGCATGTGAAATTTTGATTTTTGGTCAAAATTTTTCCCAGGGTGGAAGTCGATTTTTTGAAAAAATGAAAATTTTTCCAAAATGTCTTAAATTTTACATCATTTTCAGCTCACACAGTATTACCCAGGCCTAGTTTACTAGTGCCAGTCACATGATTTAATGACAATTCAAGTTGAATAATAAATTAAGGATCAACAGGAGAAATTTCTCGTTCAATTAAATGCTTTAATCCGGATCAGAAATGATTGATGTGCAGATAACATTTTAAGCTGATGCGCATTCCATAAACAATATTCTTGATTCAGCTACATAATCACTCACCTTGCAGAAAATCACCTGCAGCTCATAGAGTTCTTGGACGGTAAGATTTTTCAGGACATTTAGGGCCTCTTTTTCGGTCGATATGGATGGATCGTGGAACTTGGCAATTTGGACAACGCTGTGGTCACATTCATCGGCCCAGCAGTTCAAAGCCGCCCCACTTTGCAAAATCGCCTTATGAAACAAATCCCTTAAAAAATTCAAGTTAGCTCTTGCAGCTTCAGTGAAAAGTAAAAATCACATACCGGGACATTGGCGATAGAACATGGAAATGGACGGAAGCTGATCCAGCGCTTTCTCCAAACAACGTGACATTTTCGGGATCTCCATTGAATTGCTGTATATTTGCCCGAACCCATCGTAACGCCTGCACTTGATCCTTGAATCCCATGTTTCCAGAAATATTAAACGCTGGATCCTTTAAGCGCAAAAAACCTAGAAAAATCGCCAGGTATAGTTGCCTCTTCTCTCATTCCTTCAGACATCCCGGTTGCAAAAAGATATCAAATGTTTTATGGAATATACATATCATATGGAAAAAAATCAACCAATTTCTCTCGGTACTTGAGATAAGGGGATTTGGGATTAGATTCAGGGAGCTTCCGTAATTTTTAAGCCCGATAAGATTAAACCCGCAATTTACTTGCCTAGAAGCCCGAACCGATAATTGATCGACACTAGAACCACGTCTTCCATTAAAAGAAAATCTGGGCCATAAACTTGGCTGGAGTTGGAGCCTCCAGTAAATCCACCGCCATGGATCCACACCATTACGGGCTTTAGATTATAGCTTCCATCCTGCGGCAGCTGCACGTGGCTGATTAGCTTGCACTTTAGCACTCAGCTGCGATCGACACTTACCTCTCTAGTGAAGACATTTAAATACAAACAGTCCTCTGAGCCTTCGTATTGCTGGATGAAGTCGTTCTTATGGAAGCAAGCGCTTCCGTCCTCCACAGCCTCACGCACTCCGACCCAAGAGTCCGGCTGTTGAGGCTCCTAAAAGCCCCCTTTTTCCATTACTCGGTTCAATACTCAAAAAAGCACTTACTCGAAACCTCAGCTCGCCAACTGGGGGCTTTGCATAGGGGATCCCAAGGAACTTGTAGACGTCATTGCCATCATAATCCTTCCCCTGGGTTCCCTCCAAGGCTCCTTGGAGGACTTTGACTATGGCAACCATTTTGACTGGAAACTGGCTCTTATCGGACTGAGCCTGGCAGGTTGAAGTCGCGACGTGGACTCACCTAAATCGGAGCTCGTCATCAATTATAACAAAATGATTCTAATTGAAGATAAATTGCTCTTAATCTTATCTAGCGCTGGGTTAATTCAATTTTTCGGTTCACCTGCGATCTGATTCATTTTTATAAACTGCTTTTGCCTAGATAAATTGGAGTTTTTCAGCAAATGCTTCAAGCAATAAAGTTGGCATTTAAGTGAACTCGTTGCAGCTGCAACTTAATGAACTTTAGAAGCTTGAGTCAATGGTTCCAAGACTAGTTCTAGCTGCACAGCTACGTAGCTGCGTGTATAACTATTAATTATTAGCTTTCCTTTGTGACTGATGTGAGCAGAACAAGAACTGAAGCTACTTTAGAAACACGCAAAGTAAAAACCCTTTTAAACAGCTGCTAATCGCACACAGTCGACGACTCCCAGAAGCAACTCTTTGTTCAAGAAAAGCGCTAAACTTTTCATATTAGAGCAATACTAATCAGGGGCGGATCCAGCTTTAAAGTCAGGGGGGAGTTATGAAGAAAAAATACAGTCTTCTGTTGTTTATAAAATTAGAAAAAATATCGTCGTTTTGTGCAAGGGTAGCGCAAGATTATTGCAAAATTTCATGTTTTCCGTCCCGTTTTGCATGTTTCTCGGAAGCAAAATGAGCACGACCGTAGACGACCTCCATAGAGAATTGAAAATTCGATTCAGTCACAACATGAGTGAGGAAATTTGAGTAGTTTTGACCCAGAAAGCGAATTGTGAATATTAGACACTTAGGTGCAAGATTATTGCAAAATTTCATGTTTTTCGTCCCGTTTTAGCTCGTTTCTCGGAAGCAAATTGAGTAAAAGCGCTCATTCTTACAGCATTCCAGAGAGAACTAAATGGCCTTTTTAGAAAGTAAACCATCGATAAGGAAACGTTGGCAGTTTTCTCAAAAAGTCTTGATTTCAAGAAGTTTTAGAATTGCGTCCTTGTTTTGAGTTGCAAAATCGACTCATTTGAGCCACAGAATTCGTTTTGGCATCGTTGGATAGAGAATTGAAAAGTCAATTCAGTCGTAACAACGTGAGTGAGGAAATTCGAATAGTTTTGGCCCAGAAAGCG
>NW_026019016.1:12587168-12590329 GCF_020466585.1 Dendroctonus ponderosae
CCAAAATTCCATGTTTTCCGTCCCGTTTTTGCTCATATCTCGGAGGCAAAATGAGCAAGAACGTTCATTTGTACATCATTCTAGACATAAATAAATGACCTTTTTAGAAAGTGAACCATGGATGGGGAAATGTTGGCAGTTTTCTCAAAAAATGCTTGAATTCAAGAAGTTTTAGGTTTGCTTGGTTTTTTTTGAGTTGCAAAATCCACTTGAACATGACGCTGCTTTTTTCGAAGTTTCTCAAGAACCAATCGAGCCACAGAATTCGTTTCGGCATCGTTGGATAGAGAATTAAAAACTCGATTCAGTCGTAACCACGTGAGTGAGGAAATTCGAGTAGTTTTGACCCAGAAAGCAAAATTTGAATATCAAATACTTAGGTTCAAGATTATGCCAAAATTCCATGTTTTCCGTCGCGTTTTTGCTCATATCTCGGAGGCAAAATGAGCAAGAACGCTCATTTTTACATCATTCTAGGCAGAAATAAATGGCCTTTTTAGAAAGTGAACCACGAATGGGGAAATGTTGGCAGTTTTCTCAAAAAATGCTTGAATTCAAGAAGTTTTCGGTTTGCTTGGTTTTTTTTGAGTTGCAAAATCCACTTGAACATGACGCTTCTTTTTTCGAAGTTTCTCAAGAACCATTCGAGCCACAAAATTCGTTTTGGCATCATTGGATAGAGAATTGAACGGAGGGGGGGTTATGACCCCCAAAACCTCCCCCTGGAGCCCTTGATACTAATTTGAATAATTCTGTGCGACTTTTACATAGAATCCACCCCTGAAGCTGTATCTGGGAGTTTAGTAAAATTATTAGAAACTTTCGAAGACTTAAAATCCGCAGCTACACGAACTCAGGGACTCTATTTCGAGCCAGCTCTATCGCGCTTGGATTGTTTTCTGTATCCTTAGAGCAACAAAGGCGAATGTTTGGAGCCAGGCTGACGTGCTATCATCCTTCCACATTAATGTGAATAAATCACTAATTCGCTTGGGTGTTACAGTAAGAAGAGTCGGTTCATATGCTCTATCGGGTTGGTTTGATTGATCGCCGTTCGGTTCGGGTGAACGAAGTGAATAATGGATATTATGGAAGCTATTTTATGGGACTTTGTTAACAATGTTGAAATGCCCATCAAAAGGCTTTAGAATGAATAAGATTATTGAAAAGTTTATGAATAAAGCAAGGCAACATTTAGCAGCAAAGAGCGGGAACAAAATAATATAATGAAATGAGCAAGTGCATATTTCGAGTCTTGCCAAATTCAAGCACCCTCAGGAGCCTCTTAGCTCTCATCAGCTGGGTTTGCTCTCATTAGCTGCTCATTTCATTAGACTATTTTTTGAAGAAATTTGAATGTACAGCCGTTGGCTTTTTAGCATGTTAAAACCCCTTTTTTAAATGCTTGATCTTTTATTCGCTGGACTGTTTGTCCCCTGATGGGTGATTATTCTGTAAAAATCTCAATTAACTTCACAGAAAATTCACTCTTGCTTTCTCTCCGTTAAACTGATGTAAAACTTGTAAAATTAAGTCCCGAATTTACACGCTGCTAAACTTTCACATAATTTATTCTTCCAATAAAGGATTTCGGCTGGAAGCGACAGCGCCGGCCTTTGCAGAAATAAGAAAGAACGCTTCCTGTCCGCATTAATTATTCAGCACTTTCGATTAACCACATTCGCCTTGGACTTGTGGGCTGGAACAAATGGACACTAAAGTCGAAATTATTTTGTAACAATTCGATTTGCCTGAATCGCTAATTTGCCATCAGATTCTGATATAAATCATAAACAAAGCGCTTAAAAATGCAATTGTTYGAAATGCKATAAAGGATTTCCAATTTATTTCAAGCCATTCAATTTCAATTCGAACTGGATGGTTGTTAAATTTGTTGCAGTGTCGCATTTTCCAATCAAACATCGCTTAAACTGATTCCGGTTTTCCCATCTATTGTTTCCGGGGATGCAAATGAATTATTTAGACTTTTAGGTTTTTTATATTAAATTCGCATATGGAACAGTGAGGAACCTTTCAAGCCAACCAATCCGGATAGTGACTTTAGCAAATAGCAGCTCAAGTCATTTGCAGCCCTAGAAAATCTAGTAAAAAGCTTTGCGATTTGCGATGATCGTCAGATCCCTATACGCTTTATATTCCTTTAAGCGCTGATGCTGGAAAACAATCGGATTATTTAACTTCCTTTCCGAAAGGAAACTGGATAAAAGCTGATTGTGAACCGAGAAAAATTTACATCGAGTATTGTATTTTATGCAAACAGAGCCATCGACGAGCGGTTATCAAGTGGATTTTTTGCAGTCAAACCTCTAAGGTGTACCAAAACTTCCCCAATTCCAGCCTTAGAAGGGGCAAACGTTTGAGCCAACTTGGACAAACAGAATGCTTGCTTGATAAGCCACATATTAAGTTTGCGAGCTTCGCAGCATCGTCTTTAGCGCAATTCTTGCAAAGTTTTCCTCAACAAACCTTCCATCTAAATAAATGTTTCCCCAAACTTTTCGGGCCAAATTCGTGTTTAATTTCCGCATTTCAGACGACCGGTTTTTTCAATTAATAATTGAACATTCTAAAGCTGAAAATGCCTGGGAAATTGTGTTAAATCTAAGCCACAGTGGAGTTGTTCAACAGGGGGTGGACAAAGAACACAAATCAATTTATTAGACTGAGACTATTCATCGTAGGCACCTGAAGCATCTAAGGTGTTTTAGTCAGTCGCTTCTTGTGTGAAAATCACCAGAAAATGTTGAAATAATTTCTGAACCTTATGGAACTTAGAGTCAACCACAACTAGCCACTGTTGATACCTTTATTCTGATTTATTCTCCTGAGTGCGTGTAGGGGTTATGATATTTTTATCTTTGTAAAAATTTTGAACATCGTTTATTTCATTACGTTTCGGCGAGACAACAGCGCCATCATCAGATTTAAAATTTACACAAACTCATGATTGGTAAAAATCAACGTTCTTTTAGGTCTTTGCCTTCTTGAAACCGTAAATTTGTCTCTTGGAAAGACAAATTTACGGTTTCAAGAAGGCAAAGACCTAAAGAACGTTGATTTTTACCAATCATGAGTTTGTGTAAATTTTAAATCTGATGATGGCGCTGTTGTCTCGCCGAAACGTAATGAAATAAACGATG
>NW_026019016.1:12590840-12595587 GCF_020466585.1 Dendroctonus ponderosae
CATCGTTTATTTCATTACGTTTCGGCGAGACAACAGCGCCATCATCAGATTTAAAATTTACACAAACTCATGATTGGTAAAAATCAACGTTCTTTAGGTCTTTGCCTTCTTGAAACCGTAAATTTGTCTCTTGGAAAGACAAATTTACGGTTTCGGCCGAAACGTAATGAAATAAACGATGTAGAAAATTTTAACTTCACACTCTCTGGAACGCGTCCAGCTCCCCAGAGAGAAAAGTTGGCGGAAAACTTCGACAACAATGTTCATTATGATCAAGCTTGCCTTATGAGCTCCACCAGCTTAGCGGGATCCGATACCAACAGAATAGTAAAATTCAGAAATATATTAGGGATTTAAGGGCCAACTTTGCCAACTTTCTGTTATCCATAGGGAAGCAATTAATTTTACAACATCCCCGCAAATCAAGTGTCATTGGCAGTCATTTGCTTAATCCCGCAAAGCTCCCCTGATGATTGGAATATTCCCCATCTTCTAAGTTTTAACAGGGGACCCCCTTGGGAGAAACCCATTAGGGACTGAATGATACAACAATTAAACTTGTGGGGGTTTTAAGCTCGAGCGCTTTTTTACAACTATTACTGTTTACAATGCTAATGGCCCTCAGCTAATGAATATCAAATATTAGCCCTTTCTGGATCTAAAATGGCTTCTCCTATATGGTGGAAACTTGTTAGTGCACGATTACATCAGCTGGTGATTTTATTTTAGTATCCAGCAAAGGCACTGCTGGTCGTCGAGGTCGTCAGACTATTGAGTTACATTTCACCATGGGATACAATTACCCTTAATGGAAAAATCAAGCTACATTGGCTGGGTTTCCGTGAAAGTTTTCACTTAATGCGAACAAAAATTGCCGCAATACTGCATAAGACGCGTGTTAAGGTCTACAGATAGCAGGAATTCCTTTCCAGTTTGGCTTTTCCCCGAGAAACACTTTGCCGAGTGAAATGCCAAGAGAAAGGAAATTTGGAGTATTTATGGAATGCTGATGGCTTTGTCCTCGACCCACGTAAATCACTCCCGTCTGGATGTTCAGACTATGGAACTAAAAATGGAATTCGAAGAAAACTAGCAGGGAAATCAGGGAGCAAAGAAACTATTATACAGTCGATTGCCACGCAAATTAGCCACTTTTCCTCTTTGGTGATAATTGGCCGATATTTACAGCTGATGGACGATACGGCATCTACATCCTCAAATTGATCATTTATAAAGCGAGCAGACGGCCAGCGGTCGATGGCGAGTGTAAAATAGAATATAACGCATTTTGCATAGAAATTGCCCATTTCCTCATCTCACCACAGAAAGAGTTGGCTGAATAATTGAAAATTGGGGCTGAATTTGTTTAAGTTTTTTTCATCATATTATCATGTTTTGTTTTGAATGAAGCAAAACCTATTAAGTTTAAAAAAATTTGATTTTTTAAATGGTCTGTTGCTCGGAAATGATTTTTCCAGCAACAGGACTGAGTCCAAAGAAAGTCGACGAGTTTTTCGCAAAAAAATCAGTTTGTAAACTGGTGTGAACGTTTGCATCCTAAAACTGAGAAATTTTCATTGAAATTGCACTGAGCGTTGATTTTTTGCTGCTGTTTAAGCGCGAGTCAACAAATAAAAGTTTCCAGCCAAAGACGCGCTCTCCGTAAAAAAATCGTAATTTCTAAACTGAGGCAAGTGCGCACTTGAACCTTTTCACTGCGGTAGTGAACGTTTGCATCCGAAAACTGAGAAATTTTCATTGAGATCGCACTGAATGTTTATTTTTTGCTGCTGTTTAAGCGCGAGTCTACACATAAAAGTTTCCAGCCAAAAACGCGCTCTCCGTAAAAAAATCGTAACTTCTAAACCGGGGCAAGTGCGCACTTGAAACTTTTTACTGCGGTAGTGAATGTTTGCATCTTAAAACTGAAATTTTCATTGAAATTGCGCTGAGTGTTGATTTTTTGCTTCTGTTTAAGCGCGAGTCTAAAAATGAAAGTTTCCAGCCAAAGACGCGCTCTCCGTAAAAAATCGTAACTTCTAGACTGGGGCAAGTGCGCATTTGAAACTTTTCACTGCAGTAGTGAACGTTTGCATCCGAAAACTGAGAACTTTTCATTGAGATCGCACTGAATGTTTATTTTTTGCTGCTGTTTAAGCGCGAGTCTACAAATAAAAGTTTCCAGCCAAAGACGCGCTCTCCGTAAAAAAATCGTAATTTCTAAACTGAGGCAAGTGCGCATTTGAAACTTTTCAATGCGGTAGTGAACGTTTGCATCCGAAAACTAAGAAATTTTCATTGAGATTGCACTGAATGTTGATTTTTTGCTGCTGTTTAAGCGCGAGTCTACACATAAAAATTTCCAGCCAAAAACGCGCTCTCCGTAAAAAAATCGTAACTTCTAAACCGGGGCAACTGCGCACTTGAAACTTTTTACTGCGGTAGTGAATGTTTGCAGCCTAAAACTGAGAAATTTTCATTGAAATTGCGCTGAGTGTTGATTTTTTGCTTCTGTTTAAGCGCGAGTCTAATAATAAAAGTTTCGAGCCAAAGACGTGCTCTCCGTAAAAAATCGTAACTTCTAAACTGGGGCAAGTGCGCATTTGAAACTTTTCACTGCAGTAGTGAACATTTGTATCCTAGAACTGAGAAATTTTCATTGAAATTTCACTGAGTTTTGATTTTTTGCTGCTGTTTACGCGCGAGTCTACACATAAAAGTTTCCAGCCAAAGACGCGCTCTCCGTAAAAAAATCGTAATTTCTAAACTGAGGCAAGTGCGCACTTGAAACTTTTCACTGCGGTAGTGAAAGTGAAGTGAAAGTGGTGTGAAAAGTGAAGTTTGCATCCTAAAACTGAGAAATTTTCATTGAAATTACACTGGATGTTGAAAGATTGTTGCACAATTGATCGGTTGCAAAATTTCATCTATGGCGACATTTTAAAATTCGACGGTTTGAACAGCGCTTTAAAAGCAGAAATCCAGAACTAGCAAGAATTGCAAACTGCTGTAGAATTTCAACAGTCAAACTGCACGAGTAGCTAAACATTTCGCATAAATTGGCTTTGAAAATGTTATCGCCCATTCGGCATCCAGAAATATGCTCCAGAAATTCCCGATATTAGCGCAGCACCGCAATACGATTTCTATTTTCAACGGAACGTCTAGTCGAATAAAATTCCTTTGATAACTTTCCCCGCTTTTATCCACTGATTTTCCAGGACTAATATCCGCTTTAAATTCTTCGCCAATATCTAACCATTTAACGGCGGCAATAAAACAGTCCAGTTTCATCGCATAGTGAACGCCCTAATGCTTCTGGTAATTGGAAAATCTGTTGAATTTTCCGGAAACTTTTCCCAAATCCAAGCTGAACAGTACGCAATTTTCAAACAGTCTTCCATCGAGTAGAAAATCCCGCACAAGTTTCATTGTTAAGGAAATAATGGGGCTGTTTCCTCTACAAGATATAGACGGAATGATGGGCGTTTAACATAAAAGTTGCTGACTCGACAGGAAGACCAAAACGCTAAATCTTTCTCTCAGCTAGTTGCATCATTAAGGCGAAAACATTAAAGGACTGAAATAAGGGGGTAAAGGGCGAAATGCCGTAATCATGTCAGATGGTCGACGGAATAAAGGGGCCCGTTCATTCGTTGTTGTGCTGGAGGGCATCGGCGCGATCCGAGTCTGATTCTCAATTGTACTAAGAGCCTGTTTAAAAAACCTGCTCAGGGATTTGAAAAGTTATTAACTTTTTAGGTACAAAACGTTTTCTGAGAAAAATTATTTACGACAAAAGCTCAAAGAAACCAGCGCAAGCACTTGAACCTCAATCGTCAGAATCAAACCAGTATTTTTGTAATCAGTACATCATCATAATTATATTTAAAGGATGTTCTCAGATCCATCACTTCAAGTTATGGACTGGAGCTGCCAAGTCTGAAGAGCCTTTTTGAGGACAAACATCAGCGGACTTGTTGATTTCTTATTTAAACTCGGGACTTTTCCCCAGAAGAAACTAAAGAAATCGCATTTTTCCACACGATTAACTGGGGAACTTCGCAACATCCACTCCCCATCCCTATCATTTTTCACATTCCGTGATATATGTAGCGCTGGATTCGATCTGAAATATAAAGGCCATTCGAAAGTTGCTTTTATCTTGTCTGACTTGAGTTTGATTAACGCTTGGGAATATTGAGGCCACGTGAAACGGCTGGAAAAACCCCAATTTATTCCTCTCGAAAAAATCATTTGAATGACTCAAGTAAATTTGTAGCGACCGGGTATGCAGCCCACTGTGCAAGCCGGTGTAAGGCGGGTTGCAGTGACTGAATGGTGACAAGGGACTATTATGAATGTTGTGGTGGTGGAATGTTTTGTAGCTAATTGTCAATCAGAAATAAAGGAAAAACGTAAAAAACGGCTACAAAATCAAATTTTCAAAGGCTAATAATATTATTACAATTTTTTTTACCTGGGTTTCAGTCAAAATGTGAACCCATAATTGGGGAACATTAGATTCTTTTTAGGCTTGGCTGTCTTGAAAGTTCACATATCTTTGGATTATAATATGTAATATATCATATAATATATATTGATAGGGTTAAATTTAAGGAAGAATAGGATCGATGATAAAATTCAATAATTTTAATGAACGCCTGCACCGTCACCATCAAATCAATAATAATCCATCTCCCCTGGCAACCCCACGGATGTTCTGTGTTGTTGCGCGGAAGTACCG
>NW_026019016.1:12595637-12597214 GCF_020466585.1 Dendroctonus ponderosae
CGAGACAACAGCGCCATCATCAGATTTAAAATTTACACAAGCTCATACTTGGTAAATATTAACGTTCTTTTAGGTCTTTGCCTTCTTGAAACCGTAAATTTGTCTCTTGAAAAGACAATTTACCAATTATGAGTTTGTGTAAATTTTAAATCTGATGATGGCGCTGTTGTCTCGCCGAAACGTTATATGGAATAAACGATGTGAACAGTTTTATTTCCCATTTTGAATGAACCGCAGGAAAGAAAAAATATAATAACAATTACAGGCAGTCAGGAAAATAAACCAAAAAGCTAATAATGTTTTTGGTCAATGAGGCAGTCAACTCAAAATTGAGGGCACTGAGAGGAGGACTTAATTAAATTGGAATTAATCGACGCCCGCAAATGTGCCCCATTGAACCCTTATGAACACTGGCTGACTAAATAATATTTTTCCTAATTAACAATATTGGGTTAACCTCAGTTTAATTGCCCTGGTTTCAGTAAGTGCTTTAACCTCCCCTTAATTGGTTTAAATGCGAACATTTTCGTTCTTCTCAAACAACTGTACGTTTTATCTTTGGCATTCAAAGCGTTTCAATTCTTGCAAGGCCTTTAGTGTTCGATTATTTTTTTCCTGCAGCTTCAGCTTCTAACTGGGCGATTTCCTGCCGGGTCTAAATATAGCGCCCCTGATTTGATTTTATAATCTTTTCCATTCGTCAGTCATTGCAGAAGTGAATTATTAAAATCTGGGGTATTTATGGATGAATTCCAAGTGCTCTCCATTAATTACGGTTTAATTACTATCTGCAGAATAATACGCCGATGTCGCCTCCTACGCTGGAAAATTTCCAGCACGAATTAGTTCCTGCTATTTTCAGTGTCATTTCTAATCGCTCAGTGACAATGCGAACAAAGATCTGAAAATTCTGTCGGATTATTTTATCGACTTTCTCAACGCAGTTGCTAACTATGGACCGAACAGAATATAGAAAATGTTTTAACTTGGCAAATGTTCCATGAAGAGTGGAAAGGAAAATCTCATATCTGCTGAGTGAGTGGGAATAGAGGAAATTTCCAATCATGTAGGCGGACTCCTAAGATTCCATACGCTAGAAGCTGGGCGCCTTTTGAACCTTGACCAATCCCAATGGGTGTAACCACTCATATCCGGGCATTAGGGAAAATGTAATAAATACATTAGGTCTGAGGCTAATGGGTTTTTCGGGTTTTTGGGCCGTCGTTCGGTAGAATTTCTTCTGGACGTTTCGCAAGCACGAGTGGCTTGCATCTTCAGAAGTGGTTTGCGTGAACGCTTACGCTGCGTTCGCAGAGCGCGTCTTTGGCTGGAAACTTTTATTTTTCGACTCGCGCTTAAACAGCAGCAAAAAATCAACACTCGGTGCAATTTCAATGAAAATTTCTCAGTTTTAGGATGCAAACGTTCACTACCGCAGTGAAAAGGTTCAAGTGCGCACTTGCCCCAGTTTAGAAACTACGATTTTTTGAGGGAGAGCGCGTCTTTGGCTGGAAACTTTTATTTTTCGACTCGCCCTTAAACAGCAGCAAAAAATCAACGTTAAGTGCAATTTCAAT
>NW_026019016.1:12598213-12603105 GCF_020466585.1 Dendroctonus ponderosae
GCACTTGCCCTAGTTTAGAAACTACGATTTTTTGAGGGAGAGCGCGTCTTTGGCTGTAAACTTTTATTTTTCGAATCGCGCTTAAACAGCAGCAAAAAATCAACGCTCAGTGCAATTTCAATGAAAATTTTTCAGTTTTAGGACGAAAACGTTCGCTACCGCAGTGAATAGTTTCAAGTTCGCACTTGCCCAGTTTACAAATTACGATTTTTTACGGAGAGCGCGTCTTTGGCTGGAAACTTTTGTTTGTAGACTCGCGCTTAAACGGCAGCAAAAAATAAAGATTCAGTGCAATTTCAATGAAAATTTCTCAGTTCTAAGATACAAACGTTCGCTATGTTCAGAAAAATTTTCAGGTTCGCACTTGCCCCAGTTTAGAAGTTACGATTTTTTTACGGAGAGCGCGTTTTTGGCTGGAAACTTTTATTTGTAGACTCGTGCTTAAACAGCAGCAAAAAATGAAGATACAGCGCGATTTCAATGAAAATTTCTCCGTTTTAGGATGCAAACGCTCACTACCGCAGTGAAAAGTTTCAAATGCGCACTTGCCCCAGTTTAGAAGTTGGTTTGCTTGAACACTTACGCTGCGTTCAAGCAAACCACTTCTGAAGATGCGGGCCACTCGTGCTTGCGAAACGTCAAGAAGAAATTCTATCGAACAACGGCCTAAAAACCCGAAAAACCCATTAGTTTCAAGGAATGGCCTGGAAAGTCTTTCTCTTTTGATACATTAGGGATATTCGGGATTTCCAACATTCCAATTACCGCTGATTGAAATTAAACTCCTGGTTGTTCTGGCCAGATAAACATTTAAACTAAGCGCTGCATTCACTTCGGCTCAAACAAACAAAATATTTACACCGGGAAAACCTACATAACTAGTCCAGCCCGATATGGGAATTTACATTTTTCCATGTGAGCGCTCGCAATGCCATTTTCTATTTCCGGCTTCGGGTGTTTTTGTTTAATTTTCCTGTTCAAACCCCTGGTTTTATTGGCGATGTTCTCTGAATATCGAATCCTGATTTCACCGCCGATATCCACAAAGCCGAAAACGTGACTGAAACTGAGGAAACACCTAAATCTACTGTTGTTTCAGCGAATTCTGGATAGGAAACATCCGCTGGCAAATCCTGCCGTAGGCCAAATGAAGGGTAGGCACCAATTTAGAAGACGGTTCAGCCTACAGCCTTCGTTTCTAAAGGAGGAGCCTGAGGATGACAGCAGCCACCATCATAACGCTAGCCGGTAAGTTTTGAGGAAATTGCCGCAATCGACCAACCCTAACCGGCCCATTGAACCATCAGGGTGCTCAGAACCCAAAAGAGTGAGGATGCAGAGTCTCTGGAAAAGGACGTTGGAGTGGCTCCAGTGGGCAACGTTAGGCACAAAATAGTGGTAATGGGCGCGGCCAAAGTAGGCAAATCATCCATCATCACGCAGTTTCTCTACGGCACATTTTCCTCAAAGTACAAAAGAACAGTAGAAGAGATGCACCATGGAGATTTCAATGTTCAAGGGGTGAGTAAGGAGTAAGCTGTATTGGAATTGTGTTCAATAAATCTCCGAAAGTTCAGTACTTTTAAGTCCCGTTGTTCCATTTGCTGGTAAAAAATTGTTGCTCAAAGAAACCCGCCGTCGTCTTCAAAAAGTTGTAAGGGTGGGCCTTTTTAATCCTGAAGTGGACACTTAAGTAAAAATGATACGCTCATATAAAAAACTCTTTATGGGCCGTATTCGGGAATGCCTGGCAAGCCAACGAACCTTAACAGCCCCAATCGTGATTGTTCTGTCTTTCTCTTTTATTGAAAAAAATTGGTTTGGGAAGCTTAAGCTCGGCAAACTTTTCGCACTTAAATGACCATTTTTCCTGCTCGCTTTAAAACGACTCTCTTTCCCGTATTTCCTGCCGGATTTTACGTGGCCTCACTTGGAGAAATTAACACACAAAAACAGCGACTGCCCTTTCCAGATGAATCGCCACATTGTCTCAGGATTTTAGTTGTTTAAAGCGCAAAGCTCGTTTCAACTTCAGTAACTTGTATAGGAAAAATAAAAGTAAGCAGCTTTGCACTGGAATTGGAAAACTTCAGAGTGGAGCAGAAATAGTTGCTTAAAGCACATGAGATAATTTTGATTTAGTTTCCTGACTGCGTGTAATTGTTATTATATTTTTACTTTCCAGGGTTTCAGCCAAATTTGTCTTTTCAAGGGACAAATTTACGGTTTCAAGAAGGCAAAGACCTAAAAGAACGTTAATATTTACCAATTATGAGTTTGTGTAAATTTTAAATCTGATGATGGCGCTCTTGTCTCGCCGAAAATTATTGAAATATACTATATTCAAAAATGTTTACTTCGTTTTACAAAAAAAGACTTTATATCGTTTATTTCATTACGTTTCGGCGAGACAACAGCGCCATCATCAGATTGAAAATTTACACAAACTCCTAATTGGTAAATATTAACGTTCTTTTAGGTCTTTGCCTTCTTGAAACCGTAAATTTGTCTCTTGAAGCGACTTGTCTCGCCGAAACGTAATGAAATAAACTATATTGAAAAATTTTTATTTCACATTTTGACTGAACCCCAGGTTAGAAAAAATATAATAACATGAGATAGTGTTTGTAATAACTTACTCGATTTGCAATAAAATGCAGGGGTTTGTTGGCAAAATACAAGTTTAATCAATATTTCCTTTCTCCTACCTACCTTAGCGTCGATTTAGAATTCGATAACCAGACACCTTTTAAGGGCTGCGCTATCTAAAACCCACGCTAACAAAGCCCGATTAATGAAACTCTCAAGAGCCACTAAACTCCACACTCAATTCCTCCTTGATATTCTAGGGGATTAGACGCGATATTTTCCATTACTGTATATGAACCCCTTTGGATGTGATTAAATAAATACAGTTCCAAGAGCTAAGAGCTTATCTGACGACTGAGCACAAGTTGGAAATTTTTTTCAGATTCATCTCACTTTAGATATATTGGACACTTCAGGCGCCTATGAGTTCCCAGCCATGAGGGCACTTTCCATATCTTCAGCGGATGCCTTCGTTTTGGTTTATGATGTTACAGATGCGACGACTTTCGAAGAAGCGCGAGCGCTTAGAGATCAAATTCACGAGACCAAATGCTCCACTAACGTCCCCATTGTGGTTGTGGGCAATAAGATCGACCTCACTGGCAATCGAGAGGTTAGTCCAACTAATAGCTTTTTAATTGATTATCATCATACCCAAGCTTCTTCTAACGATTTCGGATTAACAAAAAATCATCCTGCAACGGAATCATCAATAAACATCAGGATAATTTGAAACGAAAAACATTTGTGATGGCTACACTTCTGTATTTGTATTGTTACCAAACGGGGACAAAGGAATGGGAATTTATTTCTATAAGCGACTGTTGGGAACGAGTCTCCGGAAAAAAGCTGTGCTTTGCTCTGTGATGAAAGATGAAATGTCTTGACGATTCGAAATTGTTTGCATTGTTTACCCTTGAACTCTACTCAATTTTCCCAATTGCGTTAAGTAAGCCACTTCCGCAGACACATGTAAATATGGATGTGAAAGTGGTCCGCTGAAACTTTCCAGATTCTATTTCCATTAGTGGAGTGACGAGTACACGGTAGAAACTTTCCAAATGGGCGCTGATTATGGAGGCGAATTCGCACTTTGAAGCGGCTGCTCGTTATGCATATACGCGTTTTACGGCAGCTTTACAAGAAGCTTTAAGTTTCTCCTCAGATGCTCAAAGTTTGACAAAGCAAAACAAAGATAGTTTGGCAAAAGTTTACGTTTCCCACTTCATGTTTAAATCGCAATCGAGTTGTTGATGGTTTTAGAAAATGTTGAAGATTTAGGTTGCTTACCTACTCCATACGCAATAAATTTCAATCCTCCCGTTGGATCAAATGGGCTCCTCTGAAAAGCCCATATTGAAGCTGACTCGTAAATCAGGACTGAAGAACAAATGAAATAAAATTCCAACTAGTGACAAATGCACGTTCCATTCGACACTGGAAGCTCATGGATGTCGCATTTGCTGTTAACGACCGACAGAACATCGTTTCTAGTTTGCGCTCACTGAAACAAAAACTGGGCAATTTTAACTATGAGTGACTCGATAACCTTTCGATCTGATTGGCAGCAGGGCCGTAAATATAAAATCCCTTCGCTGCATATCCCCATATCGGGTATTAAAGTGCCCATAAATGCAAGGTGTAAATTTTAGTACTTTGGGGTATCAAATAAGGTTTAACGAGTTCAGGACGGTTAATAGGCAGCATTTATAACACGCATTGCCATGTAAATTGATTGGAATTTGGAAGAGAACAGTGTTTGTGGTCCTTTCTCCCTTTTGTGTCTTCTGCTCAGAAGCTCAGAAGATGAATTGCTTCTGGGGTCGCTTAAGGTCTACGTCTAAGGCATTTACATTTCTTAGTATCCTCTAATTAAAGGGCTCAATGTATTATAAAAGTAGAGCAGTTTCGGTCAAAAAATGATCTTTCAATGGGTGAACGAAGATTTTTTTCTCTAGTAGCAAAAAAAAACGAGCACAGTAGTTTCAAAGTAACACATTTGTCCACTTCCTACCATCAGTTAGGGTCAGAATTAGTCAGTGATTAAAAATCGATATTATTAACTACGTCTAAAAGTTTTCAATGGATTAATTTCGATTTTTAACTACTTCTAAAATTTTTTAATAGTTAAAATTTGATTTTTAACTATTTCTAAAGTTTTTCAGTATTTTAATCTCGATTTTTAACTACTTCTAAAATTTTTCAATAGTTTAATCTCAATTTTTAACTACTTCTAAAACTTTTCAATAGTTTATTCTCGATTTTTAACTACTTCTAAAATTTTTCAATAGTTTAATCTCGAT
>NW_026019016.1:12604104-12607547 GCF_020466585.1 Dendroctonus ponderosae
TCGATTTTTAACTACTTCTAAAATTTTTCAATAGTTAAATTTTGATTTTTAACTACTTCTAAAGTTTTTCAGTATTTTAATATCGATTTTTAACTACTTCTAAAAATTTTCAATAATTAAATCTCGATTTTTAACCACTTCTAAAATTTTTCAATGGTTGAATCTTGATTTTTTACAACTTCTAAACATTGTTTTTAAAAAATTTAAAAAACAATAGTTAAATCGAGATTTTTAACTGCTTGCAAAAGTTGACTAGAACAAAACATCAGATGCAATCACCAATGTGACAACAATGTCCACAAAACAAGCGTCAAATTACTACATAACTTGTAGTTACAATTTTGGCGTCCAGGAGGCGCCCGGAGTTTTGAACTCGCGAATAGTTGGTTCTAGGCCGACAGTTGACGTCAGAATGTTTGCAATTTAAACCATTTTGCCTGTTAAAACCGCACTTTGGGACGCAAAAACACCACAAAACCGAACATCTCGACCTGTTTTTTCAGGCGCATCGAAAATTTCCTTTTTGGGAAAGGAAAAAGGTGAATTTTTTGGAAAAATCGCGGAACGAAACCGGCAAAGTGAATGCGTCTAACACTTCGCGTCACTTTTGACAAGCGCGTCATAATCATGCACTGCCTGGCAACCGTCCCAGCAACCTGTTTTACGATACAAACATTTCGCAAGAAAATATTTTTAGTTACTATGGCGACGAGTTCTTAATACTAACATATGAAGTTTTAACGTCTTTAAGACAAAAGAAATAAGTTTTTTCACGGAGAAATTTGGCGAAGAAAATGTTTTGTACTTAAGCTCCTAAAGTTTCCAAACGAAAAAGATTTCCACTCACCATCAGTTTAAATAGATACATCAGCGTATGGATGGCAAATGCGTTTCAAATTCAGTGTTTTAGTTGCGAAAACCGGACTTCCGGCCGAGAAAATACCACGAAACGGTGAAACAAAAGTTGGTTTTTCAGAGAAACGTAAGTTTTCTTGTTTAGAACAGGAAAATGATCCAGTTTTTGCAAAAAATCTCAGCGCAAATTCCCCAAGGTGAATTCAGTTGACAGTTGGCTTCACTGCTGAGCCAATCAGAATCCTCGACTACCTAGCAACCACCCTAGCAACGTGTTATTTCGCAAATACACACACCGCAAGAAGCTTTGGCTGTCATTATCTATTTTCAAGTTCAGTTATTAAGGCTAATTGAGGACAAAAAACGTAATTTCTGAGTCCCACTCATCGCAAAAAAATGAATTAATTAACAGTGACAGCTCGTCCTTCACTCCCCTATTTCAAGTACAATTCTAGAAACTCTGGAAAAGTAAACCCGTTTGGTACTTAAAGCGAATTAATCGTCAGCTTTGTATGATCAACAGTAATTTATCATAAATGAATGCATTAAGTGAATCAACGTCAATTAGAGGTGAACTGATGGGGTGTCGGCCTGAATTAGCCGTAGAACCGTTTCGACTAATGTGTTTGTATTGCTCCTATTAGGGGCGCAATTTATTAAATAATCCACTAAGTGGGCCAAAATGACGGGTAATTGTAAAATTTCCTTGTACTTACAGGTTGATACTGCGACAACTGAATCTGTAATTACAGTCGACTGGGAAAACGGTTTTGTGGAAGCCTCAGCCAAAGAGAACATCAACGTCAGCAAGGTCTTCAAAGAACTGCTCGCTCAGGCCAAGGTTGCTCTTTGCTCAGAATCTTCCATATGTTGGGATAAGGAAAATATTGATTTCAGGTCAAGTACAATTTATCGCCCGCTTTGCGGCGACGACGCAGACAATCACTTCCAACAGGACCAACAGGAACACCCTCCCATGCCGCTACAGCCCCGATGATCCCTTCAGCCGTTCAACTGCAACACTTGCAACAGATCAGGGATAAGCATGGAAAGAGGAATTCTTGTGTTATTTCTTAAGGCCGTAGAACCTAAAATATTCAACACCGTTACGGTGTTTAGGGAAAAATTGAGGTTTACCCAACTAGATCGGGGTGGGGAAAACAATTAAGTACAAAACCTAGAAATTTGCCATTGAAGGTCAATTTTTCCGCTAAATATTGTAGCAACTAAACTACTCTGGTGGGAAGATGCATTTACAAATATTTATGGGGCAAACTTGGTGAACACCACCAAATCAAAAGCAGATTTTTTCCAGAATGTTCGTTGCTGAATGTTCACTAAATGCGTTCTTCTTGATAATTCTTTAGGGATTTGTGCCCGTTTTTAGTACGCAACGTTCAACCACTCTTTCAGATAGTTCTCGTAAATATAATTTGGTTCTAAACCTAATAAGTTTGACTTAAATCCGCATGAAACCTTAATGTTACATAATTTTTACTCAGACCTGGTTACCGCCCATAGAAGGAAGAACCTCCGATAAGCGAACGCATAAATGTCCAGCCTCCTGGCCGGCCCATCGCCAGATTTAACACCTTCAGGTTTTATATGAAATTTGAATCGATCGAAATCGACATAAACCAGTGAGGTGATGAGTTCCGTGATTGTCGCAATTTGCTTTACATGTACAGGGTGGTTCAAAAATGCAAACGTTTTTTCAAATTAACAATATCGGATTTTCCATGCTCTGATCAGAATTAAAATGTCACGATTTATCGAAATAAGTGAACGAACATTAGAGTATCAATTTAAAATCCCACAAACACTTAATTCGTGATTTCTTTGCTTTTCTTCTACGTTAGAAAAATTAGTTACTTAGTTCCCCTTTTAGCCAAATAATAACGATTCAGTTCGCAGCATCATTTATATCTGATCTTGAAACACCAAGAACCGAGCGAGTACTAGAACGGGCCCACAAACTGTTCAATAAATCTTCCATGTATGTAATTAATATGTCGGTGTTAATTAAATGAAGAAATGATGATAACTTAGACTTAGATTAGGTGTATTGATGGGTAGATATAGACTAGAATTTGTGCAAGCAGGTAGATAGTAAATCCAAGAGAACTATTATGTAACTCCGATGTAATCTGGTAAGGAGCGAGCAAAAGGCTGCTGGGCATCAAGTGTGGAAAAACGCACTAAACCACTTCGAACATATCCGAGAATCGTTCAATTTTCCGCACAAAATTATTATTTAATTCGCCTTTAACCAGTTTCTCTTTTTGATAAACAACCATATCAAAGATCAATTACCAAAATACACTAAAATACTAGAAATAGTGCATAATTTAATGATAAGCAGGATTGTTAGAAATAAGGGCATGGAAAGCGGCTAAGGAGTTTCCAATTTTAAACTACTTACCAATAAAACGTGCTAAAAAGTCTTCGGCACAAATTTTCAGGGACTAAACAACTGCAGTATTTTTTCAATCGTATGTGTGTGGTTCCTCCCAATACACAGGGTGTTTAATAAATATACCAACACTGTTGCAAGGGTGGAAGATGACATAAAAACATGCAGTTTTGCT
>NW_026019016.1:12608371-12616077 GCF_020466585.1 Dendroctonus ponderosae
TGTGACTGGAGCACAGGAAAGAAAATAATGTAATAACTTGAAAAATGTGTTCAAAATCACATTTGAACACCCAGTAGTCCCGAAAGTTGTTGCTAAATTCATGGAACACCCTGCATATTAATTTGTATTATTCAACTGTTCCTAGAAGAGTTCTAAGAGAATTTTCATCAGGATGAGTGACACTGTATAATAGTACCTACACTAAGCATATTGAGAAAATAGATCAGTAACATATAGGCACGGACTATTTATTCGCCCAGATCCTTACCAGTGGCTTAAAAAAATCTTGTCGAGGCTGTAAAATGCCAAATCCAAAATGCTTGAGAAAACTTAAAATTATTCACATCTAATTTAATTCCAGAAAAATTACATTGTTGCCAACCTAGTAAGGTTTTAGGTGTCTGTTGCACTCATTGAATAAGGAAATTGGCTCCTGGTTTTGAAATAATAGAGCCCAGTTCTGAAAAACAGCACCTCCGTTAGCTCACCTGAAGCTGAGAGTTTAAAAAATAGCTTACTGGTAGCTGCTTTCTTGGCCCATGTAAACCTCCGTGTCCTGCAAACAGCGACTGGACAGAGCGTCCTCCAATGCCTGGCACCGTTTGCTTTTGAACGCGCGGGGATTTCTGATGGACTCCGCAAACAGTTGAAAAGACCTTCCGTGGTTGCACAAAATGCTGTTGGTGAGTTGCACTGCACAAAAAAAATCCTGAGCAACGTCCTGCAAACGGCGCTAAAAATCTACTTGCAACTGGTCAAATCTGGACAGCCTGGCTGATATTTGCCGCCGTTGGGATAGAAGTCCACGTGTCCGCTAGGCCTGGCCGTTCCAATGACTTTCATGAAAGTGTGAACGACATCAACCAGCATCGCGTCCTGCGGGTCCAGCTTCAGCTCCTCTTTGATGTCCCCATATCCTGGTCCAGCTGGATCTAAGCCTACGGATGCTTTAAATCTTGTCGCAAGCGATCCAGCTTCGAGCCTACCGGTGATCCTAGCAACTCGGCCATCCTGGACAACGTCAGCGCCGATCCCAGCTACATGCGCCCCTAAGCTGTGTCCAATAATGTGAATGTCGCTTAAGTTCACCCCGTTGGAGGTCAGCCAGTTGAGGAAATCCCCGAGCTGTTTGCCGGCTATTTTAGCTCCATGCATAGCTGAGGCGTACTCCACATGGCATAATGCTGACCAGTCCATGCCAATCACGTTGTAGGCGCCTGTTTCCAGAAAAGCTGGAATGATCAAACAACATTTTTACAATATGCAGAACACTCTTCCCTCAAAATGCTGGAAGTTTCCTTGAAATCGCCCTGAACCCTATATTTTTTCGGCCCAATAAACTTTGAGTTTAAAATAGAAACTGTTACACAATTGCGCTCGCGCTTTCAAAAATTCGCATTTTCCAAACCACCGCAGCAGCCACTGGAAATTTCCTCCATGTTCAAGCGATGCTTGATTCTAAACACGTAGAAAGTTTCATTAAAATCGCAATATAAGCGCATCTAGAAGGCATTGCTTATAAAAAGCTCTTACTCAATTGCGCTCTCGCTTTAAAAAAATTGTTGTTTCTAAACTAAGGCAACACGAAATTTTGGTTTTGTGTACGCTTAGACACAATATACCCAAATCTTTTCAGGTCAAAAACTTTGGCCTGCTCGATCGCCGGATTTAAATTCCCTAGATTTTTGCATTTGGGGCTTCTTGAGTCATGAGTATAATCCACTCCCGTTGAAAATGTTCATGGCCTGAGCGGCCAAATATTTGCGCGAATACGGCAATCAATGAGGCGAAGAGTTGAATCTTGCGCCAGGTCTGAGGGAGGTCATTTTGAACAGTTGTAGCTTTGCGCCTATTGAAAATGTGATTTTTTTGTTATTGTTCTACAAAAGTGTGTCATGCAGAAACGCCTCATTGACGAAATGATCACTCACCATTTTTGATCAACATGAAAACGTCGTACTTAATGCTGCTCATGAATCCATGCGTAATAATTTTGGTGGGATTTTCAAAGTTGAAACCGGACTCGTTGAAGCTTCCATTGAATTGTGGATCTAATCCATAGGGGGCATTTTCTCTGGAAAAATTTCGCTATTGAAACATGCATTTCTAATTATTATTATTATCATGCGTTATATTTAAGTTTGGATAAAAGGACGATTTTTTTAAAGTCATCTACAATGTTCAACCAACCTAGTAAACAGTACAAATTGAACCTCAGGACCGTTGGGATTGATCAACTGCTGACTTGAATTAAAATCTGCAGTCGTTAGCGGATATATATCTGCAAATAGAATGGATTAGGAGCAATGAGAAAAACCAACAGAAGTTGAATGAATGCGGTATTTTAGAAAACGTAGATAATAATTCTCCAATGAGTATCAAGGTGAAAAGGAGATAAATTAGAAAAAAACTGTAATTTTTAATAAAAACATTGTTTTCTAAGTTAATTCTAGTTGATCCACTGGTATTAAAATATTGAACTTTATTAACGTTTGGATGATTAAAACATTAGCGAATATGCTGAATGTTATCTCGGCACTTATAGGTTACTATTGCCCCCTATAAACCTTGGCGTTAGTCAGATAGACAATTTATGTTTAAGACAACAAGTCAAGATGTTTGACTGTTCCAAATATCGTCCCTATATTTATTTTGGAATAGTCAATCTTACACAAACCTCCCCTTATTTTTCAACAGTAAATATGAAACTTAATAGTCTTTCCGATAAGAATATTGTAAAATTCGAGACATTTTGAGAAAGATCTCAAATTTGACATTATTTTCCTCGGAAAGAGGCGAGGAGTTCAAGGAGATCTTTAAAAACACAATGGACTCTTCAGACCCGAAATAATCAACATTTTCTGTCCATTTTGAGTCGTTTTTGAGCGGTACCGATTTTCAACCGACGATTTCTTCCCTATTCAGGACTCAAAAACTTGAAATTTGCACATTAAGTAGCTTCTGAGGTCGCAAAGAATCCAGTGAGCGCAAAAAACACGGTTGAAAAATTTTGATTCTTGATCGAAAATTTCATAAGGGGGGAGAAGAGATTTTTTTAAAAAAAATAAAATCTTTGAAAATGTCTTAAATTTTACATCATTTTCATCGGAAAGAGGCGTGGAATGCAAGAAAATCCTTAAAAAACACGCAAACTCTCCAGATCCGAAATAATCAACATTTTCAGTCAATGAGTCACTCAATGGATTGTATAATCAAAATTGGGGGTTGCCATTTCAAAAAATTGGTTTTAGGCGATTTTCTCAACTCCATTTGAAAATTTTTGTTTTACACTGTATTAGACAATAATTATCAAAACTAGTAATATCCGATATAACTGAAAGTGTGACCATCTTGAAAATATTTTAGATCGCTTGGCCCCCATGACCTCGGTATACTGTCCAATTTTCAAAATTCTCCTACTTAAGTTCTCCTTTAAGCTTGGGACACTCTCTGTATAATACAATAAAATATATATTTTCAAGTTCAGATTCAGATTCAGAATTTGTTTGGATTCATTAGAGCAAATTGTGCGTAATAAATTAGGATTTCAGCAAAAATGTTGATTTTTCGATAATTTTGAGCCGCTCATCTGAAGTAGTTTTTCATATTTTAAAGAATACAAGTATTCTAGTATGTGTTCCACATAAAATAAGTCTTCGGTAGTATAGTGGTAAGTATCCCCGCCTGTCACGCGGGAGACCCGGGTTCGATTCCCGGCCGGAGAGGAACTTTTTTTGAAAATTTAATCCAACTGAATTTCGCTAATATATCTTAATACTTTTAAAGGCGAACTGTAACCACAACTTTTCTCAAAAACTTTTGAAAGAGTTTTGTTTTCTTTTCTTTCTTGTTTTGTTTTAACTTTTTTTTACTTTTAAGATTATCTTACTTGAAATGGCAAAATAAGTGCCAGCAGCAACCAACGATAAACCAATAACCGCACCGGTGGCCACATTCATATTACAGCGCAAATTGAACATTAATTCTTTCTCGATTGTCTCCCGATGTACTCATGAACATTGAAGGTTTCGGTCCTAATTGCATTTTTATATTATCCATTCGAGTATTTCCTGAAATTATTATTTTATTATGGCAGCCATCCTTTGTTCAATTGAAATTATTCAAAGCCATTATTTGTGCCTTAATTATACCCAAACCGAATTAAGTCTAAAATTGGAAAGTTGATTATGTTTGTTTTCATTGTTATTTATTCAAAGGGCTTCGCGTGCTCTTTACATATCTTTCCTAATCTATCAGTCAAACCTGTTATTTTTTCGAGAAAACTTCGTCGCTCAAAATGCCTCAAATCATGCAGCATTTGCTCGACTGCTACGAAACTGCGAAAAAACACCGGCGTTAATGTGTTTTGTTAAGACAACCAACTTTGAGCTTTTAATCAAAATTTATGAATATTTAGGAACATTTTAGAACTCGAAACAGTCATTTTCAAGATTTTTCTTCCCCGCAGAACTATTTTCGAATATTCCAAATAGCTAAAATAACAAGCGATATTATTCCGCGTTTAAACAGCAGGAAAAAATGGGCATCAATTGCAATTTTAGTCAAAATTTCTCAATTCTTCAGGGCAGGTGGCTACTTTATCTTATAAAGCTTTCAAGTTCCCATTAGTCCCCAGTTAGAAGTTACGTATTTTTTCGGGAAAGTGCCCTTTTGTAAACAACTGTTCATCTTTAGAGCCACGGTTATACAGCAAAAAAATTTACTGACATTTCTCTGAAAATTTCTCAATTTTCCTACTCATGTACGTATTTGCCTGTATCTGGCCAAAGCTTCAAGCTCGCGCTTTTCCCTCATTAACAGTTAGGAATTTTTCCATGAGAGCGACGATTCGATCATTTATTTCTATACCCATGCTTAAACAGCATAAAAAATCAGCATTTAATGCGCTTTCACTAAAAATTTTCCAGTTTTCGGCCCTTCATCCTCGTACTTGCCCCAGCTTTTGGCTGGAAAAGTTCCCTTTACGCGTTTAAACAGCAGATAAAATCAGCTCTAAAACTATTTCAATAAAAAAATCTTGCCAAACTTTCAAGCTCGAACTTCTCCCAGATTATGAGTTATACATTTTTACAAAAGAGCGCCGTTTTTGGCTGGAACTTTCATTTTAGCCGCGTTTAAACAGATAAGAAATCGGCATTCAGTGCGATTTCTATTCTCAACTTTCAGACCCAAACGAAAACTTTTCAGTTCGTAATTGTCCGAGATTAGTTAAGCTGTAGTAGAGGCTGTAGCCGCTTTTAGGGGCAAAACTAAAATTTTATTTCGAAGAACTCTGCTCTCTAGTGGCTTTTTAGGTGGCCATAACTTGCATCTAAATTGAAATTGAATTGAAAATTGAAAACTCGACTTCGTTATAACAAACAGCGAAATTTGAAAATCAGACATTTATGGGCAACATTAGGCAAACATTCCATGGTTTGCGTCACATTTTGGCTCACTACATCAGTATCGCTAATCAGTTTTCACATAAAATTCAACATGTAATTAAAAAGATGATTTTTGACCTACAAATATTTTTTGCGAAAACTCAAATCCCGTTGAACTCAGCGACTTCATGGCAGAACAATTTGTATCAGCCTTATCCGAAAACAATAAGAACTGAAGCGCTTTGCGATAACTAAATAAGACCCAGCTATTGAGTGGACACTTAAATAAATTGAAGATTTCTAAAGAACACTTGCGATTGTATTCTGATAATCGAAACGATTCAACAATGGGACTTTGTCATCGTTATAAGACAAAAGTTGCAAAAATTTACGCGGTTCAAACTTAATTTAGGCCCGGTTGTACAATGGAAGCTTAAGCTTGGGTTCAACTTAAGCTTCGCTCAAATTGAACTAGATTTAAGTTAAGGGCGAATGATCAGTTTGCGATTAGGTTTATTTTGAGCTCTGCTAACTCATGCTTAACCTTCCATTGTACAACCAAGCTTTAAATTGGACATAAAATACCCATCAGAAAGCAATAATTATTGAAGCTTTGGATTAAGGAACTCTGCGCAATATTTCCCAACTATTAAAATGACTAGCAGGAATATTTTCATAATAATCATTATGAAGCGTATCAAAACACGGATAGGGATTAGATAGCTAATTATTTTAGTAGCTGATAAAGGTAGAAATGATTAGTGACATTCAGAAAAGTGTTGTTCTTTTTATCGAAAATCAGTCAGTACTTATCAAAATCTCAATAGATGAGCGTGGTGGTGTTTGTTGAGTGAAACGTAGTGCATTTGCAAGATGAATTAGTGAATAAAGTGCGGGTTTTTCCGACATAGCGAAGTAAATTTGCTGACTTAGGTGAGGCTTTTCTAACGCCAGTTAAACCATCGAAAATTTTGGAATTTAAAAATTAACGAGCTTCAATTTTTTGGAAACGTATTTTTAAATCAATCAGCGCACAACAGTACGAAAACTGGCGATTTCCAATCCGTAAATTCGCTTAATTACTGACGTTATCTAATGATAAACGCTCTTGTAATTCCTGCAGCCTCATTGATGAAAATCGCAATCTTGGACAACAACCGAAATTAGTTGATTTTCCAGATTCATTATGGCAGCGAAAAAGACAGATGGGGACCAGGATGGTAAAGCCGCAGACAAGAAGCAGGCCTTAGATGTGTAAGTCCCTGAACGTTCTGAAACATAAACATTCTGATATCGCGAACTTTCCAGAAAGTTCCAATCAATAGATGATCCAGCCGATCCGGATGAGGCCGTCGACGCATCTTCATTTACTGGATTGGTTAGTGCTCAGAACTCTTCGGGCTTTACAAAAATAATCCTGTGGGTTTTTCAGTACAGATTTGCCACTCAACCACAAAAATACGTGATAGTAATTGGGGCTATCATAGCTCTGATTTCCGGCGCCCTCCAGCCGCTCAACAACTTGCTGTTTGGGGATCTCACTCAAACCATCATCGAGTACAGCCAGGCGTGTTTTATCCCAAGTTCCACTGAATGCGGGGCCGCAGGCGACAATCTCTTAGCAGGAATTAAACACTTTGCCTTATGGAACTCACTAAACGGTGTCGCTATTATGATCACTGCCTATCTGGCCACTGAGGCTTTCAGCTACAACGCCATTAAACAAGTGGGTTTTTGCGGGGTGTAAAGTTTCCTGGGGCTAAACTTCATGGGCTCATTTTTCAGGTCTTCAAAGTGAGGTCGCTCTATCTGCAAAGGCTGCTCAACAAGGACATTCCCTGGTTCGATGTGCACAATTCCGGAGACTTTTCCAGTCGAATGGCTGAGTAAGCAACAAATACCAAAGCTTCCATTGTTACCTAAACCCTAAACTTTCAGCGACTTGTCCAAGTTTGAGGATGGCATTGGGGAAAAAGTGCCGCTCTTCTTAACCCTTCAAGGGTCGTTCATTTCCGCCATCACTCTAGCTTTGGTCAAAGGATGGGAGCTGGCTCTAATTTGCCTCATTTCCCTGCCAGTTTCTCTGATTGCTGTTGGCCTGATCGCTTTCGTAAGTCCTCTATTTTCTCTCGGGGCAGTTATTTAACTCAAAAGAGATACTTTCGAGGCCATTCCTTGAAACTAAGGGGTTTTTAGGCCGTCGTTCGGTAGAAATTCTTGTTGACGTTCTTCCGCAGAACTGAACGGGTTCTGATGAGAACAGTGTAAGCGTTCAAGCAAACCACTTCTGAAGATGCAAGCCACTCGTGCTTGCGAAAC
>NW_026019016.1:12616222-12628240 GCF_020466585.1 Dendroctonus ponderosae
CGAGTGGCTTGCATCTTCAGAAGTGGTTTGCTTGAACGCTTACACTGTTCTCATCAGAACCCGTTCAGTTCTGCGGAAGAACTGAACGCGGGTTCTGATGAGAACAGTGTAAGCGTTCAAGCAAACCACTTCTGAAGATGCAAGCCACTCGTGCTTGCGAAACGTCAAGAAGAAATTCTACCGAACGACGGCTTAAAAACCCGAAAAATCAATTAGTTACTTAACTGTTTGAACCCTCCCAGTTGACTACCAAGTTCTCGAAAAAGGAGCTCGACGCTTATGCTGAAGCTGGTTCAATTGCAGAGGAAGTTCTAACATCGATTAGAACAGTCATTGGGTTTGGAGGAGAAAAACTGGAAACTCAGAGGCAATTCAATGACCTCATTGATTGAAACAAAGGGCTAAAGTTGCAAGTTTTCCAGATACGACAAGAGTCTGATTTTTGCAAGAAACAACAACATCAGGAGGCATTTTTTCGAAGGAATCGGTTATGGTCTGCTGTGGTTGTGCATTTTCTCCAGCTATGGCTTGGCCTTTTGGTATGGCGTCAAACTTATGCTGGATGGAAACCCCGTTTACACCCCCGGAAACATGATAACAGTGAGCATTTCACCAGTTTTCTACTTCGAAAAGCCGCTCAATTTCCGTTCAGGTTTTCTTCAGCGTTATGACCGGCAGTATGAACTTCGGAGTGGCTTCGCCCTTCATTGAGGCTTTTGCCACCGCCAAAGCGGCAGGAGGGAAGATTTTCCACACCATCGACACTTCCCCGACAATCAACCAATCGAAGAACAGTGGAGCTAAGCTGGATCAAGTGAGGGGCAACATCAAGCTCCAAAACGTCAAGTTTCAATACCCATCCAGGAAGGATGTGCCGGTAAATATACTAACACGCAAAACCAGTTGGTGGCTAGAGGATTAACTCTTCCAGATCCTCCAAGGAATTGACCTGGAGATCCAGGCTGGAGACACAGTGGCTTTGGTGGGCAGCTCTGGATGTGGGAAGTCCACAGTTTTGCAATTGGTGCAAAGGTTTTACGACCCTCTTCAAGGCCAGGTAGGTTACCAGATGTCTTGTTTAACACGCATTTAATGGCCCTCCTGGCAGGTCTTCATCGATGGAAAAGACGTCAAAGACCTGGACCTTTCCTGGTACCGTCAATCTATCGGTGTGGTCAGTCAAGAACCTGTTCTGTTTGGCACCACAATTGCAGAAAATATCAGGTAGCTAAATCACTCTTTGCTGTGCGAAGAAGGTTTGAAAGTGTGCGATTTTTCCAGATATGGGAACAAAGAGGCAACCGAACAAGACATTGTTCAAGCAGCAAAAAGGGCAAATGCACATCGATTCATCAAAGGATTGCCTGAGGGTTATCACACATTAGTTGGAGAAAGAGGTGAGATTTTCACTCCTTAGTCGCCAGCTGAAAATATCGCCGTATTTTCCAGGGGCTCAACTATCTGGAGGGCAGAAGCAGAGAATCGCAATTGCCAGAGCTCTGGTGCGAAATCCCGCCATTCTACTACTGGATGAAGCCACCTCTGCGTTGGACACAAACAGCGAAGCCAAAGTGCAAGCTGCTTTGGACAGAGTGAGTTTCAGCTTCGAGTCAACGTTTCAAAAGTTGCACATTTTCGGTTGCAGGCGAGTGAAAATCGAACTACCATCATTGTGGCACATCGGCTCAGCACGATTCGCGGAGCGAATAAAATCGTTGTTATCAGCGATGGAAAAGTGGTGGAACAAGGCACTCATGAAGACTTAATGGAGTTGAAAAAAGAATATTACACTTTAGGTATTCAAATGGTTTTTACACAGGGTGGTCCCATTGCTAAGAACTAAGGAACTAAGAAAGAAAACACCGGCAGAAAATGGATAGTCTGTCGGATAAATCAGACAAAAGATCTCTGGACACTATGTCCAAGTTTTGTTCGGTTTCGCAAATATTGCAAAAAAAAATATGACCGAAAAGGTTTTTTCCGATAAATCCAAAACTAAGGGCTAGTTTTGCATGTTTTGGACAATAAAACTTGGTGATGAATTTCTCTACCAAAACGTCGACAAGTACCAACATGGACGCTACAAACTGATCCAATCAAGGACCATTTTTTCCTCAAGCTTTAATTTTTGATAAATGTGCAAACACATTTTGGTCAATATTTGTTTATTTAATAATATTTCCAAAATCGAACAAAGTTTCACAGCTTTTTACGCCTTTAACGAGTGGGCCACCCTGTACACAGGGTGTTCAAAGTAATCGCACAAAACAAAATGGAGGATTTCTGGGGTGAAAATATGATGATTTCGCACAAGTTACTTTTGGCCAAAAGTTGTCGGTTGTCGACGTCATTTTTTTTAAATCTTTTTTCATTTTTGTCTTTTGTTTGCCTGCTTTGAACGAAGATGGATGAAATTTGGTATTAAGAAGTTTTTGATCATAAACAGTCAAACAGGTGGGAAAAGCGAAGTCTGGGCAAAAAATCGCTAAGTTCAACTTTTTGGTCACCCTGTGAATTTGCGATTAAATCGCAAAATGCATAAATATGAGGAAATTTCAATTGGTGATTGTGAATTTAGTGACAACTCAAGTGCAAGGCAGTGAGAAGTTTGAGAACATCGACGAGACAAAAGAGAAGAAAATCCTTGACTACGCTGAGGATGACGATGAGGACTTTGCACCAAGAAAGGAAATAGATGAAGAAGCCGAAGTAGACAACTACGTAAAAACTGCATCGTTATGGTCGATAGTGAAACTGAATTCCCCCGAATGGCTTTCGCTTGTTCTTGGCTGCATTGGAGCAGGCGCTATGGGAACTGCATTTCCAATATTCGCCATTCTCTTTGGAAATATTCTGCAGGTAACTTCACTACCTGAAGCACTGGGGAGCGAGCAATTCCATCAAGAAAGTCATGTTTACATCTCCCTTAGGTGTTGCAAGACATCGACAGCAACCCCGACTATGTCAGGCAGGAAACTAACAAATATTGCCTATATTTTGTTCTTGCTGGCGTTCTCTCGATGTGTGCTACGTTTTTGCAGGTAAAACTTGCGGTAGAAGTCAATATTTTGGCTGATTCTCTGGTTCCAGATGTACATGTTTGGAAGAGCTGGCCAAAAACTGACTCTCCGCATACGAAGTCGCATGTTTGACGCTCTGCTTAAGCAGGAAATGGGGTATTTCGATCGCAAAGAAAACGGCGTTGGATCTTTGTGTGCCAAACTGTCCAACGAGGCCGCTCAAGTGCAAGGGGCAAGAAAATCGCTTAACTCCCTGGGATGATTTGTGATTCTTTGCATTTTTAGGCCACCGGCCAGCGAATTGGGACGATCGTCAATTCCCTGGCCACTCTGAGCCTATCAGTTTTCCTTGCTGTTTACTATGAATGGAGGCTGGGCTTGGTTGCAATGGTTTTCGTACCTTTGATCATTGTAGCCACGTTCCTTCAACGGAGGCAAATGTCGCAGGAAAGCGACGATTACAAGGAGTCTTTGCAAAAGTCCACTAAAGTAATCCAGCTGTGGTCTGACACCGCTTCTATTCCAGGCTAATTTTATTGCTTGCAGATCGCTGTTGAAGCCGTCGGCAGTATTCGAACAGTCGTATCCTTAGGATGCGAAGAAACCTTCCTCAACTTGTACATCAATGAGCTGACGCCTCATATTAAGAAATGCCTCAGGAATACGCATGCCAGGGCGTTCATTTTGGGTATTTTAGCAAAAAAAACTTTGAATTTTAGTATGTTTAATTGGAATTTTCAGGTTTTTCCAGAGCAATTATGATTTTCGCATTTTCCGCCTGTTTGGTCTATGGGGGCTATCTGATTAAAAACGACAATGTTCAATATGGCGACGTGTTCAAGTGAGTGCTGAGCGATTTTGAGTGTTTATCGTGCATTTTGAGGTCAAAGTGATGTTTTTTATGGCAGGCGCCCTCAAATTTTTAGGGCGCTAGCGGTATGGGAAAAGTAACGTAAATTTACCTAAAAAAACGGGTTTTCTTTGAATGCAAACCGCCAAATTTCATTTTCAAGTTTCAAATCGACGCAATCCGATGGGGCAGTGCTGTAAAACCCATATTTACCTGGACAGTTTGAATATTTCACATTTTAACACGCAATTTGACACTAAACTCTTAAAAATCACTAACCATTTGATTTTCATTGCGACACTCATGCTAGTTTCCGGTGAGTTGATCTGTTTGTACCCACCCATTGCCATAGCAACTGCCGGAAACGGTCGCGTGCTGTTTGTGTTTGTATCCACAGTCTGCGTTGCTAGGGCGGTTGCCATGCCGCCGTGGATTTTTATTTGTACTTGTGCGGTTGCTGGGGGCCTCCAATGTGCGCGATTGCGTTGAGTTTGTCGATTTTTCCAAAAAAACTTCCTGTTTTGTCATTTCCGCCGGGAAAATTTGCATTCATCAGAAATTTCAAGATTTTCTTACCGTTTTGTGGAAGTTTTTCGGCCGGTAGTGCGGTTTTAAGAACTAAAACGTATTAATTTGGACACTATTTGACGTTTGATGTCCAGACGAGCTTTCACCTGCTTTTTATGCCCCTTTGGATGCTTCTGAGGATACTGGGGCTTTGAACATTCTAACCGCAGCACTGGCGAGCTTAACGGTAGGTGCAATTGCTCTTAACTTCGAACTTTTAAAGACTTCGCGATTATGATCGTGATTGAGTCAAGATCAAATGCTGCTTGACAGCGCCGGGCGCCAATTTCGAATTCGAGTTTAACTTCCGCCTGCTATGGAAAATCACCTTGGCCTTCTCAAGTCTACACGGTTAAATCGAACATTTTTCAATTAATCTTCTTTAGGGTTGCACAGGCCTTAATAATGGGCACAGTTTCCATAGCAAATTCGCTAGCGTTTACCCCCAACCTCGAAAAAGGGTTGGTAGCAGCCCGCACAGTGATGAACATGATTAATAGAATCCCCAAAGTCAGCAACAGCCAGAATGCCCTTATTAAAAAAACTGTAAGAATACTTTGCGCAGATTGCCGAATAAGAATTTAACATACCGAGCGTTCCAGGCGGATGGCAACGTTGACTATTCCCAGATTCGCTTCGCCTACCCGACTAGGGACTCGATCCAGGTGCTGAAAGGTCTGGATTTGTCGGTCTTGCAAGGGAAAACCGTTGCTCTAGTGGGGCCCAGCGGGTGTGGAAAGTCCACAATTATTCAACTCCTGGAGCGCTTTTATGATCCAGCTTCAGGCACGGTGTCTTTGGACAAGGATGACATTAAGTCCATCACTTTGGACTCATTGAGGTTGGGCAAATCAAGCCGCTGGCAGTTTGCCGGTTAATTAATCCCCCAAGTCTAATTGCAGGTCGCATTTGGGAATTGTCTCGCAAGAGCCGAACTTATTCAGTCGCTCTATAGCAGAGAATATAGCCTATGGAGACAACTCAAGACAGGCCACTGAGGTGGAAATTATCGAAGCCGCCAGAAAAGCCAACATTCACAACTTTATTGCACATCTACCAAAAGTGAGTAGCTTTAGATGAAAGTAAAAAGTTTGAAGGCGCCCTTGGATTTTCAGGGCTACAAAACGAAACTAGGGGAAAAAGGAACCCAGCTATCTGGCGGCCAAAAGCAGCGAATCGCCATCGCAAGGGCTCTGATCAGACAGCCTAAGGTGCTGCTGCTGGACGAAGCCACATCGGCTTTGGACGCAGAAAGCGAAAAGGTATTTCAGAAAAATCGCCCCACACTGTTCAGGGTTTAACTGCCAAGTCCGATATTCAGGTTGTCCAGGAGGCTCTGGACAATGCCAAACAAGGCAGGACGTGCCTCACAATAGCGCATCGGCTGACAACAATCCAGGACGCCGACTTGATATGTGTGGTAAATGACGGTGTTATTGTCGAGCAAGGAAACCACACAGATTTAATTGAAAGGAAAGGGTTGTACTATCGGCTACACGCCCATCAACACTAGCTTATGTAGATTATCATAGATTTAAGCGAGGACTTCGTTAATTTGTAATTTGAGAAGAACTCTTAAACATTCTTTATTAGTCACTCAAGCATTGTACATAAGTCGCAGAAAAATACACAGTTGCTATAAAATGAGAATGATCATAAAATCCCGTCATAGAATTCACGCAACTACCAAACTAAATAGATTAATAATACTGGAAACGCACCCCAAGAATGTCCAGGATCAATTTTGTCCGGATTGCATTTTATAATAGTCGTAATAGTGGCCTTTCAGCTTTAGAAGTTCGCCATGAGTGCCCATTTCGGCGATTTGTCCCTCCTTGACCACGCAAATGACGTCCGCATCTTGGATGGTGGTCAGCCTATGGGCGATTGTTATGCAGGTTCGACCTTTCCTTGCATTGTCTAGAGCCTCTTGAACGATCTGGAAGAATATTTGAGTTTAACGCAAAAAGAATGGTTCTACCGTGGCAGGTACCTTTTCACTTTCGTTATCCAAAGCCGAAGTTGCTTCGTCCAGAAGAAGGATTTTTGGATCGCGCAACAGGGCTCTGGCTATCGCTATGCGTTGCTTCTGACCGCCTGATAGTTGCTTGCCTTTGCTCCCTAGCCTTGTTTCGTATCCCTGAACGATTGCAATTAATTAAAAGTTTTCCTTCCTGCTCGATTTTTACCAGGGGAAGGCTGGTCACGAAGCTGTGCACATTGGCCGATTTGGCCGCTTCCATAATCTCCTTCAGGTCCACTTTCCGATCGTGGATTCCATAGCTGATATTCTCGGCTATAGTCAGATCGAACAAGTTGGGCTCTTGACTCACGATGCCCAAGTGAGACCTGAAATCTGTTTAGTTACTACTCAGCTGAAATATTGAACATAGTGGGGTACCGGAGGTGTTTTAGACTGAGCGCTCTGACGTCATCTCCGCCGATAGCAACTTCCCCATATCCAGGATCGTAAAACCTGATCAGAAGCTGGATGAGGGTGGATTTGCCACAGCCGCTGCCCCCGACTAAGGCAACAGTTTTCCCATTTAGTATGGATAAGTCCAGCCCGTTCAGGATCGGGATCGCCGGCCTTGTCGGGTAGGAGAAGTAAATCTTTGAATATTCTACATCGGCCTTTTCCTTGAACGATGGAAAGGCTGGATGAGCACCAGTTTCCCAGTAAAGTGCCCTTCAGTCTTACCAAATAGCGCACAATCCCATTCGGCGAGTTTTTGATGGCGGGTTCCCTGTTAAGCAGCCGGAAAATCTTGGCAGCTGCGGTTATTCCTTTCTGCATGTTCGATGAGAACGACAGCGCATTTCCAATAGACCAGGAGCTTGTCACGATCACTTCCAAAACCCTTTCCAAGCAAATGCATCTGGTTAACTACACCCGATTAGCAGCAACAAAAATCTACTAACTTGAACAGTGTGGCCGAATCAACTTCGTTTTGCTCCAGCAGTTGCGCCCCGTAAGTCATCCCTCCTGCATACGCAAGAAACTGTATACAACGCGCCATTCCTGGGGTGAGTAAATTAGCAATTTTAAACCTGAGCAAAATCCCCCAGCTTTGATCTACTAGCCTATTAAGCCTGCCTTGATGTGCGACCTTTTGAATCCGGCCTGCCTGCAGAGATCCAGCTCTTTTTCGTAAGTGTCGCAAAACACTCGTTCACACCCTAGAGCTTTCACCGTTTTTATGTTATCTATTGCTTCGATTGCTATCTGGAAAGCACCAAAATCAAACTTAGTTTTGGCTTGTGAATTGCGCGAACCTTGGCGGATTTTTCCAGCAGCTTTTGAGCGGCTTGCGTTTCTTGCTGTACCGATTTGCGCTCGTAGGAAATCGAGAAGAACATTAGAGGGAAAAACACGCCGGCCACCAGTGTTAAGCGCCATTCCAGATAAAACCCGATGCATGCGGCCAGAATAAAGGTGGAGACTGAGTTGAGAATTAGGCCAATCCGAGACCCGCCAGCCTAGAAACGGTTATTTTGAAACATATTTTTGCATTTTTTTACAAACTTCTTTTTGGGTATTTCGCCTATAGAAACGTCAAGGTAATTTTTCAAATTAATTTCTCTACTAATTGGAATTTTCTCTTACAGCTTGAGCCTCAGTGTGTCGCAGGATACCCTCTAGGTGATAGTTATTGATTACTTTTTGATAAATACTTCGTTCTTATTGCGAAATAGGAGCACTATTTATCAATCTGTAATAAATGGCGAGAGGAAATCCTGTCTTGTAAAGACAAAAATTTTTGAGGCGAAATACCCAAAGAGAAGTTTGTATCTTTTTACAATCCGCCTCAACAATATAGAACTTATCTATATTTTTGCATGATTTCGGACACTTTTTACCCCTTGGACGCTGGCCGCATCTCCGGAAAGTTGGGCACATAAAGCGCCAACCCCATTTTCCTTGCGATCAAACCACCCCATCTCCTGCCTGAGCATGCATCCGAACATCTTGTTTCTGAGCCGGTAGGTTAGCTTTTCTCCCGCATACCCGAAGCCGTAGATCTAAAAATCGACTTCAGTCCTCCAATTGGCTGAGCCCCACAGTGCTTTTACCTGGAAAAACATCGCAATTCCAGAAGCGATTCCCAGGTAGAGGAAGTACAAGCAGTAGAAGTTGGCCTCTCGCCTCAGGACGGTGTTATCTATAATTGATAATGCCTGGAAGGATTGAGTTATATTTCGAACAAGCACCCCCTGGAGGGCTTACGCCTAGAATGTCGCCAAAAATCAGCCCATACAAGGGCAGCGAAGCCCCATTCATGAAGGAAGCCAAGGTGCCGATGATCATCGACAACCACTCAGAGCTGTTCATTCGGAGAATCTTCAGTATGGTCCGTGAGCTGCCTTCTTGCGGGAAATACTCCTGAAACATTCCCCGATATTGATAACTTCCTCCAATGGCCTTCTTCAAACACTCACTTCTTCAGTGACTTGCTGGTCATCTTCAGCACTCTCCCGGGAGTGGTTGGAGAAGCTTTTGGACTTTTGCAAGGCCTTGTCGTTGTCTTTGTCGTCTGCAAGAGGAAAGGCATTAATGGTTGACCAAGTGAAGTCAAGGAGACTTTGTACTTTCGCTCTTAAGGTCTGTGTAGCCTTGGGAGGTGATCATGTTGTAGTAGACGCCCTTGGCGGCCATCAGCTGGGCATGCGAGCCGTGCTCTACCACTTCCCCTTGATCGAAGACGATGATTCTACTGGCGTTTCTGATCGTAGATAGTCTGTGCGCCACCACCAGTTTGGTGCATTCCCCACTTATCTGGAACAGGCTGCATGTGGAAAAGGTTTGAGGTAGAGTTTTCTGCAACTTACTGCGTCCAGCGCCTGCTGCACTTCGACTTCACTGGCAGTATCCAAGGCAGAAGTAGCCTCATCTAGAATCAACAAGTTGGGGGCTTTGATCAAAGCTCGGGCAATGGCGATTCGCTGTTTTTGCCCCCCAGAGAGTTGGGAGCCCCGCTCGCCAATCACAGTCTGGTAACCGAATGGTAAATTCGTCACAAATCGGTGGGCGTTGGCCTTTTTGGCCGCTGCAACTGCAGGAAAACTCAAATTTAATCGAACCCAAACAATGGCTACTTGCTTATTTCCTCCATGGTTGCGCTCAATTTTCCATAGCGAATGTTCTCGGCAATGGTGGTGGCAAAGAGGGACGGCTCTTGGCTAACCACGCCCACATTTTGCCGCAGATAGCTCAAGTTCACGTCTTTCAAGTTCACGTCGTCAATGCTGATCTGGAAAAGTGGGGAAAGCTTGGTAATTTATCGGGTTCCCTAAGGATAGTTGGGTGCTGACCATTCCAGAATTGGGGTCATAGAAGCGCTGCATCAGCTGCACAATTGTGGATTTCCCCGATCCAGAGGGTCCTACAAGGGCGACTGTTTCTCCGAATCGAATTTCCAGGTTGATGTTCTTTAAGACCTGCTCAAACCAAGATGTGCATTTAAACCAAGTTTTACAATTTTTTTACGAACTTCTTTTTGGGTATTTCGCCTCAAAAATTTTTGTCTTTAAAAAAAGGCAGAATTTCCTCACGTCTTTTATTACAGATTGATACCTAAAAAAATAGTATGTTACACTCTTTTTTAGGTTCATTTAGGTTCTTTTGATAACAATAGCAGAAAATAGCTATCGAAGCGTCAAGGCAATTTTTCAAATTAATTTCTTTACTAATTGGAATTTTCTCTTACAGCTTGAGCCTAAGTGTGTCGCAGGATACCCTCTAGGTGATAGTTCTTGATTACTTTTTGATAAATAATTCGTTCTTATTGCGAAATAGAAGTAATAGAAGTCGTGAGGAAATTCTGTCTTTTTAAAAGACAAAAGTTTTTAAGGCAAAATACCCAAAAAGAAGTTTGTAAAACAATGAATCCGCCTCAACAATATCTACAAGTTTTACTTATCTACAAGTTTTACAAGTTGAGTTCATAATTTAATTGACGCTCATTTTCAAAAAAATTGGGTTTTTATCGACTTTCAGTGTAATGTTGCCTGCCAATTCACACCTGAAAATCAACGGCCGGTAAACCAACTCTTACATAGTGGGCCGAAAAGGCGAAATTGCGTGGCAACAACCAGGCCTACAAGCGGCGTTTCGTGGGTTGTACATCGATGTTCTCCCGGGAATTCGACTGTGCAAGCAATACGTTTAACATTGTCGGGCATTTGACCCAAGATTTTTTTAAACAATGTGGCCACCCTCACTGTTTTTTACCTTCATGCATATTTAACTCTATTTCGGTGTGTATTTGCTTCAAGTCACAGCCTTGCAAAATGTTGCAAAGGTGCATGGAACTCTAATAAACGTGTCCGGATTATCCATCAGTTGATAAAAGTATAAAAATCACTCATCTTGAGACGCACAGTTTGGAACAAAAACAAAGCAAGCTGAACTTACTTGAACATTTGCCCTCGAAGGATAGCTGAACTTAACATTTTTAAAAGCGATATTGGACATGAAATCGGGTCGCTTTCCCACATCGTACTGCTTGTACATTTCCGGGCGGCTTTCCAACACTTGGAACACTTTAAAGGCGGCTCCTCGAGCCATGCCGAACACTTCCAAGTAGGGGCTGATGGTGCCGCAGTTCCAGCTGGCAATAAGGGTGGCAAAGAAAACCTGTGAGGGGGAAATTGCTGAGGTTTTGCAGTGTTTTGGGGGTTAATTGCGCTTACGCCCATCATATTCCCCGGGGTGTAAACCCTGTCGGCTTCTGGCAAGTTTCTTTCCTCTATCACTAAGCCCACGCCATACCAAAAGGCCAGGGCATAGCAACCGTAGGCCAGGAACCAAAGGAAGCCTTGGTTAATGGAGTTGAAGAGGCACCGTTTTACGTTGTTGTTTTGTGCTGGAATTCCCGTTAAGATTGAATGCTTTGAGTTTAATGGCTGGGTTTAGTTACCGATTTTCACAAACTTTTCGTATCTCTTTTCCTCCTTTTCCTGCCCATCAAACGCCACGACGGTTTTTATGGAGCTGAGCACTTCTTCGGCTATGGCCCCGGCTGCACTGTAGGCTGCCATTTCTTGCTTGCAGTATTTGGCGGAAAACTGCATTAAATGCGGGGTGAAATGCGCGGAAATTGAGGAATTGGCGTTTTGGTTACCCAAGCGATAGCGCCCATAACTAGAGTTTGAAGAGGTAGCGACGCTAGGCAAACTAGAGCCAATTGCCAGCCTTTGATCAACGCCCAAATCATTCCAGAGACGCATGTGGTGCCCAGAAAAACCACCACTCCGACTTTTTCGCCTATGCCGTCCTCGATTTTTGGAATATTGCTGAAATTTCACATATAGGGGAAGTCCCGGATGTATACCTACAGGGTTAGTCACGCTATACGGCACGGAAGTTTGCGCCTAAACCGTTTGATTTTTAAAAAGTACTTTTTATGAATTGTCCGACGCCTACCGAGCGCACATTTTAAAAATATTTTCGTAATGTACAGGGTGTCCCAAAGGCTCTAAAGGCATCAAAGTTGCGTTTTTTAAATGGAATGTTCTGTATATTATTGCATTTTTGGATTCGCTGAACAAAATAAGTGTCTGTTTTAATAAGGTTTATAA
>NW_026019016.1:12629239-12631934 GCF_020466585.1 Dendroctonus ponderosae
CATTTACACATGTCAAATCATTTATTTTATTTGTCAGTTTAGACTGCAAGGTCTCTTTTTGATAGCTAAAGTGGTATTGTTTTTTGTAATTGTAGCCGTGTTGGTCGTTATTTTAATATTATTATCGTGTTGCTAAGTTAAAATGAAGAATTATCCAAGAGAAGAGCGTATTGACCTGATTTTCACCCTTGGAGAATGTCATAAACATTGTTTATTGGCTTCTCGAGTTTATGCTCAAAAGTTTCCTGAAAGAAATTATCCTAAGCTATTAAAACCAACACTTATTTTGCTCAGAGAATCCAAAAATGCAATAAAATATAAGGTATTTCATTTAGAAAAACACAACTTTGATACTTTTGGGGCTTTTGGGACACTCTGTACATTACAAAAATATTTTTAAAATGTGCCTACCCGATAAGCGTCTGTGGATTCATCAAATAATACTTTGCAAAAAACAAACGGGCTAGCCGCAAACGTCCGTGCCGTATAGCGTGAATGACCCTGTATATTGAGTCGAAAAGTGTTGCTTTGAAAATTATAAACAATGCTTTACTCACTCGGTTATAATGCTGGCAAAATCGCCGGTTTGGTTTTGGTCGTACCAGCCAATGTCCTGATTGATCGTTTTTTCCATGAACAGTTTCCTCATTTTACATGTCTGCAAACTGTGGCTTTAGAAAATGGTTTCACTTTCTGCTGGGTCTTTTTTAGTGTTGAAATTTGCAATTTTTTCGCATTTTTTGTCCAACTTTGAGGGTTTTTTTTGGAGTCAACAAGCCAAATACTTAAGACATTTTGATACTGTTTTGAAGCTTCAATAATTCTCTGTCGAATCCGATATTGATTGACTTTTTGGCAACACTTTCTTTGCATTAAATTCGAAAAAGTGACCCATTTTGCGCTTGTTTAACCAACTTAAAAAAAATACTTACTTGTCTTAAGGAGCTTTGCGTGAAAAACACAACCGAAATGTAAGTGCAGACAAGGATAATCAATGCACTCACACTGGTCATGATGGCGAAATATTCGGTGCCATCGTACAGTTTCTCTGTGGTCAGTTTTTCTTCTTCGAATGTTAAATTGGCATTCATCGCTGTGGTGAAGTCCAGTAGAACACCAGAAACATCTCCGAACAGAACCATTAGATACGGTTGGAAAACGCCGCATATTATGGACGCGATTATTCCAACCGCTATTAAGAGTTTGTCGAGGAGTGTGGCAAATTGAAACTGGAAATTACCGAAGAAAAACCCAACAAAGTGATAGATAATGAGCGGGTATTTGAAGTCGCTCACACATAACTAAAGAGGTTTTAATTGGTTTAATTTGGCCCAAAAAATTACCTACCAGTTGATGATAGGGCACATCTGGCTGCCTCTCAGGTGGTCTGCAAAAAAGGAAAAATCGCAGTCAAGTTTTTTGGAAAACTTCGAAACAAAACCGAAATCGTCCACTAAAACTGTACTTACTCTTGCTGGTCACTGGAGTGATTTTTTTTAATTTCCATTGCAACCAGTGACTTCGAACGTCTAAACTGATTTACTTCAGACGCTCTTGACTTCTGAAAAAAAATCTATTCCGCACGCTTCCAACTTAACCAGCAATAATTGCTATCTGTCACACTTTTATTAGTCTTAACACTATGCCAGGCGTTAATTGGAAATTAAAGATTTTGAATTGAGCAACCTTAACATTGGCGACGTACTCATCTACTCAAATAGCGCCCAACTAGTTAAACCTTATCTAAATGTGGCTAATAATACTGTTTAATTGTAATTTTTTACTTTCATATTGCAAACAAATGCAAATTCAGTTTACTTTGGGATTTTCAAACTGGTTACCACTTAGCAACCAGATAAGGATATTGAAAGGTGGCCAGCAAAAGCTCCAGACTTAGCAGTGATGGATTTTTCATCGTTCCACCGCCCAAGTGTCAACTTTCTTCAACTAAACGTCTTTAAAATCCCCACAAATGTAGACACATCAGACAATGGGCAATAAAGATTGCCAAATGCTTGTTACAACAGAGCAATAAAGATTTTTTTGGTTTAAAATTAACAGTTTGTTATTATGACTGCTAAGCGCAGCTAATTTGCAAAACATTTGATAACTGATTAATTGAGCAATGTCTCCGTGTAAAGCTGAAAATTTTACAAATATACAGGGTGTCTTGTATTAAGGGGCAAATGATTAATAAATGTAAGCGGCAAGAAGAAATTCACTCACTTAACACGTAAAAACAGTAAAAAACATCTAATGGGTAGATATGGAAGACTTACCTCTTGAGCAACGGCTCGTTTTCAGACATTTTAGACCGGAATTAATGCATTTAGGCGGATAATTTGATTGAACTGAACCTGCTATGGGAAGTAAAGTGCCCCAATCTGTTGGGTTATCTCGAAATGTTATTATTAGATTTACTGATCCCAATAAAATGGAAAAGTCCGTGTAAAGTCTAAAACCGTGATTAACAGTTTATCGAAATTGACCATCCTGGCAATTGAATGTTTGTTAAGAATATTCAAGAATAAGTAAATATTATGATGAAAAAAGAAGAAAAGCCTGCGAAAACTTTGCATAGATTTACAAAAATTGTTCCGACGTGGAAAAAGGTCGGAAAAAAATTATCTGAATGCTAAGAAAGGTTTTCGTTCAAAAAACTACTATACAGAGTGACCCAAACACAAGTGGCGTG
>NW_026019016.1:12632933-12649768 GCF_020466585.1 Dendroctonus ponderosae
AAAAAACAAGCATGTAAAATTTTGATTTTTGGTCGAAATTTTTCTAAGGGTGGAGGTCGATTTTTTGAAAAAATTTAAATTTTCTCAAAATGTCTTAAATTTCATCGAACTCAAAAAACATGGTAGAAGTTTCAGATCCGAAATAATGGACATTTTCGGCACATTTTAAGCGTTTTTTGAGTGTTCACGCTCTTTAGCAAGGATGGGGGTCGATTTTTCAAAATGTCTTGGACACACAGAGCGGGATTAACACACAAGTGTCTTAAGACACAGTATTACCCAGGCCTAAATTATACTGAGTATCATTCAAAAATCTCAAGCAGTTTTGAACTATTAAAACGCGTTTTTTTCAAGAACGTTTTGCCATCATAGTGGCAAATCATAAGCAAACTCCCTGTATATTCGGTAGAAGTACGTCATGCGCTATGATTAACTACAGCGGCTTCAATGCACTTGAACTGGACAAAAATAGTTCACCTACTCACGTTTTTAGAAATGCCTCGTTTTCCTTCATTTCACCAGGATTATTTGCATTAAAAAATTATGTTTTATACAAAACCACACCCGCACAAAACTAAAATTAGCACGTTATTTAAAATAGTAAAAAATAATTTGCCAATACAGAGTACCTATAATGATTGGCCTGAAAATAGTAGGTACATTGTTACGTTGAAATTGAACGGATAACTATAGTGGACTGTTTTAAATATCTGTTAGGATAATTGAGGGAAAAGTACGCTGGCAAAATAACAATCGGTTAGTTTTTTGTTTTAATCAAGCAAAATTTAGATATTAATATTTCCAATTTATTTCAAAAAATTATATCTACAAATTCAGAAAATAAAATTAGAAAACACATAAAAATTAAGAAAAATATTGCGTAATAAAGAACGAGCACAAAATGTTAAATCAGGCTGACGCAATTAAATAACGTTTGTTAAAGCTTAAAGCAGAGCACTTGAACTATCGAACTTGATCAATGCTTAAATTGAAATAGCCGAATTTAATATACGGGATTAATGAATAGAATATGGGTACGTTGTGATCGGAATATAACTGAAATAATCGTTCGAATACGCTCATTTTGTAGTTTCTCTACAAACTACTTTCGCGGGCGTTTTTCTCCTTCTTAAACCGATGCCCTGCCCTTTGGGAAACGCCTTAATAAAGAGCAACACCTTAGAAACACACGAAAATCCCTTGTCTCCCATTGGCCATCAGTTCGACCCGATTTACCTCCCATTGATTGTAGTTGGGATTTGATTTAACCAATCGCGTGCTATACAGTTGGACAACAATAAAAGGGTCTCCTTTAAGATTTATCATTTGCTGGAAATATACGCCCACCGACTGGAAGGAGTTAGGAGTGTTGAAATCGCTGCTCAGCTTAGAAAAAAGCAGTTCAACAAATTTAAAATGGCTTTATTCATTTAATGTGCAGAGCAAAACTGGTAAACCCACGAATAAACTTATTAATATAGCCTCAAGTGCGGTGTTGTCACGGCTTTAACTAGAACAAAAGAAGGAAATATTGTACAGTAACCACACAGTAACCATCAATTTGTCGTTCTGTTGACATGTTAATAATAAAACCAAACAAAAAATTTATAATATTTTCCGCTAATCAAGAGCATTAAATGCATTAGATTTTCACTCAATTAATTCGCCAAGTGACGTGGAAATCGGTTGTGAGTTCGGAAGTTATTAGCTGCGAGCAATGGAGGTTTGCGGCCTAAAACAGCAGCCCAGCCCTGAAAGTTATTAACAAAATCACGCACTTGCATTAGATGACTATACAAAAGTACAGTGTGGGCATGGCAATGCCATTTTTCAACTGCTACACGGTTTGCGACATGTTTCGAAGGAAGAAAGTGGACAAGAAAAGGCTGGAGCACAAATTGTACTTGGTATGTGGTGAAAACACTGTAACAACGCTGGAAACAAACACAGGAATTTTAGGCCAGAGAATCCCCAGAGCCAGTCTTTGACTTATCGCATTGCGATTTGGTAGAAGTCCCCACTGGAATTTACTCCCTTTGTAAAGTTTTCCTCAAAAGATCACTTCTGCTTCAACATAATTCGCTTTCCTCACTGTCTGGCGGAGGCGAGCTGAACTCTCTAGGCCATTTGATCATCTTGGATATTTCAAACAATGATATTTCAACGCTCCCAAGCGAGATTTCTGCATTGAAAAGCTTAGAGGTGAGAACCAAACCTTTTGCATCGACCCAAATACACCGCGGTACTTTTTCAAGGAACTCTACGCAAATAGCAATAAACTCAACGGGCTCCCCGACTCAATTTGTTCGTTAGAAAACTTGAAAAGTCTTAGTCTAAGTGAAAATAAACTCCGGAACCTGCCTGAAGAGATGGGCAAGTTGGCAAAATTGCAAAAGTTGTATTTAACAGGCAATCCAAACTTGAGGCATTTGCCGAAGACTATTTGCAAGGCTAGAAGGCTGGTTCTCATTGAGTTGACTACCGGAAATTTTCTCTATCCTCCCTGTGCGGTTGCGGAAGCAGGAACAGAAGCAATTAAGAAATTTATCAGTGACGGTAGGAAAGGTGAAAGTTTCATGTGCCAGTTAAGCCCAAAAATTCGTATATTCCAGACGTTGGCGCCGAATATATTCCTCCCAACCAGATGGGAGATGAGAGCAGTGAGATGATAAACAAGCCCAATTTAGAAGGCGAAAACGACACACTCTACAATTTGGTATTAAAAGTAAACGTTGAAATCAAGTGGCTAGTTATTTATTGTCAGCACTCATTAGCTGAAGCTCTAAATGATTATTTTCCGTTTTTTAGGGCAGAATTCTGGATCTAGAAACTGAGAAGGCATGTTTTTGTTTATTTGATTTATTTCTTGCCAGTTTCATTTGCACTCATCCCCATCACTCATAGCGGCCTTTACCCGCATAGATTTACATTGTTTCTTATACTCATTGCAGTTGAAGCGGATGGAAAAACTGAAATCCATCCAGGAAAACAATGACTTGCTCCTAAAGCAGGAGTTTGAGATGGCGACTGTGCATAAAGCCAATAAGCAGCAGGTGATTTCAATAGAAACTGCCCATAGCTTTCATAAGTTTAATTTTGTTCCAGTTGTTAGCCTCAATAAGTCGCCAGCAATCCAAGCTAGATTTCAAACTGAGCCAAATTCAGCAGGAACGCGAGACTGACAAATTTAGACTGATCGAGCAGCTGCAGGAAGGTAGCAAAGTGGCAATTAAACTCTCCCTAAAGCCTTGTTAAGCGCAAGTTTTCCGCAGTTGAAAACAACGCCGATATCGCCATAAAGAACCTCCTGAGCATCAGCAAGGAGCCAGCAGCGCAGCTTCTAGAGCAGGAAAGGGAGGAGGAAGAAAAGTTGCTGGCTGCTCTTAACAGGTGATTTTTAATACATTGTCCTGGTAATTAGTGATAAGTAATCAATGTTCATCCTTAGGGAGCACGATACGATATCAAAAAGCCATGTTCTGGCAGCAATGCAGGATATCTTGAAGCAGGAGACGGATATGTTTAGCAAACTAGACAAGAACCGAATAGAAATGTCGCGAAGTATTTTAGAGCAGTTAGCACATTTCAAATATCCCCATTAATGGAAAATTGAAAATGTCTTCCTTTACAGAGAGTTGGATTCAGGCTCGAAGCTAGCCGATATTTTCCGAAACCAAGACTTGCAGAAATCGAACTGGGTGGCCAAGTTAATGGAGGATAACGATCTACAAAAAGCGGCCGTTAGCACGCTTTTGGAAAGAGGCGACGCCAGAAGCTGGGGCTTGTTACAGCAAGTACGACTGGTTGAATCGCAGTTAGGGGCCTTAACCAACATAGAGCTGGACAGGAAGAAATTGCGAATGGACGAACATATCGTAAGCGGACTTTCATTGATTACTGGCGCAAAAAGTTCACTGGGTGTTTCCTATTACTCTAGAACGATTTAGCTGAGAAGAGGTTGAATCTTTCGCGACTGCTAACGGATTTATTGGCCCAACAGAAGGAAAGAAGGGCCCAACTGTTATCAACGCTTCAAATAATGGAAGAGCACAGCGCGGAAGATTCCGAAGATTTCTGGTTGAGGCAATATCAGCGCCTGCTGGAAAAGTACTCGAAGCTGACCCGTTTTTTATGGGTACCTTATGTGAATTCGGTTGTTTTCAGGTTGCCTGAAGGCCTGTCGCAGGCCCAGAGAAACATTGATCCGAAACTGGCTGAAATGCTACTAGCCAATGGGGTTTTGCACTGTTTGCCATTTTTAGCCAAACTCACTCAGTGCCAATGTAAGTTGCTGACCCGCTTTAGCTGGATTTTTTCTTAAAAAAAAAACATTCTAGCCAACACCAAGAGCATAACGGAGCAGCATCTACTAGAAGCAGGAGTGAAAATTCCCGCTGACCGACTGAAGATTCTAGATGCGTTGCAGCTCTACTCCAAAGAGCATATTTCGTGCGAACACGCGCCATCGGCTCCAGTTCTTCAAGACGAAGCATCGGCGCCTCCAAACCCACCAGCTGATATTAAAGCCATAGTCACTTTGGAGTGCGTTGTTTGCTTGGATTGCCGGGTAAGTTTCGCATAAAGTGTTTGAAGCAAAAGGGGAGATGCCTTGAAATTCCTTTCAGTGCGATGTGATTTTTGTGCCTTGTGGCCACTTGTGCTGCTGCTCTGAATGCTCGGCATCAGTGGGACAGTGTCCTCTATGCAGGGCGGGAATTGAACGGAAAATCACCATGCTGCAAGCGAATCTTTAAATATTTACTGCAATTCGAGCACAAGACTTTTAATGGTTTTCTACATATTTTCTATTCACCCTAAACTAAGGTTCCAGTCCCGCAACTGCAATATTACGTCGGAAAAACAACCGCCTCAGTAACAATCAATTGGATTTTATCGACTTGCTAATCGGAGCACTTTTCCTAACTACCAGTTGAATGCCTAATCACATTTAGAATAGCCACGTTTTAAAGCGACGTTTACGTTATTGTTGTTATCGCATTTACTGTTGAAACTGAAATAAAAAAAATCGAGAATTTAAGACGCCTTTTCCAATTCCCCAAATTTGATAAAACATCACACTAATACTCCTTTAAATTCCACTCGCGATTTTTCTCTTCGGAGGGCAACTGCACACAAACACTAGTCACCAATATCTATATGGCCCTTTTATTTATATTACTGTATCCAATTCCCACGCAAGTTAACAAGACTTTTTGAGAACCGGTTCCCTCGCGGTCCTCCTCACTCTCAAATGGCTCCAGCTTGAAGGTAACACCAAAGAAATCGCGTAGATTCCTTAGAAACCCTATTGAGTAGTCACTGAGGGGCCCCAGGATGATTTTTGAGACGTCTTTCGGCCCTAGCGCCATGTTTAAAATAGCTAAGGCTTGGCTGGAGGAGTCCGCGACTCCTCCTAGGTAAATTTCATATAGTAGCCTTTGAGCTGCTGCTGTTCCCAAATCCTCGGGTATCGATGGCTCGCCTCCACTAGATAAATCGTTTGAAATCTGCAAGTTCAAGTTTGGTAAAACTTCCTAGATTCTCATCGACATGCTCTCACTTGCTCCGATGAATAGATTACTCCCTTTGTGGTTTCCGCATATAAATGAATGCCAAACCCCGGACTGTTTCCCGATTGTTTGCCTTTGCGTTGATCTGTACTAATGAACACGTCGGGCAAAAAATTCAGCAGCACTCCTTTCGCCTTTTCCACCATGCGGTTTGCCATAGCAGGGGACACTCTTAAGGCATAGGAAGTTCCTGGAAGTTTCAATTTTTTGTCCCGAATTGCCCTGATTTGATGCTGAAATTACTAACCTCGCACTCGTTTCACCATTCCCCAATCAAGGAGCTGAAGTGGCCTTAACTTCGTCCTAATGGGGCACTTAAAAATCACCTCCCCGCCCCCTAAGGGCTGTATGCCTAAAAAAATCACCTGAAATAGACATGAAAATGTGCGCTGATAGTTTACCTCTTTTGCTGATCTTTATGCTTAATCCTTCGTCATCCAGAACAAATCTTTTCATGGTTTGCATAAGGGAGGTGCTCAAGAGATCCACTGAAGGGTCAATGTTGTTATTTGTTATGCCCCGCAGGGTGATATTCAACGGCTGCTTGCAGAAGAACCCCAGCATGCAGAGGGCTTCCAGATAGTATCCTGCAATCGTTAACGCTGCTAGAAAAGCCTTAATAGAGGTTTTGCGCCTTACCAATGCCACGTTCAAGAGAACAGTCATGCTCAATTGTGCCTCCCCAAAGAAGGCCTGGCTGGAAATACAGGGCTGTCCCGGTCTCGTTTAGCTCCACAACGGTCCCATTGGTGATTTTGTCGAAGAGTCGCACCAAACTCACCTCAAACTCGTGCAGACCGGGCTCATCATTAATTGCTCGAATATCAGTGATGTTCACAGGCTTTCCACTTAAAACCGACAATACCAAGCGCTGCTTGAGGAAATTGCTGCCTTTATAGGAAAGCGTGTTTCCTTTTCTCATTCCTTTCGACATTGCAAGCACATAAAAACTGATTGAGGCTCAAAGTTGTTTACTCGCACTTCACAACACGAGGAAAATTAAGGTTATGACTTGCTTTTCTTCTCCGCTAGCCGCCTTGATTTGCTAACTGTTCAAGTTATTATTTATTAATTTCTGTTGCTGCTAGCTGGGTGGATAAATTTGGGTTAATTGCGGCATTTTGTTAGGAGTTGGTGTGGGTAGTTTTAAGGGCGTAAAATGCGGTTTAAGTATTTTATTTTCTTAAAAACGAGCTAGCCACAAAAACGTCACTGTGATTAAACCTCCTCAGCTAGTGATGAATGCAAATTGATCAAGGTTTAGGTTATGCGCATTCTGACATTACACATACGTGACACTTCCACGTCAAAGACCCTAATCCATTTTTTATGAATTTTTGTATATAATTTTAAATATTTAAACAATAACTAATATTAATAGCTACTATAGTTATGACCTGTTCGTAATACACATTAACTAGTTGCGTTGCTGCGAGGATGGCGAGCCCTAGAACAAGACGAGTTTTACAAGAGTTAAAGCCCCATGAAGAAAATAATGTAAGTACCAAAATGTAATCAGATCAAATTTCTCCCAATTTTGCCGTTAGATGTAACAGCAACAGCTATCAAAAGTATCACGCAAAAGCATGAGCATGAGCTGAAATATTTACAGTGCGGTTTGCGCTAACATATGGAAAGTTCAAAGGCCTCCAAGTTGCGAATAGTCAACAAACTGTTGATTGCGCCTTTCGCGTTGTAGCTGGAAAACTCAGTTCTAGATCAAACGCGCATTATTGTACATAATACATCAAGTCAAAGTGTTACTAAATAAACCCCTTTGTTTTGCAAAGAAATGTTTTGAATGTGGAACGCACAATCCGCAATGGGTATCGGTAACATACGGTATATGGATTTGCCTGGAATGTTCGGGCAAACATCGAGGCTTAGGAGTCCATTTATCCTTCGTAAGATCAGTTACTATGGATAAATGGAAGGACACTGAACTGGAGAAAATGAAGGTAGTGGAAACACTTTTCTAAAGAGCTTGTTTGAAATCGATTAATTTTGGTTAGGTGGGAGGAAACAGGAACGCCAGACAGTTTTTCGAGGCTCAAGACGATTGGGATGACACGATGAGCATTCAGCAGAAATACAACACCAAAGCTGCCGCCTTATACAAGGACAAAGTAAGGCGTTTTAATCAGCGATTCTCGGAGGTTTTAAACTAGCTTTTTGTAGATTGCAACCCTAGCAGAAGGCAAAACGTGGGACGAGAGAAAATCGCCCGCTCAAAGGTTCCATAGCGGATATATTCCGACTGCTCAAAGAGGAGCCGTTAGCAACAACTACTCCAATTCCAACTATCAGAATTACAACAATGCGGATAGTTATCAAGGAGGAGGCCAGGTTAGCCAAAACTACAACACTGCAGGCTTTAAGGACCAAAAGGAGCAATTTTTTGCGAAAAAACAAGCGGAGAACGCCAATAAGCGCGAGTAAGTTGGTTGGCTAAACGAATGGAGTCGACGGAAAGTCTCAAAATTTTACAGCGATTTGCCCCCCAGTCAAGGAGGCAAATACAGCGGCTTTGGTTACACGAAGGAAATTCCCCCTAGAAGCCAATCACAAGAATTCGTAGATACCGCCCTGTCATCGTTGGCTACTGTAAGTTTGGAAATTTCTCTCCAATTCTCTGACCAGCGTAGTTTTTAGACATTTAAGTTTAGTTAGTGAAGCATTTTTAGGGCTGGTCCTTCCTATCGTCGTCAGCCACGAAAGTGGCAAGCAAAGCGACTGAGAACGTGGTGAAGTACGGAGGAATAGCGACTCAGAAGGTAGTTGATATTAGCACTCATGTAGGCGAGAAGGTTTGTTTTATTTTCCTTTTGTTTGCCCGTTTTGCCATTGTTCTATTCAGTTGGTCATTGATTTCTTCATGCCTTTCAGTCACTTTATTTCGATAATTTCGTTTCATTTCTTTTTGTTTTTTTAAACACATCTAGGTGAAAGATGGGACGTTGATTGAGGACGTTAGTACTCAAGTATCGGGCTTAGCGAATAAGGTAATGTACAGGCAGACCGCCCTGATTGTCACTCAAGGTTTGGATGAGGAAAATGAGATTTTGCTGTTGTTGGTAGATGGGCGAATTGGGGCGGAAAGGATGGAAAGAAATGGGCGGCACTAATGCAACGCCAGGCTACCAATCGGGCGGTTATGGGCAAATGAGCGGCGAAAACTACCATTCGCCAGGCGAAAGATCGTCGCTGGTTAGTAGCGGGAATGGGCATGGTAGAGAGGAGGACTGGAGCACTGGGAGTCAACAAGGATCAAAGTGAGTAAGGAGGATTCACTTGTTTATTATGGAAAGTTGACCGAATACATTTGTGTGCATCTGAGATCGAGTGAAATTTTACCACTTTCTTCAATTAGTAGTTGAAATACAAAAATAATTTCCAGGGCGTCAAGTCCAAAATCCCCCACATACTGGGAGAATTCCGGCTGGGGCTACCAGAACGAAGATGGGGCGGCTTCTGGAGGTTATCAATCTGATTACAGGTAATAAAATTTGAAAATTCTCAAATAAAATTACAAAATTGTCGACTTTTTTAGAGAATATTCGGCAAGTACTACGGCCGCAACTTCACCCACGGAGTCCAAGAGCGCCAATCGGAAGGAGAAGAAAAAAGAAGCGAAAAAGCCTGTCGCGGCCGACAAATGGGGCGACGACGAACTATGGGAAAGCTTAAACAACTGAATGCATGCGTCTTCATAATTACTCACTGATAAAACTAAGCTATGAGTTTCAAATTATTTAGGTCTTTAATCATCACGGTTTATCGAGCTCGAGAACTCGATGTTGCTGTTTTTTGATCGGACAAAATCTAATCTTTTTCAGTTATTGCATGTCCAATATGTTGCCAGAAATTCTTAGGTATTTATTCGATTTAGCGTGAATAGGTGTTGATTATGTAAGTGTATTGTGAAAGATTATGCGGATAACTAACTAAAATGATTGCTGAATGTTGCCTCATGCATGCAGGTTTGAATGTGGAACAGTATTTTTTCAAACGCTCGTAATTCTCATACATTTTTAAGCATTCCTTGCGAACATTGAACCTTTCAGTATGATCTCGGTTGGGACCTGGTCTATACCGAAAACATTTCAGTCAAGAACCAATTTAGTTCTTAATTTTCAACTTCTTGTGCTGTGTTAATCAATCCGAATGGTAAATGTACTGCTGCCCCAATGAAATGTGTTAATGAGCTGAAAACTCTAGTTAAAGTGAATTTCCAATTGTCCATTTGCCGAAGGTCTTCGTAAAGCCCCAGTATAATAAGCATCAAGTAGAGTTGTTGTATTCCAAATAAACATATTTTCCTTTAAGGTGGTTGTTGGTTTTTCCCTGAACGGTATTGACGCAAAACCTGATTCAAAAACATTTATTTTCATGGCCTCACTCACTACATGCAACAGATAATTACAAATCTACTACAGCCATTCTCGGTAACTATAGAAGGGCGTCTGGATAAATCCTACTATCAAATGATATCAGGGGTGAAAACAAAATGCACTGTAAAGAAAGCGTATTGCAACCTTCCCTAGGCCTTTCTTATGAAAATATATTGCGCCTGTCTGCCTCTTTTCCATATATCGAACATTCAGCTACTCTATGGTGTACGTGTTGTAATACGGAAGATTAAGTAAGTGTAGGTAAATTTATTAGTTGAACATGTTAAAACCTTCGCCTCACTCTTCGTTTACCCCCGTGTCGAAGCTACTGCTGCCTAAATTAAATAGCTGGTGAATTGCGAAGCAGTCAGAGAGAAACGAGAGGAAAAATCCGCTTTCTTAGCACAACCCTCCGGCGTATTCATCGAATTCGTCTTCAACGGAGCTGGACTTTTGGGCCGCGCTCTTCTCGAACGGCGCTTGAAAAGCCTCAGTGGGAACATACTGAAATGGGAAAAATCCGCGAATAAAACAATTAACTATCTGGTCAATGTATATGCTTTCCTGACTGTGTTTCAATTCCAAATCAAAATTAATTCTTGGTTTTCAGTCATTTATTGTCTTTATTTATCAATTAAAATACGTTTCGGTGTATTTTTCCACCATCATCAGAAACGTATTTTAATTGATAAATAAAGACAATAAATGACTGAAACCCGGGAATTAACTTTCATCTGGTCAATGGGCAATGGGTGCAATGGCAATATGGGTATTACCTCGTCATTTTGGGGCCTGACTCGTTTATATTCATCGGTAGCGTTTTCCACAATCGGCTTTTTCTGGACCAATGCAGTTCCTTGGGGCAGACGCATGTCTCGGGCCAAAATCGCGTATTCAACATCCATGTGTTTGATGAAAGGGTCGTTTAATGCCCTCAATGCATTTTCCTTATCCTCTTCGTCGTATGCCTGCAGCAGCATTTCAAGATTTTGAATCTCTGGAGCCTCACAGTAGTTGCCTGAAATGCAAATCCACTCAATAAAAAACTTTACCCTCACGAGTCGGTGGTTAACATGGTAAAAGCGGCGCTTATTCAATGGCTAAACTGTTGCTACCTGCAAGACCTGCCGGTGAACACTTCAAAATTTGACGATAAAATGCTAAAATCAAAAATGCTCTCAAGCGTTGAAGTGAAATGTGTGAAGTCCTCGACCACTTAGTGTTCACCTTTTCAATCCTTGCGCTAGTTTGCCTGATTACCGAGTGTTTAGCGAAACCAGCAGATGCCAACAGGAACAATGACCAGCCCTACAGCGCAATGTTGGAGGGTTTAAAACGAGAAGCATTTTACGCAACATACTCATAAAAATAACCGCACCCTTTATGTATAATACTTATTAAATAGCGTCCGCTTTTTCAAGATGATTAAAATCTATTTACCCCATTCTTTAAAGGCCTTTTCAGCCGCCACTAAGTCGTCTCGGGCCAGTTGAACTAAAACTAAGGCCACAACTAGTCGGCCCACGGCCTGGGTAGCTTCGAATGCTTGATGAATGGCGATTTCCCTTCTTATAGCGTCAGCAGCCTGATCGTATCTGATAAACGAGGAAATTTAGTCTGGAACTATGCTGCTAGGCAAGTGCCTTACTCTTGTAACTTCACGTGAATCCTGGCCACTTTGCTCGTGTATTCAGCTGCTTCGCGTTGATTGTCCTGAATCTGCAATGAATAAGGCTGAATTGTTTACTCGGACTTTCATTGACTCTTGGTTATTTATAAGACAATGAAAGTGCGAATAAACCATTCGATCCAGCAAGCAAATTTTGGTGGATTTAAATTGAAAATTACCCCAGCAATTTCAGCAGCTTCACGATATAAAAGCAGGGCATCAGAGGGGGTATGAGATTCCAGTATTTTGGCTGTTTTCACCAGGGTGGCAATCGCAGAGTCTTGATTGCCTTGGCCTTGGAACAGATGAGCCGCCCGTTTGGCCATATGAAATATACCCTCCAAATTGCCCATTTCCTTGCAGACTAAAATCGATTGATCGAGGGCTTTCGCCGCATAGAAGAACCTACAGGTGTGGGATAAGGAAACTTATTAAAATATAGAAGCCAAACAATGGACAATCTTTGAAAGGATACGATCCTGTTTCCTTGTGGCATTCTGCCGCGTTCAGTAAACAATCCCTGCAGTTTTCGTATGATTTGGCGACTTTGAAGCAGATGGCTAAAAATGCGAATATTCAGTATCCTTTGAAGCGATGGGATGTTCGGGGTGTATACCTGCTTTCTGGTATTCATCAGCAGCATTTTCGTAATCGGGCCGCCACTTTAGAATAGAAACTTTCTTGCTGAAAACAACCGATAGGTATTACAAATGCATGCAGTTTTAGGGAAACAATTGCCTTATTTGAATAACAGTACCTTTTCTCTGCGATTTTCAAGTGTTCGAATGCGGTCTCTAATGATCTTTCCGACATTGCTTATACCTAGCGATTATTTAAAGAAATATTCTCGAAAACCAATTTTTTTAATTGTTAAGTTATTTGTTGTTGACACATTCATACATGAAGACACTTTGACATTGACAACAGGAATAAGAGGTGGGGCAAAGTTTGACTGTCAAATTCCACTCAAGGGAATAAAATTGATTTTTTTCTTATTTAGTAAAAAAGTTTAAAATCCCCTTGAATGAGAGTTTTAGCAGCTGCAGTGCGAAAATCAGAATGTCGTCTAAAATAATGAATTATCTCTGATGACAATAAGGGGAACCATCCGCAAATAATTGATCTGCTTGGTGATCGCGCCCTGTTTGTGCAGTGTTGCACTAGACCGTAGAAATCTGGCATTGCTGCAACAGACCCTTAATTATTTTTAGGTTAAACCACGGAAGTGCAATTAGGTTATGTGCCCCGTAAACTGATGTAGCAAAAATGGCTAATTTTCGATCAATATATAAAGTGCAAGTGCTACTAACCATACTGGTGCATTTAACCGTTGCCTTATATGAGGATCAAGTGGGGAAGTTCGACTGGAAGCGTTCGTTTATCGGGAAAGCGAAGTTTGCCAGCTTCGAGGCCCGAAGAATCATCGTCGCCACTGAGGAGAACGTTCTGGCCAGTCTCAGCTTGGAAACTGGCGATATTCAATGGAGACAAGTGCTAGAAGACCCCAGCGGGTCGCAGATCGAGTTCCTGCAAGTGGGCAAGGAGATTCTGACGATTTCAGGATCGAACAACACTTGGCTAGTGAGGAGCTGGGAAATCAGCTCTGGCTCGCTTTTGGATGAGTGGCCGTTGTCGGCAGAGCGAACAGTGCCCAGTGCGTTTACTGCAGCAGCTGGTAAGCTGTTCCATGTGGTGCCGATAAAACGATCGCACTTGGAAATATCTGTTTATTCATCCGCGACTAGCAGGCATGCCAGAAAGGAGACCCGGAGAGTGGTTGCCCCTTGGATAGGGGACTCTTCCACATGTGCCACAGCTAATTCATACTACGCCTGTCTGACGCCCAGCGATTTGTTCTTCATAAATCTGCTGGAGGAAGATGCCAGCTTCGTGTCAACGCCCCTGCAGAAGCTGTCTGAAGTGGACCTGTCCAGGGCTTCGTTGCTTTCTTTCAAGCACGAGGTTCCATCGGTTCTTTTGGTGGAGGAAAACTCAGCCGCGCTGGTGGTTTTTCGAGAAGGCAACGCCCAAGCAAAGGGCGCTGATTGGTTGGCACCCAATGCTTTTAGCATTAACGAGAATGGCAAGCGCGTGATTTACCAGCTGGAAGCCAATGAGGACGAAGACAATCTCATCAGAGTCAGTGCGAAGGATGACGAAACCGGAGCCGATTTGCACCATTTTGACCTGGCCTATCGAGTGGGGTTGGGAACCCCCTTGATCATGGGCGGGCAAACCAGTGGGGGCGTGACCGATTTGTTGCTGACCACCACTGACAACGCCCTTCTCCTGGTGCGGCTGCCGCAAGGCGTCTTATGGACCAAAGAAGAAGCGCTCAGCAATATAGTAGCGGCGGAGTTCTTCGAACTCCCCATATCCGAGCTGGACGCTTCCATTGAGCACGAGTTCGACTTCGACAGCAACATACTGACGATGTTCAGCCGCAGAATATCCACGCAACTCAACCAGCTCTACAGCTTCGTGCTGGGCGACCCGCTAAGTCGGCTGAACAGCGGGCTGGTGAGGGACGAGTTCGGGCTGCACAAAATCATAGTGGTGGCCACTAAGGCCGGGAAGCTCTTCGGCATCGACACCTGGTCGGGCTCAATCGTGTGGAGCTACAGATTGCCGAGAGTCCAGCCCTTCCTGGGGGTGGGTGGCAAGGAGACGATGCTGCTGCTGGTGCAGCGCACTGCCCAATACGCGCCTTTGGCCCCCCAGTGTGTTTTGCTGGCGCAGGACCAGCGTAATGGTAGAGGGGTGCTGTTCCAGTTCAACCCGATAACTGGGCACTCGCTAGAGGGAGTTCAGCGCCTGAACTACAAAATCGCCCAAGGAACCCTCCTGAATTACCACGACAGGAACTTCTTGAAGCCCCTGCTGGTCCTGTCGGACAGCAACGAGGCGCTGCTCTACTCAGGGCAGTTGAACGAGGAGCTACTGAGGAGTTTGCAGACGACCTTCGTGTATACGGTGGATGAGAAGCGCTCGACCCTCAGAGGGCAGAGCTTCAAGTACAGCAGCAGGGAGGCCCTGAAACTGACCACCACTTGGGAGGTTGATCTGGCGCCATCCAGAATCCTCAGCGTGAGCGCCAAGCCGGCAAATGAGCGCGTCCACTCGCAGGGCAAAGTGCTGTTCGATCGCTCAGTGTATTACAAGTATGTGAACCCCAATCTCTTGGCAGTGGCCACTGTGAGCGCCGACCAGATCCATCGCAGTGTTGTTAGTGTGTACTTGATAGACGGTGTGAGTGGGTTGGTGCTGCACTCAACTGCCCACAAGAAGGCCAAAGGCCCCGTTCACTTGATTCACTCGGAGAATTGGCTGGTTTACACCTACTTCAATGAGCGCTTTAGGCGGATGGAGATGGAAGCCATTGAGCTGTATGAGGGCCATCTGCAGAGCAACAGCACAGTGTTCAGCTCGTTCGCCGTTAGTCAGCTGCCAGAGGCTCAAAGCCAGTCGTACATCCTGCCAGCCACGCCCGTCGAAATGGCCGTGACTCTTACAGAGAGGGGAATCACTAACAAGTTCCTGCTGATCGCCCTAAGCAATGGGGCAGTGGTGGAGGTTCCCTGGATGATGCTGCAGCCGCGTTTTCCCGGGATGCCCTGCGGGGCTGAAGAGAGCTGCATTCCGTACATGCCCGAAGTGCCGCTGCATCCCGAGGCCATCATCAACTACAATCAATCGCTGGGCAGAATACGGGGAATTGAAGTGGCGCCAGCCCGCCTGGAGTCCACCAGCCATATTCTGGTTCATGGCCTGGACATCTTCTACACTCGGGTGGCGCCTTCGAAGACTTTCGATGTGCTCAAAGAGGATTTCGACCATCGCCTCATTGTGCTCGTTCTCACAGGCTTAATAATCGCCTCGTTCGGCACGATGCATTTAGCGGCGCGCAAGGCGTTGAAGCAGGCTTGGAAGTGATGCCTTTAGGTAATATAGCCAATTTTTTGTTTCAAATTCCACTCTGTAGTATAAACGGGAGTTTTCGGAATCGTGTTTCAATCGACTGACGATTTGAACAGCTTTCCAACTGTCCCACATCAACATTTATACTAGTAGATGGGGTTTGAAATCAGGGTTTCCAAATTCTCAAAGCAGGAGCGTTTTCGTAAAATTTCCCTCAAATTCCGTTGGATGTTTAATGATTGTACTTTAGGTAAGACCAATGTCTAGTTGTAGGTGCAGTGGTTTAATTGAATATTTATCCAAAGATATGAACTGGTTGAGGTTTCCGTTGGGAGATTTGGTGATTTTAGATAAGTTCTATATTGTTGAGGCGGATTCATTTTTTACAAACTTCTTTTTCGGTATTTCGCCTCAAAAATTTTTGTCTTTAAAAGACAGAATTTCCTCACGTCTTTTATTACAGATTGATAAATAGTGCTCCTATTTCGCAATAATAACGATGTATTTATCAAAAAGCAATCAATAACTACCACCTAGAGGGTATCCTGCGACACACTTAGGCTCAAGCTGCAAGAGAAAATTCCAATTAGTAAAGAAATTAATTTGAAAAATTACCTTGAAGTTTGGATAGCTATTTCGATATTTTATATTTACGGAGTTACAAAAATTCATAAAGTTAATATTCCTTTACGACCAATAGTTAGTAGTATAAATTCACCTACACATGCCTTAGCCAACTATCTTTTAAACATTTTGAATCCCCTAATAAATAACGCAACTTCCTATATTAAAAATTCTGAACATTTTTTACAAACATTATCAGACATAGACATAAATCCAAACCATATTCTAGTAAGTTTTGATGTTGTTAGTCTATTCACTAACGTTCCTGTTGATAAAACTTTAAATATCATCAAACAAAAATTACAAACTGACACCAATCTTAAAGAACGCACACAACTAAGCATTAACACCATTATTGAACTTTTAACAGTATGTGTAAAATCAACTTACTTTCAATACAATCACAATTCTTATCAACAAAATTTTTGAATGGCTATGGGCTCACCACTATCCCCATTTTTCAGTAATTTATTTATGGAAAATTTTCAATCAACTTTCATTAATAATTACAAATTTAAGCCAATAATTTAGTGGCGTTATATTGATGACGTATTCTCCATTTATAGTCATGGCGAACAAAAACTTGATCAATTTTTATCTTATCTGAATAATAAAGAACCAACAATTAAATTCACTATTGAAAAAGAACAAAATCACCAAATT
>NW_026019016.1:12650711-12654590 GCF_020466585.1 Dendroctonus ponderosae
TATCAATCTGTAATAAAAGACGTGAGGAAATTGTGTCTTTTTTAAAGACAAAAATTTTTGAGGCGAAATACCCAAAAAGAAGTTTGTAAAAAAATTGGTGATTTTACTTTATTTTGGTACTTTCCGAAAATTTCTGGTCTTGACACGGGAAAACCACCTCCAAAATTTACTCTGCACCCAATAAAACCGCATCAGATAATACCAAGAGAATGTTGAAAATATGTGCTAAATAATAGCAGGAAAATTTGACCAATCCAACGCTCCATTTTTCTACACAATCTCATCATAATTGCATAAATCAATTTTTCCTAAACTCCGCTCAAGAATCACTTCATTCCCTATCAGCATTAAGGAACTTTCGTTGTTAAGGATGATAAAATCGAGCGTTTACCTTTGCTTAGTTCAAAATCTAACAGTTTTTTGTAAAATGCGCAACATGTAAACAGTTAAACCTAGTCAGTGGCTTAATTGAGGAATTAAGGATTTTCTCTGCAAGCTACTTCTGTTGAATTTATCGCGAATCAGATACCGAAGACCGCAAATCAGTGCTTTCATGAATATTTCCCTTAGAAAAAGTTTATGTTAATTGGTCTACTGGATGTTTGTGCTAGTTTCTATGGCTAAGTTTTAGGGGGTTGAAAAACTGTATTGATTTTTTAAAAAACCGGCATTTTTTACGACCTTACAAACGTGCAAAAACAAAAATGAAAGTACTTTAAGGAAAAGATAAAAATTTCAGACAAGTTGATTATAAAAGGTTGTAGAGCATGTAAATAGAAAATCATGCCAGCTTCATTCATCGATTGCCTGTAGGCAGGAAAATCGTGCATTGTGGTGACTGAATTCGATTTTTTTGTATAATACTGTAATTTATATTATTACTGTTAAACTTTGTGATGTACAAAATGAAATAAAACCTGTAAAGTGTCCCATTGGGTTTCCTTTTCCAGTTGTATTAAATTAAAAAAATAAAAATTCAAACACAAAAGGCTCACCGAATCGACAATGACCAGACCGATTTACTATGGCCCAACAAAATCCAGTCCAGTTGATCGTTCCCCGGTCCCCCCACTGTAAAGTTCCCTGACTCGTTGCTCAGATAGCGCCACATGTTCCACGGCTAATTTCAGACAATCAAAATGTCAGATTTTCAGTCCGCGATTTGACGTTTCGGTGTGTTGTGTTCGAATTGTTTTTGCACAGTTTTTCCCAAATTGCGCGAACTTGTAAACAGTTTTCGCCTGGAAAATTGCAGTGCGTGAGTGTGTCGCGTCCCCACGATAGGATTTACCCCCCTGTCAGCTTGCGACTTGTCTGTGTCCAACGTGGGGGTCTCCACTTGATTGCACTGTAAGTGATGTTTTTTTTCATTTGAAATGGGTATTTTTGGCTGTTTTGCTTCGATTTCAAGACTGGGCCTTTTGCGAGCCTCCGCTACCAAATGGAAGTCTATTAATACCGCCGTTGAGTAGTTGTAGTTGACGCTTTGCGAGTCTCTTGTGAGAGGTTGACTTTGCGATGCAAAGAAAACTCACAAATTCTAAGTTATCTATAACATTTGCCCTCATAGTGTTGGGGAGGTTGAAACGGAACTCTAGAGTTTGAGTGGAGTTCGCAGTAGGACTATGGCTCTTATTTGCTGAGCCTGTGCATCGTTTTTGGGTCTTATCTTATCTATATCCCTGTTTTGCACCCATTTTCCTGCGGGAAGCGGAAAATGATATCATTGTTTAGTAATATCAACTATTTCCAAGCACACCTAAGTATCTAAACCCTGTGGGCTCAAGCAAGTAGTCGTGATCTGATCCCAACTAATGCCTGGTCTGAAGAGAGTCTCAAACTATATAGATTCTAATCCTTATTGTTCAAATGTTGTTCAACGTTTTAGGGCCCCCCTGCGCCTGTTGCAGACTTTAAAATGTTTTTCAAACATCGATCAGTGATTGTTTTCTTCAGACTTTTTCGCAATTGGCCAGTTTGATTACTGTTGCAACAGTCTATATTTAGAAAGTGCAGCATCGAATTTCTGGTATAAAGGAGACATTGATCGAAACGTCCCGACGCCGAAAGCAACGCTCGAGGGGTGTGCGACCTTTTGCAAAGTTTTTGGCTTAGTTTCACTCAAAATCGTGCAAAGTGAAGCCGCAAAGATCCCAATCGAACAGTTCAATCGGGTTTCACTAATTAATTAAGTTACATTGCAGTCGAACTGTTTGGAGCGCAAAAATCTGTTTGATTCGCGCTCCAGTTGCTTCAATATTTATATTTGTTTTCTTGTAAAGTCCGTACCGGTGGCAGGCAGCAACTGATTGCTTTGAGGAAGTTGAAAAATTCAGCCTAAACGCCCTGAACAGTGCTGGTTTTTGGCCATTCTAGACGCAAGCAATTATCTAATCTGGCGACTAGAGTGATTGTCATTTTAATTTCCTGATTAGTTGGCGCATAATTGAGATAAAAACTCACAAAGAGTGTTGCAACCTAAGTGGAAATCGGGAAATTTCCAAAAACCGCTCAACATCATCCTTTGTTTGCTGCCGTTATCAGTTATCAGCTAATCAGCGCTTCTCGAACATCAATTGTGCACACATAAGTAGTTTTTTGTTGTCGAATGAATGCAACCATTTCTTGTTACTCTAACAGTTTATTTAACGACGCTCGTTTGTAGAACATCCTCTTTCTGGCCAATCGATCCTCTGCAGCTGAATGTTGTGTGTGTTTTTTCGAAATAGTCTTCCGGGCCCTTTAAGGGTGGATGCTTTTAAAATGGCCAAAGGGGATGCTTAATGAAAAAACCTCCGAAGGGTGGTTGATAGAAGATGAGTAATGGTACAGTGTCGGATTACGTTTATTTTGCAATCTGAGCGGGTTCAGTCGCAGCAAATTAGGACTTGCATGTGTCGATCAAACAGTCCCCCTAACTGCAGAGATTAACAGATCTTGTTGCTGCTGATCGAATCTGGTTTGGGCTTGTTTAGGCTGAAGCTTGTTAAGAGCCATCGTTTAGAAGCCCTTGCAATTTCTAAAGGAGACTGATTTTTTTACACAGTGTCCTGTTGAACGGCAGATTTGGAACACCTTTTAAACAATGGGCTCAAGACGTGCAGTTCCGTTAAATAGGAATTTTCTTCATGCATTGGAAATCAAGAAGCCAGTTTTTAGTAGCGCAGCGCTAATAAAATCAATTTCCTTTCACTGACATTGCCGATAGGAGAAACGGTGATAAATAACCATACTTTACGGTAAATCTACATTTAAATCGTTGATATGGATTTCAGATAATTTGCCTGTTGTTTGCAGAATTTATTAGACTATGTGCGAAAATATGTCGCAGTCATGCTTAATATGCACCAATTATGCGTATGAACATAATTGATTCGAAATCATCGAGTGGTGTACTTTCCTTGCTTGTAGGAGATTTTACCATAACCGGCCAGGAGTATTTCATTCTTTACAAAGAGCGTCTTCAGGCCCCGATTTTGATGTAAAAAAGATCGAAAATCCTAGTAGGGCTTTGCCCCTTTTCCGCTGTCTGGAGTTTAAAAAAACCTCATATTTTGCAAACCGTTGTCTTAGTTGAAAGACCGTTTTGTGCACTTTTTATGTCAATTGAGAAATTGCCAACCGCTAAAAAGGTAGAAGCGAAATTGTCCAAAATTTGGGGCCGGCAGTTTTACAACGGCCTATATCTGGAAAACGGTGAAAAATATCAAAATCAGTAATTATAGTATATATATAGTATAAAAATCAGTCGATAGGAACTTTTCGATAGTCCATATTGAGGACTGTTTTATCAACTGGGCCTTTTTGATAGAACGTGTTGGAAATCGCAATTTCCTGACAAGGGTTTATCAGAAATTCCTTACCGTTACAACATTGTTC
>NW_026019016.1:12655589-12657844 GCF_020466585.1 Dendroctonus ponderosae
TTGAGCATCTATTTGTGATTAAGTAAAATAACTCGAAAGAACGGAGAGTTGGTTGGCTAAAAGACAGATCAAACTAAATGAAATGATTAACACTTTCTCATTCGAATGAATCAAGCGAAATTGAATTTTCCATTCAAGAACGCAGTTGGCATCGGAAGTCTCCCTTGCACCCATAAAAGCCCGAGAGAGATGCAAGATGGCCAGCGCGTTGCTACGTGCCAAGTTGACACCTTTACGGCTAAAAAAATCAGTTTATACTGAAGCGAATCTGAGATCTCTGATTTTCGGATTGATATTTTTTGCGTCCAAACCAGTGTCGGGCCCCAACTGTTAAGTTTTTCAAGCTTTTAGACGATGGTGAAAAGAATGTCTTCCTAACGTTATGCAAGCTCCAATGGCTTGGCGTCTTCAGAGGCGATTGCTGCGTTGAGCAACCCACCGCTGAAGATGCCAGCCACTTGTGCTGGCGAAACATCAGGGAAAACCTTCCTCCACCATGGTCTAAATCCCGAAGATGCACTACTGGATCCAGCAGTTGAACCAGTCTTAGTCGGAAAGCACGGGAGATCACTTCGCCCACTGCCTCATCGCCTTTGATAATGTCCAGCGCAGTTGTGCACGAAACGTCAGGAAGAAATTCCGATAGACCACGGCTTCAAAGCCTGGAAAACATTCCTAAATGTAAACTCTTGTTTATAAACAGTTCTTTTTGGCCGCTAACATTCACCTAGCTGCTGGTAAAAGTCTTCGGTACAATCCAGCCTTGAATGTCCTGCATTGTTTAACCTCTGGCTTGTCGTTTTACCCATAAAAGGAGCCCCCATCCAGCTCCTTCGTCGCTATCGCGAAAGATTAATTAAAATAAACTGATTTTTAAATGTTATTGCCCCGCACTCGTTACAACAATAAACTTGTATTGTTGTTCTGATCGTTTGATGTTAAGGATGCAACTATTAATTGGCTTATCTAAATTGACTAGATTATTAATTGTTGTTGCAGCTGCTTTGACTGGGTTGCTAATAATTTTGTCTGCTCTAACTGATTCTTTTCGTTGTCCACTTTCTATGTTTATGTCCGTTTCGGCCTTCGTTTGTCTAAATTGGAGTGTGATTCATGCGTAATCAGTGTTGTCGGTCTGTTTCTTTTCCTTGGCTAATTTCGTTGAACGTTGTTTGGACAAAGAGCAGAAGATTTTATCTGCGAAATTCGCCGCGTAATTCTAGATAGTTGCTTTTTGGATAAAAACGTCTAATTGCTTGGTTTCTGATGCACAAAGACGTTGAATGTCTAAGAAGTGAGCGGTTTGGATGGACGTCGAAAGAGGCAAAGGCGGAAAAAACATCCACAAAAACAGTTTTTCTCCTGAAACCGTTCCTAGTCGCTACTGATTCTAGTTTACAAGTCATAATTTTTTAAAGTAAAGTTTGTGGTTTTTTGGAATGTTGAATGGGAGTTCAAATGAAAATTACACAAGCTGTTAATAAGCATCGACCCCATTTCGCACTTGGTTGCATCAATTTGTGTTTTAAAAATTGGATAATTTCCAATATTTTCAAAATCGTCAAAGCGCGAATGAGCCAACGCGTTTTTTTCCTGAACATGTGCTCAAGAGCAACGATCTGCCGCTGAATGTGAGCAATGAAACTGTGTCAACTCTGCTCAAAAGCCATAATAAGCTTATAATATCCATTAATAGTCACTGTATGAGTTCACCTGGCTGTTGATTTTTTCAAAACCGCGCTTAGATTTTTGCTCATTTTTAGAGAACCTTTAGAGTAGCAGACCTCTAGTTTCTTCTACTGGTGAAAGCATTGAAGTGCACTCTTTTTCATATAAAACATCGTGTTGGAAAAGTCGACGTGTATGTTAAATAATGGATTTTTTGAAAATGATTTGCGGTCATTTGAGGCTGATTTCCGTAAAAGTTGTTTTTGAAAGCGATACTGATGCAACGTCGAAAATAAGTGCTGCTGGTTTCGAAAAATGTTGGACAAAAGCCAGTGGCATTTGACCACTGGCGCAAAAAGGCCAACTGACGATCTATATTAGAACTGGGTCAATGTATCAGCCATTTTGCACTTTTCCAGGCCCAGTTTGGACCGGAAAATTTCCGTGCTGACACCAATACAGTCCTGTAAATTGAAAAAGTCAACTTCTCTACCAGTATTTTTCTCTCGAACAACATACAACTAATAGCCTACTTTGGACCTTTCTTCTGTGTCCTCTACACTTGTACGGACAGGCATTTTCCACTT
>NW_026019016.1:12658843-12664558 GCF_020466585.1 Dendroctonus ponderosae
TGTAAGCGTTCAAGCAAACCACTTCTGAAGATGCAAGCCACTCGTGCTTGCGAAACGTCAAGAAGAAATTCTACCGAACGACGGCTTAAAAACCCATTTGTTTCAAGAAATGGCCTCGAAAGTCTAGGAAAAGTTGCCACATTAACTTTTCAATTGTTTCCCTAGAATAATGCGCTTTTGCTATAAATATTTATTAAGAAAATGCTCATTAGTATGAGCTAATTCCATTCACTGCTATTAAGTGTGTGCAGATTATTTTTACAAGTGCATAAACAAGAACATGCCTTGCAGGTCAGTCACTCTGATGTGCTACCAACACCTAACCACCCATTTGCACCAATTTAAACTTCGCTCGCGATAAAAAGCGTTTTTATATCATCTAAATTTGTCTGTCTTTTAACTGCTCTATATTATTTTTTAGTCGCTCTGCTAAAGGAACGCCGTCCGAACGCGTTGGAATTTGTTAATTACTACTTTGTTGATCATTGTGTGTTTTTTTATGCTTTTATCTCTTCGCTGTTAACGAGTTACTTCCGTGTCGGAAAACTGAGAAAAGAGGGCGTAGTTTATGCTGCTAGCAGTTCGTTTCGGTAATGTTTGCTATTTTTGCGCCGAAAGTGATTGAAGAGGACTGAAAGCGGGTAATCTGATTTGATATGCAAAAAACACATGCCCAGAGAAGATCAGAACAGGAAATTGGAAATGTTTGGCTCTGGGGACGTAAAACATCATTTTACTAAAGTTTCTAGTTCTCTGAGAAAATGCGAAAGTTCGAAACCAGCCGACTTTTGTAAGTTTTTTGGCCATAAATAGAGAACCTTTTGAGTAACAGATCTCCAGTTTTTTCTACTGGGTAGAGCGTTGAAGTGCGCTCTTTTTGATATGAAACATTAATTTAAAAATGTTTCTGATTATCTCAGGAAATAATTCTAATTGGTTTCATCTCTTAAAAGCGCATTTTTCTGTGAGTCAAAATGTTGTATATTTGTGATTTGTAATGTATATGTAATTCTGAAGACTTTAATATATTTTCACATTGTGATATCGAGCATAACATGTAGTAGGTAAGGAAAAATAAGGTTAAAAAAAACTCCAAATTTCATTTTCCGTGAATCCCGAGTTTATGAGACTGATTTTCAGCTGGAAACTTTGCAACTCGAAAAGTGTCTGGCAGAGACGGCAAGAAAAGCCTAAGAGGTGAGAACTGCAGGAAATTTGGTGCGGAAGTGCTAAGGAAGAATTGAACAGAACTAGAGCTGAAGGCGGATTAATTGTATTAATTAAAGCTTCAACATTAGTAGTAAATGTACTTGAAGATACATAGTTAGACGTTAGGATTTAAGGTGTGCAGGTCGATATTCAACTTAACATAATATTTTGTGAATGATTTTTTAAATAATAATTTCCATTTGGAACTAATATTTTAGAGTAACATGTATGGTGGTAATATAGAACATACAAAAATATATTTGATTTATTTTCGCAAAAACCCCATTTACGATATATAAGTTTGAGCTATTTACTTTCCTAAAGAAGTAAAAGTCGACATTTTCGGCACATTTTAAGCGTTTTTTGATAGTTCACGATCATTAGCCGACGATTTCTTCCGTATTATTGACCCAAACACTTTATAAATGCATATTTGTGACCTTCTTAAGTCGAAAGGAATCGATTGAGCTCAAAAAACACGCATGTGAAACTTTGATTTTTGGTGGAAATTTTTCCAAGGGTGGGTGTCGATTTTTTGAAAAAAATTAACATTTTCTTAAAATGTCTTAAACTTTACGTCATTTTCAGCTCACGGAAGCGCGGAATGCATGGAACTTATTAAAAAACATGGCAGACGTTTCAGATGCGAAACAACAGACATTTTCGGCAAATTTTAAGCGTTTTTGAGCGTTCACAATCTTTAACCGACGATTTCTTCCTTATTATTGACCCAAACACTTTATAAATGCATATTTATGACCTTCTTACGTCGAAAGGAATCGATTGAGCTCAAAAAACCCGCATGTGAAATTTTGATTTTTGGCCGAAACTTTTCCAAGAATGGGGATCGATTTTTAAAAAAAATGAAAATTTTCTCAAAATGTCTCAAATTTTACGTCATTTTCAGCTCACGGAAGCGCGGAATGCATAGAACTCATTGATAAACATAGTAGAAGTTTCAGATCCGAAATAATGAACATTTTCTGCACATTTTAAGCGTTTTTTGAGCGTTCACGTTGTTTAGCCGACGATTTCTTCCTTATTATTGACTCAAACACTTTATAAATGCACATTTCTGACCTTCTTGTGTCGAAAGGAATTGATTGAGCTCAAAAAACACGCATGTGAAATTTTGATTTTTGGCCGAAATTTTCCTAAGGGTGGGGGTCGATTTTTTGAAAAAATGCAAATTTTCTCAAAATGTCTGAAATTTTACATCATTTTCAGCTCACGGACGCGACAAATGCATCGAACTCATTAAAAAACATGGCAGAAGTTGCAGATGCGAAATAATAGACATTTTCGGCAAATTTTAAGCGTTTTTGAGCTTTCACGATCTTTAACCGACGATTTCTTCCCTATTATTGACCCAAACATTTTATAAATGCACATTTGTGACCTTCTTACGTCGAAAGGAATCGATTGAGCTAAAAAAACACGCATGTGAAATTGTTTGAAAACATTTTAATTTTTTCAAAAAAATTAACATGCGTGTTTCTTGAGCTCAGTCGATTCCTTTCGACGTAAGAAGGTCAGAAATGTGCATTTATAAAGTGTTTGCATCGATAATAAGGAAGAAATTTTTCTAAGGAAAACATTTCTTCAATTTTACATCATTTTCATCTAGCCGACGATTTCTTCCAATTATTAACCCAAACACTTGCCGAAGCCTGCCAATTTGAATGAGATTAAGTGTTAAGTGTTGCTCAAAGTGCCGCGTCGTAAGAGTCGCGGCACATCGACACACAGAGCGGCATTAACACACATTACTAGAATGCATCAGTTTATTCAAGCCAGAAATGCTAAACATATTCAACAGCATTTCCTGGAACAGTAATTGTTACTACATCAATTACATTAAAAACCGTTTGCAGCGGATATAAATATTATCAGTTACATTCTATCGTGCCTAACAAGCCAGCGGAATAAACGATTTATTAACTGGCTACACTTATCTACTATTACCAAAGTCAAACACTGATATACATTGATTAATTGCTGCCAACTTAGTGTCCATAGATCTGGACTAAGTATTTGAAGCCTTTGTTGTATTTAGATTCCAGACGAATTTTCACATACTGATAACCAGTGCCGCCTTTCAAAATTGTGGCTCGAGCCGAATTTCCATCCAGAAACTGATTGTAGATGCGAATCGCCGAAATAGTTTCGTGTCGGGTGTATCCAGCAGGCAGTGCCGATGGATATTCGATGATCTTTTCCCTGTATGTCCACCAACGCTTTTCCTTCACGTACACCTAAGTGGCAGCAAAGCAAGTCAAAGATCAGACTCTGAAGGCTTTCACGGCCGCTTAAATCACATTTAGGAATGTTTTTCGGGGCTTTGAAGCCGTGGTCCATGGGAATTTCTTACTGACGTTTCGGCCACAACTGCGCTGGACATTATCAAAGGCGATGAGGCAGTGGGCGAAGTGATCTCCCGTGCTTTCCGACTAACTGAGGCAATAAATTGAAATTTCCATGTCTTTTATACCTTCTTGAGCATCTATTTGTGATTAAGTAAAATAACTCGAAAGAACGGAGAGTTGGTTGGCTAAAAGACAGATCAAACTAAATGAAATGATTAACACATTCCCATTCGAATGAATCAAGCGAAATTGAATTTTCCATTCAAGAACGCAGTTGGCATCGGAAGTCTCCCTCGCACCCATAAAAGCCCGAGAGAGATGCAAGATGGCCAGCGCGTTGCTACGTGCCAAGTTGACACCTTTACGGCTAAAAAAATCAGTTTATACTGAAGCGAATCTGAGATCTCTGATTTTCGGATTGAGATTTTTTGCGTCCAAACCAGTGTCGGGCCCCAACTGTTAAGTTTTTCAAGCTTTTAGACGATGGTGAAAAGAATGTCTTCCTAACGTTATGCAAGCTTCAATGGCTTGGCGTCTTCAGAGGCGATTGCTGCGTTGAGCAACCCACCGCTGAAGATGCCAGCCACTTGTGCTGGCGAAACATCAGGGAAAACCTTCCTCCACCATGGTCTAAATCCCGAAGGTGCACTACTGGATCCAGCAGTTGGACCAGTCTTAGTCGGAAAGCACGGGAGATCACTTCGCCCACTGCCTCATCGCCTTTGATAATGTCCAGCGCAGTTGTGGCCGAAACGTTAGTAAGAAATTCCCATGGACCACGGCTTCAAAGCCCGGAAAACCTTCCCAAATGCAAGTCAAAGATGTTGCAAAAAACTGACCTGGTTAAAAAGCAATCGATCATACAGTTGAACCTGTCCAGCAAACAGGTGCCCATCCAGGGTTCCATTGTACGAGCTGTTAGAGGAGCGATTATACTGGGTGTAGTTGGAGAATTGATTGCCTGGATAGGGAGAATAGGCACCTGGTGGCCGATATCCAGTGCCATTATACTGACTAGGAGGCCACTAGAGTTAAGGGGGAACTATTTTTTTTAATCTCCTACCTTTGATTGGCTGGAACAGTCTGATTCACCACAATAGTAGGAATGTAAATGGGAATAGGGACATATTGCTGAGCTGCCACCAAGCACAGCGCTGTCGCTATGAAGCACACCGTAAATGTAGAAGCAGACTTCATTTCTTTGTGAACTGTGGATTAAGGCGCAGTGGCTTTCTTTATATAATCTGTAGCTTTAAAGTCAATATATGACTGATTTTGTTTTGTTATAGCCCAGGAGCTGTGGCGGCTTGAATATTTACACACTTTTCACTTGTTCCCTGGCGGAAAAAGGCGATTGAAACTGCCAGGCTGCTTTTACAGGAAGCAAAAATTTCCCACAAAGTCTGGAAGGACTCGCTGTTGAAATGCACTTTAGCTGTTTGAAAGCTTCCAGTCTATAGCGGGTTTTGCGGCGACATTTCCAGCAAAAATGAGATATTTATGAGATAAGGACAAGCAAATTTGCTTTTGATATACGCAAGATCATGTGCAATGATCTTGTACATTAATGTTAAGTATGTATTGTTCAAAAGTAAACATTTGATGTTTTGCTTGAAAAATACGGCGAGGGAGAATGTGACTAATTGCCCAACTCTTTTCCACGATTTATTGAATATCCGCATTAACAAGCTAGTGATTATGAGTTAAATATAGTTAGGAGTTAACTGCATGTGATGCGATTCGCTGGATTTGATGGATGATGATCGATTTTGCGTTTCTCGAGAAACCGACAGCAACTAAATACCGAATAAACCGCAACTTGTTTTGCTCAGCCCATAGACCTACTTATTCTCCAAATGCTGGGGTTTTACTATTTGCGTATTGAGTCTTTTGAACAAAAATGTCTGTAAAGTTTTTTTTTGTAAGAAACTGCCAAATATTGCTGCATTGACGCATCTCTGCGTTGAGGATGGAATGAGCAGGACGAATAAACCCGACAAAATGTTTTGACTCCACGTCTGGGGTTTTGCTCATTCTTAGAGAATCTTTAGAGTAGCAGAAGTGTGAAAGTTGTCGATTTTTTCAGAACCGCGCTTAGATTTTTGCCGGTTTTTAGAGAACCTTTAGAGTAGCAGACCTC
>NW_026019016.1:12665557-12666588 GCF_020466585.1 Dendroctonus ponderosae
AATTTTCCATGGCTTGAAGCGTTTATTTTGCTGAAAATCTCCATTTTTTGGGGAAATTTGACGATCCCCTTAAAGATGAAAATTCGTGTTTGATGCAAATTTAATGGGCATATTTTGGACGCGTTTTTCTTTAGAAAAACTTAAGTTTTTGCAATAATTAAAAAAGGAACATTTTGAACAATTCTGTTCTCTGCAAAACGATTTTTCAGTTTCCCAAATCGCTGAAATACAAAGCGAGTCGTGAGAAGTGCGCGAAAGGCCCTAAGAACTTTAACAGCCGATTTAACGGACAAAAACTTACGTGCGCAAAAGATGCTAAAATTCATTTTTTTCATGTGGAAAATTCAGATTTTTTTGCAAAAAAAAGGGAAATTTAATGAAAAAGTTCTGTTGTTCTCGGTAAAGCTTTTTGTGTTCAACTTTGCCAATAGTTGAAATATCAACCGATGCGCTTAGCGGCATTGTTTTTTTTTTATAGAAAACCTGTGTTTTTCAAGCAATTTTAACAATTGAAAAAGGCACATTTTGAAGAATGTTCTTCGCTACAAACCGATTTTTGAATTTTCCAAATACCTGAAATATCAAACAAGTTATGCGAGATGCGCAACGCTCTGAAGCATCACCTCTGGATGGTAGATTTTTCGTAATTCGCCATCGACATTTAAAAGAAAGGTCGAAATACTAAATTTGGCAAAAACTTATAACGCGAAGAGATGAATTATTCAATTAGTGGGTTGATTGAAGTTAACAGTGGGTTTTGTCAATGCGAACTAAATCAGGACTTCTAGCCGGCCTACATTGGCAATCCAATTTATTCGCTTTATTTTCACCTTTTCGCTGTAAAATTGGCGACAGCATACAGTGAATCATCTGAATTATTCACTTAAAACCTTTTGTCTCGGAAAACTCGACTCGAACGCAAAACGTTTAAAATAAACCGGAAAATTCCCGTCCATTCATTTTTAATGACTCGCGAACATTCCCATTGGCAGCGGAATTTGGCAAATTCTTTACGGATTTGCGTTTGTTTT
>NW_026019016.1:12667587-12669797 GCF_020466585.1 Dendroctonus ponderosae
TTATTATTCGTGTAATCTTTCATTCGAATAAAAAATAGTGTTCGATACGAGGGCGAAAAATGTCGTTTTTCGCCCTTGTATCGAAAACTACTATTTTTGGTTGAAAATACTGCTGTGGCAGGTGCAAATGGGTGAAAAATCGAGTTTTTCGCGCAACCTTCTAATCCAGAAACATTGAAGATTTCCTCGCTGTTTCTTCGAATCTTTAACTAAATCCCAACCATGTATATCTAATGAAACCTTGAACAAAGTTCTGCAGTTAATGTTGCTGATTGTGTTGCTTTCAATGGTAATCAGTCTTTGAATAATCACTGGCATTAAAGCGCCAATTGCTCCCATTTTTTCCCCATTGAGAACATCGAAAACGTATTAAAAGCACCGCTAATTGATTCCGCACATTGTGTGGATGAATTACAAATTTAGACCTACTTTATCGATTTTGGTATTTGTGTTGCTCGATTTTTTGTCGGTCGAAACATTCATATCTGGGTCGTGTTGTTTCTTCAATTGGAACTTAAAAGCTTTGCAATGTTTGGGGTTTTTATGGAGCGGTTTGCTAACGAGTTTCCAAATGCAATGATTTCTCTTGCAAGTTAAGGAAAATCGGGCTTTTCTTTAAAAGGCCGCGATTCGATGGGCCCATAAAGCTGAAAAGAAAGTGTGATGCGCACCGGAACGGCAGGACTGGCGAAAAAATTGCAGTTTTTACCTTTTATATTCGCGTTGAATAAAAAGTGTCTTTAGTAAACATTGCTAATTGCAGTTTCACTCTCTTGTTGCTTGGAAATTAGCGCTTTGATGCCCAAATCAACTGCTCCACAAGTTCCATCCGCACTTGAATGAATCGCCTTCTAAAACTCCGCACGTTATTTAACGATTTCGCCGGCGCAAAAAGCGAAATTTCTCTATATGCACCAATTAATAATAAACTCGAATTGAATGCGGAATTGCCCCCTAGTGCTTATCAAATTAATAAGAACGATAATATTGGCATAAGCCAACAGGGTGTTTCCCAATTTGTTTGCAAAAAGTCTCCATGATAATTTTAAAGCGAATGTAAATTCAAATCAGATATTTTCCGCCAAAAACGCCGAATCCGTATCGTGGGTTGCCTATCGCGATTGTGACGTAGCAGGTCATATCAACAAAGTGTCTCGTGCTTATTTTGTTGTTTTCGCAGCTTTGATTTATTATTTAAGCTAGTGTGATTATCATTATTTTATTGATTATTATTGGCTTGCATAATGGAAAATAGGGACATGTATGGATCACATACTAAGTGGCGTTTTGTGCCAGGATGCAAGAAGACCTCAATAAGTGCTCCAAACAAACTCTTTCTAACCGTTCCTCATGATTATGCACTTAAATAGATATGTAGGTAGTATAGATTAATGTTCAGTTTGTAGGAATTTTTGATACAATGATAACACCCTATTGCCACTTGAGCGGCGTTCATTAAATCCAAATTTTACAGAATTATTCAGCCGGTTGATGAACAAACTCGGCCATTTCACGTTGATGGGCACGCTCTGGAGATTTTCAACAGCGATATACACTTACGCAAAATTCCAAATTACGAAATTTCCTAAATATCCACCAACTAAGTTCGTAAACTTTCAGAAACATTCGGTTTCTAATTAAACTTAAGAGCGTGTTTGAACCCGACTGTTGCCTCACAATTGGGTTTTTGTTGCAGATTAAAGCCCAGTCCGCCTCAAATGGTCCACAGCACGTAGCCCAGAAGAATGGAGCGCCACAGCGGCGGGGGCACTCTGCCCCATTTAAGGGGGCGGCCGGTATCCGGCTTGGAGGCGGCGCACGCCAATGAATACTTCGAGCCCTTCCTCAATGCCACCACCTTGAAAAATATTCTAGGGTATCACAGGTAAAGCATCAGTTTTTTGTCGTGTTTCACTTAGATTAGATTAGATGCGATTCCCCTTGGTGTCGTAATCAACGATCATCTCGCTGTAAATTATGAAGTACTTAAACCGGAATCTGGTCTGGTTGGTGGATTTACGGTGTGTTTCATCACTGCACTTTACAATCGAAATATGTTTACCAACTTGTAGATTTGCTGAGATAATGGTTAAAAATAGCTCGCCTGTAATAGATTTGCTGCTCCATCTCACGCTGAGATTCTTTCTTCTTCTTCGATTCTTCGCCGCATCTGCATCTCCACTCTTTGAGCGCTTGAACGAGTTGTTCCT
>NW_026019016.1:12670796-12674375 GCF_020466585.1 Dendroctonus ponderosae
GCTACTGTACATGTCAACCTTTATCTGCACGGCCTCTATGCCCACTTAGGTGGTCGTTTAGGATTTATTGGTTTCGTTATTTACTTACGTCTTACATAATTAAGCGGATTTATCAATGGAATTAATAAAAATCAAAAAAATCGTGATTTTTTTGATTAATTTAAATAAATCAGTGATTTTTGATTTTTTAAATAAAAATCAATTTTTGCCCAACACTGATCTTAGACGCCACGGGAAATGTGCTAATTTCCATTCTCCTCGCTCCAGGTCGATGTGCGAGTTTCTCCACTTGAAGCCCAACGTGTTCCCCCACTTCTACCCCAAGCTTCGGGCCAATCTCACGTCGTGGAGGGCCAAAGCGCTTTGGAAAAAGTTCGACGCGCGCGCCTTCCACAAGTGCTACGCAAAAGGGAAAATCTGCGCAGGAACCCGAGTGCTGGTGATTGGGGCGGGGCCTTGCGGGCTGCGCACCGCCATCGAGGCGCAGCTGCTGGGCGCTAAAGTGGTACTGAAGCCCCGCGATCAGGCTGCCAACCAACATGCTCAAGTGTTTCATGGTCGTTTCAGGTTCTGATAGAGAAGCGCGATCGCTTGTCCCGAAACAACGTCCTTCACTTGTGGCCCTTTGTGATCGAAGATCTGCGCATGCTCGGCGCCAAGAAGTTCTTCGGGAAGTTCTGCGCGGGGGCGATCGATCACATCAGCATCAGGCAGCTGCAGTGCATTCTACTTAAGGTGGCTCTGCTGTTGGGCGTGGAAGTTCACACGGAAGTCAGCTTCGAGCACCTGCTCGAGCCCAGTGCTGCTGAGAGTGAGTTTTTGGGCGCTTTCAAGCGCGTGGAGTTTAAATCGCCTGGGTTTTCCCCCAGAGACCGGATGGAGGGCGGAAATCAAGCCGGAGAACCACCCGGTGGCGCAGTACGAGTTTGACGTCATCATTGGTGCGGATGGCAAGCGCAACACCCTGCAAGGGTTCAAGCGGAAGGAGTTTAGAGGCAAACTGGCCATTGGTGCGTACCTGCTGTTTCATTTCTCTTTGTTTTATTTAAAACTGCAACCACCTTCCAGCCATCACCGCGAACTTCATCAACAAGAAGTCGGAGGCGGAAGCGCGAGTGGAGGAGATCAGTGGCGTCGCCTTCATCTTCAACCAGAAGTTCTTTAAGGACCTGCAAGGGGAAACCCGCATAGACCTGGAGAATATCGTCTACTACAAGGACGACACCCACTACTTTGTGATGACCGCCAAGAAGGCCAGTTTATTGGAGAAAGGAGTGATCAAGCAGGTGAGGCCCGGTGCAGGAGCGGCGAATTATCGGTTTGACGAACGTTTGTTGCAGGATTTGTCCGATACTGAGAAGCTGCTGGCGCCGGAGAACGTCGATCGGGACGCGCTGCAAAACTATGCACGCCAGGCGGCCGATTTCAGCACAAACTATCAGCTGCCTCACTTGGAATTTGCTGTAAATCACTACGGACAGCCGGATGTGGCCATGTTCGACTTCACCTCCATGTATGCGGCAGAATACGCCTCAAAGGTCGTGGAACGCCACGGATCTAGACTACTGATGATCCTGGTGGGGGACAGTTTGCTTGAGGTACTCGCGCTACTAATTTTCCTGGATTGAACCGCACTAAGACGTTCTTTTGCAGCCGTTTTGGCCCACCGGATCAGGCTGTGCGCGCGGATTTCTCTCTTCCTTAGATGCCGCGTGGGCGATCCGGAGCTACTGCTCCGGGCAAATGACTCCGCTGGACGTGCTGGCGGAGCGAGAGTCGATTTATCGGCTACTGGCCCAAACTACCCCCGATAATCTGAACAAGGACTGGAAAGCCTATACTCTGGACCCAGCCACAAGGTAAAAACCGATGGCTTAAATGAGAATTGTATGCAGTATACATTTATTATTGTTTTTTGCAAAGTATTATTTGATGAATCCGCAGACGCCTATCCGGTGCACATTTTAAAAATATTTTTTTAATGTCCTAAAAGCCCCAAAAGTATCAAAGTTGTGTTTTTCTAAATGAAACAACCTATATATTATTGCATTTTTCGATTCTCTGAGCAAAATAAGTGTTTGTTTTAATAAGATTTGTAATGTCTAAATCTAAAGGTTTTTTAAATAATTCGCATTTTACCAAAATCTAATATTGTTTTCATGTGTCAAATACGCGCGAATTATTTAAGTTCTGTAAACGTAATTCGTAGTGTAGTGTAACAAGAAACCATATTTTATATCCCAATGATGATAAAATTACCATCTTATACAGGGTGTCCACAAATTTAAACTAATCAAATAAGAACTTTAAGTGGCTCTAACTTGACTAATTTAAATGCAACCCCATATTTTTTAGCTTAGCAGGAAATGCAATTTTTAATTGCCTATCGAATGGTACTTGGATGTTGATAACTAAAACCTTAAGATTTAGGTGTTATAAATCTTATTAAAACAGACACTTATTTTGTTCCTTTAGACCCTTCGGGTCACCCTTTAGAGCCTTTGGGACACCCTGTACATTACAAAAATATTTTTAAAATGTGCGCCCGGTAGGCGTCGGACAATTCATAAAATAATACTTTTTAAAAATCAAACGGTTTAGCCGCAAACTTCCGTGCCGTATAGCGTGAATAACCCTGTATACTTTCCTGACTGTGCTTCAATTAATCAAAATACGTTTCGGAGTATTTTTCCACCATCATCAGTTTTTCTAAAATAACAGATAGTTAAAAAAAAATTTAATTAATTAAAAAAAAACAACCACAGTTCGTCAACAGCCTCATCATATGCCATATTAAAATACATCACAATTGCAATACTTTAAAACATTCTAAAATTAATTTTTATAATTAATCAATTTTCGAACCAATCATAAAGCAAAGGATAAATAAAATATACAATTCAACTAAATGGAAAAACATAAATAAAAGAATAGACGGTGATTTCAAGTATATATCATTACCATATATACCGGAAATTAACACAAAAATAAAAATATATTCAAACCATATAATATCAACATAGCAGAAAAAACTAAAAACATCCTTAGCAAATGAATGTTTCACAAAATTTAAACCTAGCATTGACAAGTTAGAATTGTGATAACACATACATAGGTCAAACAGGACAATATCTAAAGAAAAGAATATACGAACATAAGTATAGCCTGAGAAAAAATAACGAAAATGGTACAGCATTAGCACAACATGTACAACAGAAGTTGCATAATTGATTTTGATAACGCAAAAATACTGATTAACGAGAGTAATTATAATAAGAGAAGAGTCCATGAAATGATACAGATTAAAAAACATAACAATGCTATGAATGAAAATATGAAGCGACAATCTTAGCTCAGTATATCATACGTTAATTAAATGAAGTAAACATAGAATATTAACTAACACCCGGTATATTGAAGAATTTTTGCAAACCAAAACTAATGTCCTCAGAATGCAAAGAAAAATCGCTGAAAGTAAAAGAAATCAATATAAACAGTATTTTATTCGTTTTGTGTCCGATAATGGACAAAATTAATACTCCAATCTCTGAACGAAGAATTCTAGTCTCTTCCCAAATT
>NW_026019016.1:12674475-12677446 GCF_020466585.1 Dendroctonus ponderosae
AAGGTCACAAATGTGCATTTATAAAGTGTTTGGGTCAATAATAAGGAAGAAATCGTCGGTGAAAGAGCGTGAACACTCAAAAAACGCATAAAATGTGCCGAAAATGTCTAATATTTCTAGATTTATAGCTAGTTTGTGAACATTTTATCACATTTTTCTAAAATACAATTTTGCCCCTAATGCAGGGTGACTAAAAAATGGCAATTTGAAGTTATCCTTCTCTTCCTACTTCTAATATGGCAGTTTTAGAGAAAAACTGTTTTATTGCTATTCCGAACACACGCCACTTGTGTTTGGGTCACTCTGTATAGTAGTTTTTTGAACGAAAACCTTTCTTAGCATTCAGATAATTTTTTTCCGACCTTTTTCCACGTTGGAACAATTTTTGTAAATCCATGCAAAGTTTTCGCAGGCTTTTCTTCTTTTTTCATCATAATATTAACTTATTCTTTACCTTTACCGTCTTTACTAGTAAGAAAGTAACATTTTATGATTTTCGTGCGAAGCAATAGATTCATTTATTATTAAAGTCGGTCGTTCTTCTGAACATCAAATACAGAGACGACATTAAACGCTTATAACGAAAAACGCAGTTTAATTGAAACTGTAGAAAATAAAAATTTAGGAAAATATATTGAATGAAAATTGAACATTCAACATAATGAGTAAAGAATTTGATGATATAAATGAATCAACATTTGGAAACAACAAATAAACTGAGTCAAAGACTTTCTCCAGTAGATTTATGCTGAAAGTGTGAATAATAGAAAATGTCCCAGTAAAAGAGGGAGGAAAGATGGAAGATTACAAAAAGACAAAACTGGTGAAAATAAATCGAGCAACTGAAAGCTCAAACGTGCAGAGTGCTTGTAAATCTCAAAACACCAATATGCAAAAGATAATATAAAACAGTTATGAAATATATTGTGAATAGACATTTGAATACGAGCAAAAACAACGTAAAATTCCCCAAAAAAACTGATGATTAAATGAATCTAAATTTGAAACAACAAATGAACTGAGTCAAAGACATTGTGCAATAAATTGCCTGATGAAAGTGCGGAAAATGGAAACCGTTGCAGTAAAAGATGGAAGAATAGCAAAAGGTAAAAATAGATGAAAGAAAACGAGTTACATAAAGCAACTGATTGATCAACCGTCCATAATGCTTCTCAATCTCAAAACACTAATCTCCAAAAAAATATGTGATAAATTGTAATTCTAACGATTGTTTTATACAATGGACACCGACCAGCATTACTAATAGCGCTTAGTGGCGAACTGCCCGACGCATTATTATGTTCACAAAATGAGTATATACTAAGCTACCTCATTTATCCGCCTTTATTTCGCCATCACTTTATTCAGCTGAAGACTTAAAGACTGAGAATCTGCTTAAGTCTTTTTTTGCGACAAATAAAGAGACAAACCATAATTGTCTCGCGGGACAATTGCAGCACTAACTCAAGGCGCAAAGATGGTTGATAACGGTCCAATATTGAAGCTGTGCCCGTCCACGTTGCCAACTGTGCGAGTGTCTCTTCAATATCATCAACTTTTGCATTAAATTTTCCCGAATTTTGGATGGGAAAAGAACACTAGAGGCTTGAAGAATTGTAATCTATCGAAAACGATTTGCTAACGCTTGAGCAAGAGCTCTGATGTCACTAGACTCGTGCACGGGAAACGTTTGGAACTAGTTATTTTTGACTTAGAAATATACTATTTGGATATTTGAATTTTGGTATACTTCTTAAGACACATCAACAAGAAAATGAAAAAGCAAAGAAACTCAGAGAAGTGAATGGAGAAATCGAAGAACAGCGGCAACGTAGTCTGGTAGTGGACTTAAGCCATATATCTTAATTTGCTTGTGTTATTCAAATGAGTTGTCTCCAAAGTGTGCCAAGCCGCATCCGAATGGGTTTGCATGTGTTTGAGCGCCGCGATTGCATCGAGCTCTCGTAGACGACTGCAGGGACAAATCGATTCAAATTCCTGTATCTCATTTAAACAGTTTCAATGCCGATTTGCTAAGTAGACCAGCAGCGATCGTTCTTCAATTAAATTGAATTAAATCATACAAAATGAGTTGAGCGCAAAGCGCAATTAATCTGAGCTAAGCTTCATTATTGCCCGGAATTGGTTTGGTTCATTGTGGGAGTACTGCTCGCTTCCTTCAGTTGTATGTTCCAATAGAGGAAGGTATATTTTGTCATCGGTCAAGCGGATTTCTTGCTATTTCTGCTGTTTTTAATCGGCGGGTTTTAGTGGGAGATTCATGTTTTTTTCGTGGAAGTTCTTCTAGAGTCCCATTTTAGTATTCCCTGGTTTCAACGTTTTTTCGTTATTAGCAACTTACGAGTGTAAACCGGTGTCCTCATGTTCGGGTGTCTAATTTCCTTCTGAGAAGTGCAAGTGGCAATCTAAAGTTGTGCTTCAATTTTGACAATTTTTGCCCTTAAACAGGCTGTTAAAATTAAATTGACTGTGATTTTTTAAAAATCAATTATGAACTCGATGATTTAGAATTGCCAATTTGCTCAATTTCTTCAGGGTGCCCATCAACAATTTCAAATTAGATGCATAAACGTGGTGGCCAAAGTTCAGTCAACATTGGTTATTGACTCAAAAACAGTTGAAACTCATTATAGAACGTCTATACTCATTATAGAACGATAGCATATATCTAATAGACCTAGTATTGTGCGAATAGTTCGAATATGCAATAAAAAGTACGGCATTCCATTTAATAAAAGGTAAGTTTGGTCTGCCACTTGAATTTGAGACACCCTGTATCAACTGGTATTATTTTAAAATAAACTAGATGTTGATGAGTTCTATATTGCTGAGGCGGATTCATTTTTTTACAAACATCTTTTTGGGTATTTCGCCTCAAAAATGTTTGTCTTTAAAAAAGACAGAATTTCCTCACGTCTTTTATTACAGATTGATAAATAGTGCTCCTATT
>NW_026019016.1:12677546-12678870 GCF_020466585.1 Dendroctonus ponderosae
GTAACGGGATTTTTTTTTAGTTATGGTCAATACCGACATTCATATCGAGTAAATATTTGAATTATTCGCTATTTGCGATTGCATAACGCCGTCGGACACACAAGAACTAGTGAAATTGTTATTGATTTATTGAGTTCGTGTAGGACGCAAAACATGCTTAATACATTCCATTCGAACTTGCATTGGAAATGTCGCAGTTTTCTTTTGTTTGCATGTTTAAGGAGTTTAAAAATAAGTACCCAAGTGTTTTAGACGCACCGAATAAGTTTGTATCATTTTTAGCTAATAGTAACTCGTGACTTGCTAAACGTGTTTCGCAAGGAATCATTAATTATTTTGAGGAAAGATTCACTGATTTGGCACAAAACTGCCTGCAGAATGCCAGCGAGTTTTCTTTGAGAGTGGCTTGGCCCATCAATCACAATATTCGGGTCCTCTTTGGTTGCTTTAAATGAAAATCCACCGCTTTCCGTCTGTTTCCAATGTTTTCGGGGAAAACGTTTAGGTAAATAGTTATTGATCCAGTTCGGAAAACAACTGCATTTGCACGGCAGAAACTTTCTTTTTGATTGACTAATTACTGGAACAAAAGCATGTTGCAGCACCCACGAACACAATAAAACACTAAGCAGTGGCCATAAAAGAACCAACAAGGCCAATGGGACAAATCAGTACGATAAGTTCTCGTTTAGACCCAATCAACCATGCAGTGGTCGCATTGTTCACCTCAAACTCCGGGTAAATAAACTTTAAATTCACCTGTGGGCGATCGCTTTCATACTAATGATTCGCTATTACTATTTCGGGTCACACACGCCTCTCAATGCCAATGCTGTTGCTGGCATAATAATTAAGCCTTTTGATCTCTAATGGGTGGGTCTGCATATACGATATACTAATAAACGCGCGTTTCACTATGCAGGTTATCAATTTGTTTAAGACGAACAATCGCCGACAAAAGTCGACTTCGATCACCAAAAATTCAGTGAAATGCCCGGGAATTAGGGATTTTTTTGCATGTTTTTATATCCCGATTTCGGCCGGAAAAAATCGAAAATGTTTTTTTTTATTAAAAGTCTACTTTTTAGGCACTTTTGCATTTCCTGAGATAACTAAAAACTTTTCCAAGACGATGTTTTATATGAAGAAGAGTGCACCTCAATGCTCTCTCCAGTAGAAGAAACTAGAGGTCTGCTGCTCTAAAGGTTCTCTAAAAATGAGCAAAAATGTAAGCGCGGTTTTGGAAAAATCGACTATTTTTGCACTTTCGCATTTACTGGCATAACAAGAAACTTTTCCAAGACGATGTTTTATATGAAAAAGA
>NW_026019016.1:12678970-12680735 GCF_020466585.1 Dendroctonus ponderosae
TTTTTGCTGATTTTTAGAGAACCTTTAGAGTAGCAGACCTCTAGTTTCTTCTACTGGAGAGAGCATTGAAGTGCACTCTTTTTCATATAAAACATGGTCTTCGAAAAGTTTCTGGTTATCTCAGGAAATGCGAAAGTGCAAAAATAGTCGATTTTTCCAAAACCGCTCTTAGATTTTTGCTTATTTTTAAAGATCGCTTAAGTCAACGCACCTCTGGTTCTTACTACCAGATAGACCATTGAAATGCACGTTTTTTCATGTTCCAAAAGTTGCTGGTTCTCTCAAAAAATGTCAAGTCAAAAGTCTTTTTTTTTTATTTAAATTTTAATTTAACAGTAAAAGGCGATATGAATGCACATCTTATTTTAGCAATGAATGCGAAACATATTTAACGACATTTCGTAGATTTTCGTAAGCAAATTTCAATATGGCGTCTGAAGTAATGACGTCACTGCCAAATGGCTTGGGACAAAGTATATTCACACGCAACACTACTGCTACAGCCCTGTCTTAAAAGAGTGATTAAATTTTGAACTACAATAGAACAAGTAGTGGTTTGAAAGTTAATTTTTGCAGTAAATTGCGCGTTTTCCATATAAAATCTCAGTTTAGAAGTGTCTCGTTTTTTGGGAAATTGCCAAGTCCCAAATTACTGCATTTTTCCAAAAATCGCCCTAATTTTTGGCTCATTTTGATTGAACCGTTTAAATGACGAGTATTAGTTGATGGCTTATTGAAATGTGGCTTTTTCCCATACTAAAAATCAGTTCATCAATGTGTTACAATTTTTCTGTCTATTTTTTCAAAACCGCGTTTTTTCAGCTCATAGTTAGAGAACCGTTTTAGTTATTAACCTTTCACTAATGATCTGATAAAGGATTAAATTCCGCATTTTTCCTTATCACTCATCAATTTACTACTGTGTCTAATAATCTGTTTGTGCAGATCAATTAGTAACGGGATTTTTTTTTAGTTATGGTCAATACCGACATTCATATCGAGTAAATATTTGAATTATTCGCTATTTGCGATTGCATAACGCCGTCGGACACACAAGAACTAGTGAAATTGTTATTGATTTATTGAGTTCGTGTAGGACGCAAAACATGCTTAATACATTCCATTCGAACTTGCATTGGAAATGTCGCAGTTTTCTTTTGTTTGCATGTTTAAGGAGTTTAAAAATAAGTACCCAAGTGTTTTAGACGCACCGAATAAGTTTGTATCATTTTTAGCTAATAGTAACTCGTGACTTGCTAAACGTGTTTCGCAAGGAATCATTAATTATTTTGAGGAAAGATTCACTGATTTGGCACAAAACTGCCTGCAGAATGCCAGCGAGTTTTCTTTGAGAGTGGCTTGGCCCATCAATCACAATATTCGGGTCCTCTTTGGTTGCTTTAAATGAAAATCCACCGCTTTCCGTCTGTTTCCAATGTTTTCGGGGAAAACGTTTAGGTAAATAGTTATTGATCCAGTTCGGAAAACAACTGCATTTGCACGGCAGAAACTTTCTTTTTGATTGACTAATTACTGGAACAAAAGCATGTTGCAGCACCCACGAACACAATAAAACACTAAGCAGTGGCCATAAAAGAACCAACAAGGCCAATGGGACAAATCAGTACGATAAGTTCTCGTTTAGACCCAATCAACCATGCAGTGGTCGCATTGTTCACCTCAAACTCCGGGTAAATAAACTTTAAATTCACCTGTGGGCGATCGCTTTCATACTAATGATTCGCTATTACTATTTCGGGTCACA
>NW_026019016.1:12680835-12682412 GCF_020466585.1 Dendroctonus ponderosae
AAATCGTGCCAAAAGCTCGCGAGTTAAGAAAAATGTGCCATACAGAGGTGATGCTTCGGAGCGTTAGCGCATCTCGCATAACTCGTTTGATATTTTAGGTATTTGGAAAATTGAAAAAGCGGTTTGTAGCGATGAACATTCTTCAAAATGTGCTTTTTCCAATTGTTAAACTTCCTGCAAAAACACAGGTTTTCTATAAAAAAACAACTGAAGGGCGCTAAGATTTCAACCATTGGGAAAGTTGAGAACAAAAAGCTTCATGATAACAACATGACTTTCTTCTGAAAAATCGCTTTCCTGTGAAAAAACTCAATTTATACAAAAAAACGCAAGTTTAACGAGTTAATGTGCTCCCGTTAAGTCGGTCGCTAAATGGCGCACTTCTCATAACTCGTTTTGTGTTTCAGATATTAGAAAAATTCAAAAACTGTTCTGCGGTGAGGAGAATTCCCCAAACGTGCTTTTCGGAACTCCCAAAATTTTTCAAAAAACCTGCCAGCGTCAGAATAAAAAAGAGATTTTTCGATTTTTTTCCGGCCACAATCGGGATATAAAAACATGCAAATACATCCCTAATTCTCGGGCATTTAACTGAATTTTTCGTGATCGAAATCGACTTTTGTAGGCGATTGTGCCTCTAAAACAAATTGATGACCTGCATAGTGAAACGCGCGTATATCAGTATATCGTATATGCAGACCCACCCATTAGAGATCAAAAGGCTTAATTATTATGCCAGCAACAGCATTGACATTGAGAGGCGTCTGTGACCCGAAATAGTAATAGCGAATCATTAGTATGAAAGCGATCGCCCACAGGTGAATTTAAAGTTTATTTACCCGGAGTTTGAGGTGAACAATGCGACCACTGCATGGTTGATTGGGTCTAAACGAGAACTTATCGTACTGATTTGTCCCATTGGCCTTGTTGGTTCTTTTATGGCCACTGCTTAGTGTTTTATTGTGTTCGTGGGTGCTGCAACATGCTTTTGTTCCAGTAATTAGTCAATCAAAAAGAAAGTTTCTGCCGTGCAAATGCAGTTGTTTTCCGAACTGGATCAATAACTATTTACCTAAACGTTTTCCCCGAAAACATTGGAAACAGACGGAAAGCGGTGGATTTTCATTTAAAGCAACCAAAGAGGACCCGAATATTGTGATTGATGGGCCAAGCCACTCTCAAAGAAAACTCGCTGGCATTCTGCAGGCAGTTTTGTGCCAAATCAGTGAATCTTTCCTCAAAATAATTAATGATTCCTTGCGAAACACGTTTAGCAAGTCACGAGTTACTATTAGCTAAAAATGATACAAACTTATTCGGTGCGTCTAAAACACTTGGGTACTTATTTTTAAACTCCTTAAACATGCAAACAAAAGAAAACTGCGACATTTCCAATGCAAGTTCGAATGGAATGTATTAAGCATGTTTTGCGTCCTACACGAACTCAATAAATCAATAACAATTTCACTAGTTCTTGTGTGTCCGACGGCGTTATGCAATCGCAAATAGCGAATAATTCAAATATTTACTCGATATGAATGTCGGTATTGACCATAACTAAAAAAAAATCCCGTTAC
>NW_026019016.1:12682512-12683771 GCF_020466585.1 Dendroctonus ponderosae
TTCCGAACTCCAACATATCGCTTACATAAGCTTATGAGTCTCATAAACTACCAAAATCACGTCTGTTGGGTTTCTCAACGTCTGTTTAAAGCTTACTGGTTCCATAAGTTATCGAATAGATAGATATCTACTCGAAGATGGATGGATATCGGCTTCATAACGTCTGACGCAAGCGTGTAGAGTTTGTTTTCATTTTTAGAACAGAGCGATTCTAACCTAACATAACCTATTCTTATTACATAACAGCATTGCATAACAGTTTTGTTTTATTTAACGTATACAACTTTATTATTATTATTTAAAATGGATATTTCGAGTCATTCTTCTGATGATGAAATTATTGAACTTCTAAGTTATATTAAACCGCCAAGACGGTATCTTGAACGAGAGCACCAAATGAACAAATATGGAGATTCTGAATTTCGCGGCAGGTTTCGTTTAACGAAACACTGTTTCAGTGTATTATTGGACCTTATTGGGGACTACCTTAAAACATATATTGTGAGAAGGAATTCTGTTAAGCTGAATTCAGATAAAAACATCAAATCTGTGGCTGTTTTTGGAACATCTTCAAACCATATGTTTACCGACCGATCAAAATTAGTTTTTTTGTGGCAGCATCTAGCTTGCGATGCACAAAAGTGAAAGTTCTTTACTATCCGCTTCTTTTTTACCGGTATACCGCAACATGTCAAAGAACACATATTACAACAAATTTAGCCAGAAATTTCCACAAATAAAAGTGTCCACTAAAAGGTTGCAAAAATGGTCGTTAGAGAATCTGCATATTTTCCAGCTTCTGCTTCAAACCTTTCGAGTTTGATCTTGAACTTAACAACCGCTTTAATGTGTCTTTGAAGCATCAAGCCTAATAGTAATGCGGCTGCTGACGCCCGTCCATTTCGACGCGCATAATTGAGGAGTTTTATGTTTCAGATGGTGTCCGAAGAGTCCAGCTCCGAATCGAGCGAAATTCACAATTCCGCCACCGAAATTTCCACCGACTCGGAATTCGCTCAGGATGAGCCGACGCCGACGCGAGAACTGCCCTCGATAGCACTGAACGACTTTTACGTGACGAAAACGCGAGGAAGCGGAAAGGCGAATTGCCCGAAGCGATTGCAAGTGACCAGCGGCTTTATCCAGCGCCATCAAAACGAGAAATCCAAGCCCCAGCCCGATATCGAACTGAAGTTGAGCCCTTTAGTGCCTGCGACGCCCACTTTCAAAAAACCGACGCCAATCTCATTGGCCCGCAC
>NW_026019016.1:12684099-12685100 GCF_020466585.1 Dendroctonus ponderosae
CGAGAACTCCCTCCGCCGGATATCACCATCACAGCGATGGAAAGCACGGAAAGTGCCGATATGGACTATCGACCCAGGAGCCCGGTGCATGAAACCTCCATCGCAGTGCCCTCGATCGATTGGTCCAAACAAAACCCCACTCATTCCTCCGACAGTTTGTCCATGTCCGAAAGCTGCAGCGACAACGACGACCCCAAAACCCCCAACTTCCCCATACCCAGAGTGGAAGTGCATGCCGCCAAGGAGAGCGATAAGGAGGAGATGGCTTTGGACTCCCTAACAGAGCAACAGCGCCGTCCCACAGCCGCTGAAAGCTCCAAAAGCATCACCAGCGAAAAAAAGAGCCTCAACCAGCCGAAGACGTTGCCCAACTTGGAGAGCGTGTTGCCCGACATCCACAAAGCCCTGCACGTGAAGCTGAAGCTGGACAAGGAGGACTCTGCAGAGGAGAACCGCAGCCAGAAAACGGTGAGCGGAAAAAGCTCTCCAGATTTAACTGCGGCTCTCACCGAAACCGAGCTGTCTGATTGGGCGCGAGACGAAACCGTCTCAGACAGCATCGAACTGGACATCAGCCATCAGTCGTGCGACCGGAAAAGACCGATTAAAATGGCGCAACTGAGCGAGTTTGATGAGGCAGTAAATCAGCACGTCTGCGGCAAAGGCTTGGAGGCGCTGCACAGTCGCAACCTGGATGGCATCGAGTACATGGACACAGCGACGGAAACCAGCAGCGAAGACGGCGTGGTCGACAGTCAGAACGGATACGTTTTGTTGAAAAGTGAGGATGAGTTGGCGGAGGACAGCCTCAACCCGAAGGACATTTTTGAGGCTCGCAATGTCTATCTGAGCAAGCGGGAAAACACCGGCTATTGCGAGCTGGTCAAAGGCAACTCCTTCGGCGGCGAAGTGGTGGACTTGAAGGCGGCCGACGTGGAACAACTGAGGCAAAAACAACTGCTAACCGACCATGAGGAGGACAGTCTATTGGTGGTGGAAAC
>NW_026019016.1:12685269-12685979 GCF_020466585.1 Dendroctonus ponderosae
CAAGCAAACGACAAAGAGAACGTGGAAACCAACCTCCACTATGAGGAGCATTGCCAAAGGCTGCAATCCAAAGTGGAGTTCGGCAACGCCCGCGATTCGATAGACATTCGAAAGTCGCGCAGAAAAAGCAAGGATTCGCCTCAGAAGCCCGATCTGATCCAGGAGGAGAAGGAACGGAGCAGCCCGCCCAAGGAGATCACCTTGCAGTTGGACCCGCTGATGCGACCCGATGTGCTCTACAAGAAGGAGAACATCAAAAAGGAGCGGGACGTGAACAAGAAGCTGATCGAGGAAATGGTGATGAATAAAATGAAGGCCGAAAACAAGAGCCTGGAGCGAAAGAAGCGAAACCGAAGCAACCTGAGCAGCTTGAGCCCCAGCATGCCAAAGCCAACCCCTACCGATATCGTCTCACAGATCAATCGCAGCAACTTGAGTAAAACCTCGAATTCTTATGCGACGCCTGATTTGCTTTCAGACTCAATTCCGCCAGTCGACAGTTCAAACGACGTCTTTTCCACCCCAATGGCCAGTTTCACTCCCAAGTCGGGCTCAAACCGGCCATTGAGCGTCTTTTCCACCTTCACCGATGTGCGAACGTTGCCCGCAACCCCCCTGACCAACCCTGAGAACTTCAGCATGCCGGATATTCGGAAAAATCTGTTTGGCGATGACTTTAAAACCCCCAAAGCACCGCCCAGATTCAACAG
>NW_026019016.1:12686079-12687146 GCF_020466585.1 Dendroctonus ponderosae
TGCTCACACCTGCGGATAGGCAAATAATCGATTCACTAGGCATAACAGGCGAGTCAGATTCGAGGAAAACCTGTCATCAACAAACGTCGCACAATAGACAAGTGGAAAGAGCGAGGAAATTTTCGTTTGGGAGAAGACAGAGACTGTATGGGGATCACCGGCCGGCCAAAGAGTCGAATAATTTGCCGCCATTGAGTGGCAGTGTGGGCGCGGAAAGGGAGATTGAAATGGAGTTTTTCGACGACGCTAAAAATGTATCGCCAAAAATGAACACGCGCGTCCAAAAGTGGATCAGCCAGCACGATTTCAAGGCAGACGAAGGAAAAAAGGGCCTGGAAGCTGAAACGGTTCGTACCTCCCATGTAGCTGTAGGGGCGATTCCATGCAGTACTTTCCCTCAGACAGTAACCAGGGCGCAAAGGAAGCGAAAAGGAGAATACGACGGCATCAAAGTGGAGCAGCGGACCGATGTGATCAAATGCGAAAGTCCCACTCAGTCGTCCCACGAGGACTTTGTCCAGCTGGTGAAGCTGCTGAAGGATGGCCCAGCCATCGCTCAGAAGGAGCGCCGAGCCCCGATTAAACCCATATCGAAGTACCGCCGGAAATCGATGTCGGCGCCCCCGGCCAATTTTTCGGTTATTCTCGAAGGCGAAAAGTCCGTAGGTTGCCCCTTTCTAAGCTCTTCCATCCAGCCTCGTGCATTTAAGGGTGCTGACTGTTTGCGTTTGCCTCGTTTAGGAATTGCCGGAGAGCAACAAGCGGAGCGAGTTCTCGTTCAAGTCGATCAAAACCAGCAATCATCAGCCCTCCATACCAAACAACCAAGCCTCGATGCCATCCAGTCGGCATAAGCGGCACGCTGATATAATGGTTCCGAAGCCGAGCAGCATCGATCGGAAGCAAAGGAAGCGCCGAACTCTCGAACCGATTGGGCCAAGCGTTGTAAGTAGGATCCTGGTAGTTTTGTTTGTACATTTGTGCGTTTCACCTAACTTGCCTAGAATCATTGTGGAGCTCATGTTAGGGATATTGGGCCACTTGCTGCTCAAGCTAAGTCGGTCGAT
>NW_026019016.1:12687246-12688394 GCF_020466585.1 Dendroctonus ponderosae
CGTTGAGAAAAATCAGAAATTAGTGCGATTTCAGTGAAAGTTTCACGGTTTTCAGAGTCAAGTGTTTTCTAAAGATTGTGAGACTTTCAACTTGCTGCTGGCTTTAGATGCAAAGATACGATTTTTTCAATAACAGCGTGTAGTTGATAGAAACCTCGCATTTTCTATCCCAATGTTTACACCGTTGAGAAAAATCAGAAATTAGTGCGATTTCAGTGAAAGTTTCACGGTTTTCAGAGTCAAGTGTTTTCTAAAGAATGTGAGACTTTCAACTTCCTGCTGGCTTTAGATGCATAGTTGCCATGTTTTCAACAAAAGCGTGTAGTTGATAGAAACCGCTCATTTTCTATCCCAATGTTTACAAAGTTGGCAAAATTCAGAAATTAGTACGATTTCAGTGAAAGTTTCACGGTTTTTAGACTCAAGTGTTTTCTAAAGATTGTGAGACTTTCAACTTGCTGCTTGCTTCAGATGCAAAGTTACGATTTTTTCAATAAAATCGTGTAATTGATACAAACCGCCTATTTTCTATCCCAAGGTTTACAAAGTTAGCAAAAATCAGAATTTGCTGCGATCTAATTGAAATTTTTAAGGCATGTAGAGCCAAGTGTCTTTTCTATTTTGTGCAAATTTCAAGTTGCTTCTTACTTCAGATTAGAAATTATGAATTTTTAAATTACGCTGTGTAATTTATAGAAAACCCAATTTGTGACGAAGTTTTCACAAAACCGGCAAACAGCAGAACTCGGTGCACTTTCATTAAAACTTTAGAACTTTTCCGTCAAACGTCCTCCACAAACTGTGGGAATTTCAAGTTGGTGCATGCTTTCGATTAGAAGTTTTGATTTTTTAAAGAAAAGTGTGCAGGTGACATAAACGGTTCATTTTTGATCCGATGATCACAAAATTGCCAAAAATCTGAATTTGCCTCGATTTCAATGCAACTTTCCACACTTTGAGAACCCAATGTCTTTTATAGTTTGTGCCAATTTCAAGTTGCTACTTGCTTTCGATTAGAAGTTATGAGCTTTTTAAAGAAGAGCGTGTAGGTGATAGAAACGTTCATATTTGACTCAATGTTGACAAATTTGCCAAAAATCAAAATTTCCTGCCATTTCATTGCAACTTTCAAGGTGTGTCGAACCAAC
>NW_026019016.1:12688494-12690004 GCF_020466585.1 Dendroctonus ponderosae
TACTACCTGTATATTTTCCGCTGATTCTAGTTGTTTGGTATGTTCATTTCATGGTCGCACCGAACTTGTCCATTTACGAACTAGACGTTCTAACATGCATTATTTTGAAAGTAGCAATAGCTTAAAGCATCAATTTTTTACACATTTGGTTGCTGTATTAACCCTTTGCATTCAAGGGTCTAGTGAAATCTCTCTCAAACCTCTTCCAGTCCAAAGGGGTAGTATTGGCTCAAAAAAGGATGAAAATGCACTTGTTTTTGGCCTTTTTTATTTATCTGTTCAACTATGAGCTTGCTCAAACGAGTCTTAAGAAATGAGCAAAAGGCCGGCCTGCTTGAGCTGATGCCCAATTTTGTTGAACCCGCCAGTCACTTTGTTTTTGCGCAAAAAATCCCAAAGTTTCTAAACTGTTGTTTTACACGAACAATTCATTTTTTAACTCTCTATCCAGTGGTGTAAAAGAAATCCCGCTTCATTAAGCGGGTCTTGAAGTATGAGCAAAACAGTAGCAACTGAGCAGTTTTGTTAAAACCGCCATAAACAGTATAAGTGTTGAAAGACCAAAGTCAACTGCATTTTCACGCATTAGACACGTAGTTTATTTTCCATGTTTTACTTGGTTTAGGACACTAACATTTACTTTTTGCACCTGACATGTTTTGTTCGTTTCACTTTCCACTTACTGTTATAACAACCGTTATTACTTTTTTTACAAACTTCTTTTTGGGTACTTCGCCTCAAAAATTGTTGCCTTTAAAAAAGACAGAATTTCTTATTGCGAAATAGGAGTACTATTTATCAATCTGTAATAGAAGACTAGCTTCTGGCTTTTTCTTAAGACAAAAATTTTTGAGGCGAAATACCCAAACAAGAAGTTTGTAAAAAAATGAATCCGCCTCAACAATATAGAACTTATCTACAACCCTTATTACTTCTCACCACTCTTACGTTTGTACCTAATATGATTTTATTTCACCTTTGTACTGTTTCCTTTGCTTCTATTTGTTTTACGATTTGTTTTGCAATAAACTTCTTTCTTCTTTATTATTTTGTTTGTATTTTTGCTAACCTTATGCCGCGTCCGGACGTAACGAGCCGAGTCCGAGCCGAACCGCGGCAAATCCCAACAGAAAATGACCGGCTCAGACTCGACTCGTCAGGTCTGGACTCACTAAAAATGCACTTATAGACTAACATTGGTAGAACAATCCTCCCAAATCCCGAACAATTTCATTTCTATCCCTTATTCCAGATGTATTCCCATTGGTTCCCTGTCCTGATCGAAACCGTTGCGGTTGGAATCATGCTACTGATCTTCGACATCTACATAAATCCCGAAGAGTACGCTGAAGCTCCGAGTTCATTTTTCGATTATCTTTGGACGTAACAAACAGCCAAATTAACCAGCTAACTAAACTAAACCCCATGCTTTGAAATAAATAGCGTTTAACTCAACTGGTTGTTCATTTGATTCACGATGTTCAGTTGGTTTAATGTTAATTCAAGGAAG
>NW_026019016.1:12690560-12695493 GCF_020466585.1 Dendroctonus ponderosae
TTTGAAAATGTCCAGCGCAGTTGTGGCCGAAACGTCAGGAAGAAATTCCGATAGAGCACGGCTTCAAAGCCCGGAAAACATTCCTAAATGTAATATTTAGTGACATTAAAAGACCATTAAGAGCCTGTTGTGATTCGAATTGTTTTGCAGGATTACGACAGTAGAATCACTGGCCTGAAGCCATTGGCCAACACCAACGCCGAAGAAGACATTGCGGCGAAAATCCGAAGCTTAGAAGACAAGTGGAGCGGCCAGGCCCCCTCCGAGAAGAAGCCCAAAGACCTGATGCGCGCCATAGGAAAAATTGGTAGGAACCCCTCAACTAACCACTCAGTTTCATTAATCTAGAGGAAAACTGTCGTTGCAGAAACCTCCGACTGGAACATTAAGCAAATCGAGAAGAAAATCCTGGAGAACAAAATAGGGAAACCGTCCACCTTGAACGCGGACAAGGAGCGAGTGCCTCGTTGGAGTAAGGAGGAGTTCAGAGCGCGCCAAACCAAGATGGAAAAGAAGCACCTGGACAGACAAGAGAGCGCTGAAGGTGGGCTTTTCCAACACCTAATGAAGTTGCTAACATACTTTTTTCAGCCAAATACGCCGATATAGACAGAAACATCAAGCAGCTAGAGCTGAAGCTGAAAGAAGGCACCAATCGGGAACTGGGCCAAAACAAAGTGGCCTCAATTACGGAAAAACTCGTCAACAAAACCCCGGTGGAGCCGGAAAAACCGGTAAGTTCCTGGCAAACACTGCGTTTCGTTTCTCAAAGTGGCCCCATGCAGGCGCAGCCCAAGCCCGTAGGCCTGCCAGTGCAGTCGGGCTCAGAATTCTGCCACTTCTGCTGGAAGCGCGTCTACCTAATGGAAAGAGTGTCTGCAGAAGGCAAATTCTTCCACCACAGATGTTTCAAGTAGGAAACCGCCAACGAAAACACCCAAATGGAGCTAAACAGGTTTTTTCAGATGCAAGTACTGCCACTCGCAGCTCCGACTGGGCTCCTACATGTTTGATAGGGACGGCCAGTACGACTACGGCTTTTTCTGCATTCATCACTTTGGCATGCAAGGCGAATTGCCCCGGCCGACCAAAGTAACGCGGAAACCCAGCGTTAAAGGTGAAAACGAGCCAAATGTTGACAAAGGATGATAAAAAAAAATTTTACAGGCCCCAGAGAGGCGGGCAGAAGTCCGCAGAAGAAGCCGCTATCGGCAGTGGCTGGCGTCGATTTGCTCGACAGAGGTAAAACAAGGCTCAATCCGCAAATTTATGCCAAATGAATATGTTGAATTACAGTGCGAACCCCCGAACGAATCGAATTTGCCAATCTTTCAACCGATAACATATCGGACCATGAGGAACCGCTGAGCCAAATGGACGAGGACGAATGGACTGACAAAAATTTCGGCGCTTCATGCAACGAGTTGGATGAAAGTGATGACGATTCTTCGTCTAGCGTCAGGTAAAGACGAAACATATATGCCCAAAGCATCTTTAACTAGACTGATTGGGGATTTTTGACGATTTTCTCGCAGTGATACTGATAGCGACGATGAGGACGCGTTTGACGATGCTCTTGAGCAGCCGATAACCAAGGAGGGCACCATGAAATGGGCCGAACGACTGAAAAACAGCTACCGAAAGGGCCACCACTCAGACTCGGACGGTTACAGCAGTTCCGACCACAGCAGCTACTACGAAAATAGTACCGATGGTAAGTGTGAGCTTCGCCTCAGGGGGAAGAACCGAATTGTCTTCACGCTCGCGCCAAGATACTAAAACTTCCGCCTTTTCAGACTCAGATTCGGACACTGCGACGGAAGGCGAAGAGGAAATCCGCGCCCGAGAGCTCAGAAGGCAAGAGGTGCGCGTGGAGCCTCCAGTAGTCCAAACTGACACCGGAACGGACACTGAGGTGAAGAAATCTCTTGATATATTACCGCGCGAAATGGTTCCCGATATTCTAAACGATCACAATAATCGCCTTGACCCCCAACCCTCACCCGCTATTAGCAAGTCTCCCAGTAATTACTCAATTAATTCCGAAGTGTTTAACAGTGCCGAGAGCGACGTGGACTTTAACATGAACCAAACTAGTGCACTTAATCCTAACGTGGTGGTTGGAAAGTTAACGTTTGCCCCTACAGCGGACTGCAAGCCGCCGGTCGGCTCCAAGTATAAGCAGCAGTCAAGCCGGCTGGCTAAAAGTGCGACGGCCGGCAATTTGGGCCCGAAGCCGAAGAGGAACTTCGTGCTGCCGCCTAAGGAGCAGCGGCGCAGCTTCGTCCAGGAATTCACGCCAAAATTCAAGCTGGAAGAGCCGCTTTTGGTGATCAAACGAACCCCCAGCAAGGTGAACCTCCCCAAGGAGATCAAGCCCAAAGTCGCGGTGACTGCAAAGGCGCTTGACACTAACAAGTACTTTGGGGCCCCGATGAACAAACTGCAAAGATCCGGAACGAGGATGGCCTGCCCCAAACCGCACCCGCCACTAGTCAAGCAGACCAGCCTTCCGGAGACTGGCAACTTTAACTTCGACCTGAAGGACTCTGACTGGGATAACGTGGACAACTACATCGAAGACCTGCTGACCAACCAGGACGAACTGAGCAAGCCGGTGGACATCAGCAAGTACATCCAACCGCCGGAGGAACAAGAGGAGGACGTTTCCAGCAGCATTGAGGACTTGTTCAGTGCCTTGGAGAAAACCGCTGAAGCTCCCAACATCGAGACGCAAAAGGAGTGCGATGAGAAAATCGAGGACTTGCTCAAGTGGATGGAAGAGCTGGACCATCAGACACCCGCCAGGAAAGTGTATCGCTCAGTCAGCGACGCCAAGTACAAAAACCTGGAAAGTCTGCTCAAAAGGCCCCAAACCGGCGACTCTTTGGTGAGCAAACTGCCCAAGACCAACGTGGCCTTTTTCGAGGCAATTCTAAAAGGAAAGCCTTTGGCCAAAGACAGCAGCAGCGACGAAAACTTGAACGAGACCAGAAGCATTAGCCGCTCAAAAACCGAGGTGCATTTCAACCGGAGCAAACACCCGCGAACCTCCGTTGACCTGGAGGCAGTGAGCAAAGTCAATATCAAGTCAGTGTTAAAGAAGTTCGAGTCGCTGGACCAGGAGGAGGAGGAGGCGAACTCCAAGCCAGAGAAACCCGTGGTGAAGCGATTCTCTTTGGGCAACTTCCCGGCAAAATCTCCATCTCACCGGGAGCTGAAAGCCCCCATCGTCAAGCCAAAGCCCATCGGAAAAACAATAAAAAAATTCGAAAGTCAACCGAAGGAGTTCAAGAAAATTGAGTACAAACCAGCACCTCTGGAGGCGCAGCGCTCGTTTGAAGACAGCATAAAGGACTTGGAGAAGTTTGTGGACGACACCATAGAAAGCATTGGAAAAAGCAGCAAATCGGACGGCTTGGGAAAAAGCAAGAGCGACTGGTGCGTGAACGTGACGGTTTCCTCCAAAGTGAGCCCAGAGTTTTTGAAACTTCAGCAAAAAACCGCTGAGAACCAATCGAAGCCTGCGACGGCTAGTGGGAGGGGCAACGTTGAGTCAAACCCCGCAGACGCGGACTTTGCCAAAGAGCTGCAGGATTTCCAAGTGGCGATGTCGGTTTTAACCGATGAGGCCAGCACCAGTGAAGAAACCCCCAAACCTCACAATTTCTTCAAGGCTGTTCAATCTTCCGACAGCTCAACGGCTGAAGAACTTGAACAGCCCGAGAGCTCCATTAGCTCTGAGTACAAGAAAGAAGCTGCGTTGCCTCATGATTTTACCCCAGCTGTGCTAAGCAGCTCGTTTGAAGGCGCTTCTGAAGCAGGAAAAGTGCACGAAGACGCGCTTTACAGCAAGGTGGTAAAGCCGAATAAAGAACCATCGTGTTCCCCAGCGGCTCCGCCCCGGAGGAAACACTCTCAAGGGAGTGCAGCTGTACCTCTTCCTCCTCCTAGAGCGGCCAGGCAAAAGTCGCAGGACTTGACGGTAAACAACGAAAATGTTCCCCAACCAATCGCTCCTCAGAGAAAGCGGTGCAACACCGCATCCCCATTGGTTCGGCGGAAAAACCCAGAGCTCAAACCTTTGAACCGCAATGGTAAAAGCACTTCGACCAGCAATTTGGAGAAAGTCATTGTGGGTTCGTTTGAGCTGCCCGGGCCGCAGAAGGTCTCTATCAGCGGCACCAAGTCGCTTAGCAGCGAGAATCTGCCCAAATTTCCCCCGAAGTATGGCCGCAAAGACAAAGATAAAGACTGTTGCATCCAATAAGACTTCCATATTTTTTTAAATTTTCTAGTCATTTTTACGTGCTTTAAGGTAGAAATATTCTACTCACCCACATGGATTGAATAATTTATTATTGTTAATTGTGTGTATATGTTCCATTATATTCATAGAGATAAGTTGCACATTTTCTGAATCGAATTCACTAAGCCGTTGATGCAAGATTGTAGTTTTTGAGATGTTTTTGGCTTCCGGAGTCAACAGTCACGTTAAAGCAATTAGGTAACTATAGAAGAGAGTGCAGTGGCCTTTTTGTTTTGTTGTTTATTAATAGAGAGCGTTAATCCATTGCTCACGTGAGTGTTTAACTGACTATTTGCTATATGGGTTTGTGTGTTTCAAGTGTATCAGTGTTTTTAGCAGCGGCAAATCAACAAAATTTTATTTGAAAACTGATTTGATCGTTTTTCAGTTTTTTTTTTGTAAACCTTCAGGTGTTTTACATGAATTGAATGTTTGAGATTCTACAGTGTTCACTGGATTTTTAAATTGTACAGTTGGGTCCGGATATAGTAAACTTGAAAAATGCCTGCCAATTTTCCAAAAAATTTTTACAATTTGACCGTACAAAAAGCGCGTCTATTATATCAGGACTCCATTGTTTCTGCCAAATTTAGTCAGAAATTTCCACAAATAAAAGTGTCCACT
>NW_026019016.1:12696492-12707866 GCF_020466585.1 Dendroctonus ponderosae
GATGCGGCGAAGGCAGTGGAAAAGGGTTTGAGTGCCCGGCCGAAGTCCATTTCCGAAATACCAAAGAATCTCAGCGTGAGCAAAAGTGCGCAGCTGGAGCAGGAGGAGAGCAAGAAGAAAATCTGCATGTCCGATCCCAATCTACTGGACACGAGCGCCTCAAAGTCGAAGAAAAAGAGCAAAGACAGGGAGAGGCGGAAGAGCATCACCAAGCTGATAGCGGGGATTTTCTCCAAAAAGAGCCCCTCGGGAACGGGAAGCAAGGGCCTGTTTGCCAAGTTGTCTCCAAAGTCGAAAGACAAATCAAAGGTGAGTGGCGGTCAGCGTTGCTGCTCTTAGTCGCTGCAACCCTACAGACTTTACCTTCGATGTTCTTATTTCAGTCTTTAACGAGTTTGGACTTGTGCAAACACGTAAGAAACACTTCAGTTATGGTTTTTTTGTTTGGTTTTGTTTGATCGTTCTTTATGTCGCACTATATTGCTGTACTTGGTCTTTGTAAGCACTTGTCGTTTGTCCTCCCCACTAACTTCGCAAATTGATCCAAATTGCTCAAGGAGCCAAAGGATACACGATCAAATTTGCCTTGATTTTGGAACTGGATAAACTCGGATTGGTGGCAACATTTTCAAAAGTTTGGCAAGTTCCCAGTTGAACAAAAACACGTTTAGCGTTTTTTACATTACAACAAGCATATTTCCTAAATAAAAACGGACTCAAAAGTTTCAAAACCGACAAACTGGAAGCACTGGAAGCTTCGAAATCACTTATCGGAACAATTTCTGTTTCAGTTCCAAAATTAGGGCAACTTGCACGGTGTAACTTTATTTTGTTGGGCAGTTTACTTAGTGATAATTCAGCCAGAATTGCCAGCTGCTACTAATACTTTAGCAATGATGCCAAAAAAATCCTTTAAGCAAACCGGCATGAACAGGCTCAATCATCTGAGAGTATGCAGAATGACTATTTACCCGGTTTTCTTAAATTTGTGCCTAAACAGCATGTAGTTGTTGGGAATGTTTGCGTGTGTTTTGGCTTTGATGTCGACTATTTCCCTTAGGAAACCGCCATCGAGGAAGCGAAGCCCCGAAAAAGCTTCTCCGAGTTGAACATTAAGCGGCGAGAACCCACTCCTCCACCCATTCCACCCTTACCAGCCAACTACACCATGAAAGCAACAGGTAAAAACTTGCCCAACCAGAATTCTTTGGCCAATTAATATCGATCCTAACAAGCAGATGAGAGCAGCGATGGGGAGGTTGTCGAAAGCAAAATGCAAGATCGCAGCTCTTGCGATACAGTGGACCAATCGGGGAATGCGGATGCCTCCACAGCGGGCAAGAAGAGCGGCAAAGCGCGACGAGTTTCCAGGCAAGCTCAACTCAAACGGTAACTAATCGTAGAAACTTTCAAGCCGAACGTTCCATAACTTTCCCGACTGTGAAACGCAGGCACAGAATGGCCCAAGAGATTCAGCGCAAGCTGGAGGAGACAGAGGTGAAAACCCGCGAATTAGAGCAACGGGGTGTGGAGATAGAGAAGGCTCTGCGGGGTGAAGATGGAGGCGTGAATGTAAAGGACGAAAGCGATCTGCTCCAGGTAACAGTTTGAGTGAAACATGTCGTTTCTGGGCTCTTCGAGAGTCGGTTCTCAGGCCGTCGAAGAAACGATTCGCAAGCACGACTGTTTCGCATCTTCACAGATAGTTTGTGCCGCACAGCACTCGTGCTTGAGAAACTTCAGGAAATGATAAATTGATTTCCTTGGAACCTTTGGATTTTGAGCTTTACAAGAACTTTCCAGTCTTAACTCTTATTTACCGTCCTTTAGGAGTGGTTTGACTTAATGAGAGATAGGACTGAATTGAGGCGCTATGAAAAGGAGCTGATGGTGCGCGCCCAAGAGGTAGAGCTGGAGGACCGGCACTCCAGGCTTCAATTGGAGCTTCGAGAACGCATAGGGATCAGTAAGAAGCTTTTTTTGAGTAAAATCGCATTATGAAACTGGGTTTTTTTAGAAGAACATAAAACCGAGGAAGACTTGAAATCTGAACAAAGCATTATCAATGAAATGATGGACATTGTCGCCAAGCGAGACGCCTTAATTGCTGTGCTTGAAGCGGATAGGTTGAGGTAAATGAAGAAGTGCCATGAACGTTTCCCTGGTGTTAATAGGGTTTTTTCGCAGATACTCACATGAAGACAAAGACTTGGAAGAACAAATGCTTGCAAAGGGATTGATGCTGACTCCTATTGAAAAAACTACTCCAGATAAATAGAATAATATGTAGATATTTTTATTTATTAAACTCCGTTTTGTCACTTTATCTGCTAGATTTAGACCCAGGGTACTGAATATTTAAGAAATAGAATGTTTGTTGCTTCGTCCAATCATATTTATACGAAAAGTCGGTGCTTTGGATGAACTACTTTGATTAAACTAATAGCAGCACGTGCCTATTTGTTAACGTCCATAACGTGTTTAACTTGGAATATTTAACTAGTCTTTGGTAAAATTAGTGTTAAGTCCGCTTGCGTGTCCCGGTGTAAGGTGTTGACGATTGAAAAACATTTGCCTTAAACTTAATTGATCTGCTCATCAAAAGCTTCCGGCAATTTCTTACTCCCGGACAGAAAATACCTGCCGAAAGGCACTGATTGTGATCGTGAATTGTATTTTTCAATAAGGAATTGTATACATTGTACAAAAAGATTATTAAGGTTATTTTGTGAATGCGATATTGTGTTTTATTAATTGTGTGCATAAAGCTTTTTTTACTGGTTACTTGTGCTTTTCTCACTATCAAAAAATGTCTGTTTTCGGAAACAGCAGACTCGATTAAATGGCTTTAATGAAAAACCTTTTGTTTGCAACTTGTTTATTTTCTCGCCTCGATATACTTTTGAATGCCATTCTCCACCACACTTTTACTAACGCCGTTCTTTACCAATATCGAAACTACTCCTAACCGAGTGATGTCGGTGATATTGCGATTTTCATCGTCGAAAAAAAGCATTTCCTCAAAGTGGCAATTGGACTGCTTTTTGATGCTGCGAAATAAACAAACACATTATCTAGGAAATGAAAACTGACGAATGAAAAAGTGCAAAATGTGTGCGTGAAAAAGTGCAAATGAGAACGATTTGCGATTCATACACTTACTTATTGAAGTGAGTGACTTTGCTACCGGGGAAAATTTCCCAGTAGGTAAAATACTTGTCCCATCCAAGCAGATTAAGTAATTGTTTAGCGCCCTGAATTTCCGATGTTCTCGAGGCGATGCCCAGCTCATAACCCTGGTTTTGTAAGTTTTTTAAAATCTCCGGAACTTCGGGGTAATATTTCACTTTGGCGCCATAATTATCGACTATCCGATTGGAGGATTGTCTTGAAATAGAGTTCAATTATTGAGACACAACGCACTTATGCGTGTTGAAGGTTTTAAATCGGTTCTTTTCAATCTATACAAATCAATGTGAGGTGCTCATATTTACATACTTTTTAAATGGGGGCGAAACATGGGTATCGATCCAGAAGGGCCAAAGTGTATAATCTGCAAAAGGATAATTTGCCTGTTACATAAGTGATAAAACACACACAGTAAAAAAATGCGAAAGATTTATCAATGAAAACGGAATTTAAATTGTGTTGTGTAAAGTGTTTGGATCTGTGTGGAAACAAACGGCTGTGATTTATTGATTTATTTAAGCCTTCGCAGGCCTAAATATCTTGGGTTTAACTCGATTAAATGCAGTTTAAAAGTGAAAATGTCGGGAACAAACGTTTAGAAGCAACAAAGCAAAAAAACCATAAGCACCAAAAGAAACCTTTGCAATTGGGAAACTCCTCACCTTCATTGCTCTGATATATTTGCCAATCGATTCGAGTTCCGTTCACCAAACTGAGCAAAAATGTGTTACACTGTAGCGCTAAGGATTATGCAGTAGCGACTTGCTAATAGTAGAAGTAACAATATTTTTTATGCGATTGAAAGACATAACCGGACTCATAAGTTATAATAAATAAAAATAACAGCCGTCAACATCATATTTAACATTTGATGTCAATGCCATTTTTCAAATTGTCATGTTTTGACGTTTGTAATTTTTCAGTGTTTGTGTCAGTTGAATATTTTGCAAGAAACTTGCGCTATTTAAAAAATCGTGCTTTGCCTGTGGCAACATCGGCGAGTGCAAAAAATAGACTCTTATCAAAGTTATAATTTACAAAATGTAAGTAAACTTTAAATTATGATGAATAGATAGATACTTACGAAATTCACTAAACAAGCCTGTCGGTTACTTTTTAATGAAAATACTTTAAAAAATATTATGACAGTGACAAGTACAATCTGTCACATTTACTTTTGCGCACATATGCGTAGAAGTAAAACAAATGAACAGTAGAGAAAAGTGTTTCATTTTGATCATCGCTTCTGATCGAAAAATGGCAGTTTTAGATTCATTCGATTAAAAAAGGAATTTTTGGCATTTTCATACGCAGTTTCACAAAACATCTATTCAAATGTTTCTTAAACCTTAACACCTTTTCGAAGTGCCCCGGCTGTTGGCAATTTAATGCACTTAAGCCACAAAGTAAATATTAATAAAAGCTCAGCATAAACAGTCCCGAAATTTAAATTTGCGCACTCAAGAATAAATAAATATCTGGTGTTTATTAATAACGTAGTGTATGAGCCCCGTATTACACAAATATTTGGAAAACTCACCTAAATCAAAAACGATAATCTTCAAATTCTCCACTTTCATGCTGTATCACTTTGGGTATACAATACGAAGTCGAATATACTTTATATTCCTTTTAAATAGAAAATGATAAATGAACACATAAAAACGTCAAAGTACACAAGATACAAACAATGTAACCTCTCAATAATCCACAGATCACAGAGGTTACTCTGTGATCTGTGCAATAGGCATAGATCTTGGAACAAGTGACAAACGGCGCACTTTGGTGAAGGGGAAGCTAAGTGCTGAGCCGTCGCCCAAAAATTACCAGCAGAAAATAGAAAAAATATTTAAAAAATCAGCAGATTTTAGTACACAATGTCAGACAAACAAACGAGTTTTATAATTATTTTCGCTCAAAAAATAACGGGCACCTTAACTAACGGGCACTAACGTTTTAACGTGCAATAAATAGCAATAAACAATAAAAAAATGCAATTATTCGGACGGATCAAACCAGACCAGTGCAAAATTTAATTGGTTTGGGCAGGATCACTCACGGTAAAAGTACCTAATGCTAAACTTACCGAAAGCTGCACCTAAAAAAAAAAGAAAAATATGTTTTATTACATAAACTTAGTCGAAGACCCAGCGATTTGATTGAAAACAAAAATAAATAGGAAACTGAATAAAACTAAAACTCCGCCCAGTTCAATACTTCTTGTCTGCTTTTTGCTAACTGAAGCCCGATTCTCCACTATCTATCCATGAGAAAGCACACACTACACGAATACACAATGAAAATCCACACAAAGTTGAATATAAATGTGGATTATAATCAGCAATTAACAGTAAACAGGTAAGATGGCCGACCGTTCGTGCCTAAATGGCACTAAATTCGCACTTTTATCCCCTTTATGAACAAAGAACGGACGACCGATTTACTCCCTTGCCCATAATAGACTGAGCTATCCGATAAAACTCATGCGAATCTAAGGTGTTTATCACAGAAAAAAACGCACCGAGCTCACATAATGATATAATCTTTTGCTCGCTGGCCCTTTGGGTGACTCACTGTATTGCTACGCTGTTCGATTTCAGTTTTTTTCTTATTGACGGTTTTGTGGACATTTCCAGTTCACGATCGAACTGGTTTGGATGTTCAGAGTAAACAAAGTTTCTTTCGCGAGTAAAAAGATAAACAAACGTCGCTGTGTGAGTCGTGAGTGAGGAAATTCGAATAGTTTTGGCCCAGAAACCGAAATTTGAATATCAGACACTTAGGTGCAAGATTATGCCAAAATTCCATGTTTTCCGGCCCATTTTTGCTCATTTCTCGGAGGAAAATATTTCGGCATTGTTGGATAGAGAATTGAATGGGGGGGGAGGGTTATGAGCCCCATGACCCCCCCTGGATCCGCCCTTGGTTTCACTTTGATTGCACTATGAAGAGCGACGGAAAGTTCCCACTTTTACTTAACTGCATGCTTTCCTTTAAAAACTCATAACTTCCCATTTGGAGCAAGTAGCAACTTCACACCCCATAGAAGACTCATGTGGTTCAAAGCGCTTAAATTTCTACTTCAATCGGACTAAAGTCTAATTTTTGCCAACAGTTTAAAAATGGGGCAAAAATTCAATATTCAATACACCTACCTATTTTTAAAACATGCCTAAATGGCAGGTCTATATTCAGCCCAGTTCATGCTTTGTTATCACTTTCTTCTGCTCGCAGCATTAAAGTGACGGAAAACTCAAGTTTTCCTGTTAAGAAAACTGTGGTAATTTGGGCTTTTCGAACTTTTTAAGCGGCCTTCAGTCAAGACGATGACAGCGATGACACACGTCGGATATTACCACAGATCACAGAGTATCATCTGTGGCCCTGACTGTTACTAACATAAAATAACCTAACTATTCAAGTTCAAGTAGATAAAATAAATCGATGGACTTTCCTTTAAAGCTTTTCACCAAAAAAACCATTAGAATCCACACCACTTGATGTTCGCAAGCACCCTTTTGCTCAACTATCCAGAAAAGCATGGAAGGCTTCAAGTTGATAAAACAAGGGGCTGAGGCCAAGTTATACCAAGGCGTCTACTTGGGAGTCCCCACAATTATCAAAGAAAGGTTTGTCAAAACCTACAGGCACAAGCATCTGGACGACTCGCTAACCAAGGAGCGAATGCGGGCAGAAGCCAAAGCGCTGGTAAGATGCAAAACTGTTGGAATCGCAACCCCCATGCTCCTAAACGTGGACTTCCACACAAGAATGATTTTTATGGAGCACTTCGTGCATAGCATAACGTTGAAGGACTTCATAGAGCAGACCTGCCTGGATACGCTGCTGGAGTTGTCAGTGCTGATAGGGAAAACGCTGGGCAAAATGCATGCAGGCAGTATCATTCATGGGGATCTCACTTCTTCCAACATTCTGCTGGTCAACACCAGCAACAAGGACTGTTTTGAGGACCTGCAGGAGCTGAAGCTGGTTTTGATCGATTTCGGGCTGGCCCACATCGAGCCCTGCGCGGAGGACAAAGGGGTGGATCTGTATGTTCTGGAACGAGCCCTCCTTAGTACTCATGCAGTGGCAGAGGCGATTTTTCCCAGCATACTGGAAGGGTACAAGCAGAGCTACAAAAACGGGTTTAGGGAGGTTTTTTGCAAGTATGAAGAAGTGCGAGCGAGAGGACGAAAGCGGACTATGGTCGGATAATCAATAAAAAGCGGTTCTTAGTGCTGTTGTTTTATGTTTAATTTAAGCCTGATTTGCATGTTCTCATTGGCCTCAAGACCATAGAACAAGGCTTATTTTATTTTTATTTATAGATAAAGACTGATTTTATGGCAGCGTTTTTGAACGCAGAACAATCGAGAGTTATCGGCCGGCCAATACGTTCATGCAGTATTATAGTTTGCGCTATTTTGACACAAACGCCTGCGCAAATCAGTCTAAAAAATAAGTAGCCGTATTTTTCATTTTATTAAATTTAATTAACTTAAGTTTTTGTAAGTTTCAAAGTTTTTTCGGTCAGTTCCGACCCGCCTATCACCACAAAATATCCCCCTATGGGGCATGTTCTGTGCCTATCACTACCTATTTAGGAACATTTAAATTTGCAGGCAGGTAAGGGGGGATATTTTGTGGCGTAAGGTTGGTTGCACTTGTAGGTGACGTATGGACATGGCGACGTTTGTTATGATCTCTAGCCCCTGTAGTTAATTTCCCATGCTTTTTGGGCAAATTATGGCTTTTTCATGCTGAAAGTGATCGATTGTGTTAAAGTGTTAGGAGCCCCATATAGTTGAACACTTAACATTAGTCGCAAGAACAGTTTTGCGACATTGCGTTGTCGGCAACGAGGTAGATTTCCCAGATATTTATTCCGTTGGTATGTTTACATTCATGTGATGCTCCTGTTTCTGTTAGCAATTTCATGTTATGCTCGACGTTCTTAATGTTATAAACATATACACTCAGCCCTACTTTCTGGGAGATGCAAATACACTCACTAGTCGGCAGGCCTGAGAGCGCTGCATGGAACAGCCATTATCTAATAAAGCGCTATTTAACGTAGTAGACTTTAGTTAGCTGCTACGATAAGATTAAGTGGATCTATTGGCGTTATTTCGAAAGGCTTCAAGGTGCATTGATCGAATTTATAGGTTAGTGAGGATGCAAGCCTCAGAGGAGAGCGCTCTTACAGTGGTGGAGCCCAATGGGGATTCATATGCAGATGCCAACTTGAATGAGAAAAACCTGGGCACCAAATATATATATACGACTGAGGGCCAATTGATACCGGCCGACGAGGACCACAACACTTCCACTATGGACTTAAACGCCCAAGTAACTAAACCACAATACTCATCCATAAAACACTCATCCAACGATGCTTCTGGTTTGGTTTATTAACTCAGTTTTACCGTTTAGTTTCTTCATGTCACTTCTATCATTGTTTTCATTTTAGCACTATAATTCCCATCATGTTACTGCACCCCAAACAGTAAACATACATCAGGTCGATTTTCAATTTGAACAACAGTATCCCGAGGGTACTGGACATGTAGTGTCCGTTAATACTGACTTTGTTCAAAATGTAAGTGCCTCAATAGACAAATTATTTATTAAACTAAGCACTTTTCCAAAGTTCTTCTCTGAACAACCCACAGAACCCAATATTCAGACGCCAATGTGGAGATTGGATGGTTTATTCAGACTTACATTGCATTACAAATTATTTTTATCCGAAAACGTTCAGCCCAACGCTGAAATGTGATAAAGAAGCACATTTGTACGACAATGGGTCCAAATAAATCATGCAAATCCCCCTATATTTGCTAGTGTTTTTGCTTGATCATCGCGCTTTTTCCAATATGTTGCCCTCTTCTGCCGTTGCTTTATGAAAGTTCTCGTGAACATCCCGATTAGCTCTACAAACGTGCTTTCAGTACGCTCTAGAAGTCGTTGCTACTAACAAAAATCCTGCTTAATTAACTTCCTTAAGAATCGTTTGGTACACAGCATTTAACAAATACACATTATGACAATAGACCGGGTTCTTACCACTTACTGTCATGCAATCGATTAATTAAAATTGAGCAAAGTAGCGAAAGTTAATGCCTAACGAGCCGAGCCTGATCTGCTGCAATTTTTTTTGGCAAAACATCAAAATTATTTTGCCTCGCCTCAGGCTCGGCGCTAAATAAGATTTGAAAAGTACATCAAACAAAACCGCATGCCAAATAAGAAATCTTTTAGTTGTCTTTAAACTCCTCTCAAACCGCACTTTATGTATTTCCAGCCGAGCAACTCCTTTGTGCTTGAACCTGCCGAATATGGGCCTGAATCGGCAGAACCCGTTCCAAATGTCGGGCAAATTTATTCTGTTGAATCGCAATCGATCAGCTGCGAATATTCGCGCCCTGTAGAGGTATTTCCAAAGATTTTGCCTTTATCTTTCCTATTCACTCTCTGTTTAGGACGCTGATGGACAGATGAGCGATGAACATCAGCCCGATGGGTCCTCAACCCCCGTTAAAGGCGATTCGACTGCTCCTGGTCTACAAACGCCTCACCAGCTCAATGAGCAAGAGGCTGCCGAAGGACAAACAGAACCTCAAGTGACTGTTGAACCCGTTTCTGATAAGTCCTCTGAAAACAGCCAGCCAAACTTGGAAGTTTCCGATGCAAAAGAGGAACCAAGTGCAATGGATGAAGGTGCTTTGAATTGCCGATCTACTGTAAACTGATTTATTTGGAAAATTTTCGCAATTGCAGACGAAACACATATACAAAGTCTGAAGTCCAATCCGGCCATTGAAGTTCAGTTGGACGAATCTGTGGATGAAGACAAGCCAAAAATTGACGATTCGGACAGTTTCCAAACGAGCGGGGAAGGTATGTTATTGGTGAACGACTAGAGCGTCTTCTACATTGACGTGTTTCTATGTGCTTATTTAGAAATCATAACGCTGGAACATAAAATAGAGGACGAAGAGATAGAAATCTTAGAAGAAATAGCTGTAACTAAAGTCAAAGAAGAGGTAAGTTCTACTTAAATTATTTGCCTGGACATTTTCTTGCAAGCATATTTTTTTAAGGAAGCGACTGTTTCGGAGAAACCCTCGCCTCGGCCCAGGGGCCGCAAATTGAAAACGGACATTCCCTTGCATATCTTGGGGCACGACGTCAATAAACCTATGGATAACGTTCTCAACGGAAAATCCCCCAAACCCAGGTATGAAAACGTGTGGAAAATGACAAGCTTTTCTCAATTACAGTGTTTTAAGGGTGGGCGTGCGGGTGCCTTATCGCAACTTGACCAGCCAGATTGTTTCGAAAAAGGAAATCGAGGAGGAAATACTGGAAAGGGGCAAGAAAAAGCGCACCGAGAAGAAAGGTAGTTTGCCCCCAAACTAGTTGCCCAAAAAAAACGTTTTTGTCCCGGTTTGCAGATGCAACTTTTGCGCAGCAACTCACATCAAGACTAGCTAAGAGAATTGTTGAAGCTGATGAATCTGCGAAGACCAGCAAAATTGCAAAGACGCAGGAAGAGCCTGTTTCCCAAGTAGATTGCAGCCGATTTGTTGAAAACTTGATTAACATCCCAATTTTTTAGGAAAGTGACTTGGAGGTTGACAAAAACGCCTCTGGCCCAGAACCGAAAGCATCCCTGGACAACATTGATCTATTGGCGATTTTAGAAGGTAAGATGCTATTTTCGGTTAAATCTGCGATGCGAAAAATCCTGTGCAGGTGACGGCGATCCAGATCCAACTACGATTGTATCGGAAAAAGTTCAGGACAAAGAAACCACTTTAACCGATGAAACAAATTTGAAGAACCTAGAACGGGAAATTGCGTTGCAGCAGCTGCATGATCTGCCCTTTCTGACCCCGAAACCGAAGCTACTCAAGGGAAGCAAATTTAAAGTGAGCCCCACTCAACTGAAACTCACTCCAAGTGCGGAAGCTCAAGTTTATCGTGTGTTTGCAGGTATATTCCAAAGGATCATTAACTGGTCAGAAGACAGCAGAATTGCCCTCTACCGAAAAACCCGCATCTGTAACTAAATTGCAATCAGTTAAAAACAACATCTCCATGTCACGGTTGGAAGTGAACAAGCCAGTGAAAGTATGATTTTGTTCTGTGAAATTTTTTTATGATGAAATCGTTTTTT
>NW_026019016.1:12708518-12711103 GCF_020466585.1 Dendroctonus ponderosae
GAACTTATCTAATGAAATCGTTGCCGTTGGTTTGCAGACGAACACGGCGCTTAAAACCTATTCGCGCAAGAGAAAATCCACGGAAAATGCAGTACAGGCGGTTGCCCCAACAAAGAAACCGAACGTTGCCATCCCTGTGGAGGTTGAGCCGAAATCTGCAACTCCTTCACCGGCAGCTGATGCCGCATACGTGACCAAGAGCTCTAGAGTAATCAAGAGAAAGGTGCCGCATCTAAACTAGCAAAAATATGCTTTGTAATGCACAGTGCTTTCTAGGTGATTTGGGACCCGGACGAGGCAAGCTCCAAAGCAAAGGTTCAGGGTTCCAAAGTGGAAGCCACACCGCCAAAGACTTTGCAGTCGCCGAAAGCTGTTCAGCCAAAAAACGAGAATAAATCAGCCGAGCCAGCGAAAAAGGCAGCGGAAATCAAAGCCAAGCCCGATAAAAAAGGTAATTCAGCAGCGCGAATTAAAGCCTGTAAAGTGATCTGGTGGGACTTTTAGCGGAGGAAAAACGTCTGGTTAAGAGGGCGAGTATTGTGGAGAAAAAGGTCAGCCCTTCTCCGAAACAGTTGCAAAAGGTGAAGAAACCGCGAACCGAAGTCGACAAGCTGCTGGGCGATGAAGGCGCTATCAAAATGCTGTACGACTTGAAGAATTCGGAAAATTCTGGGGAGGAGAGACGCAAAAAGACTGTATTTTCAGTTGAGAAAACTTTCAAGGATCTGGCGAAAAAGGCCAATCAAATCAAAACTGACCTAGTGAATACGTCCGCTTCGGAAACACCGAAGGTTTTGCGCAGAAAGGACGGGTTTCCATCAAGTGCGAATCAGAAAAGCGCTTTGGCGGCTGCGGCCCCAACTGTTGCAACGCCCGGCCCAATAAGCAGGCAGAAATCGAAGGATTCTGCTAGGTAAACTAAACACGTTCACTTATTGGATTGCGTGGTTGAATGCGAGCATTTTCAGAAGCTCGCCGCCTGCCTCCCCGTCTTTTCCCTATCCGAACGAAGTCTCCTATTTGATCAGGCGAAGATCCAGCAGCTCCATTTCCAGTACAGCTGAAGATACAGGCGAAAGCGTGGATCTGGATGTTTCTGAAGGTACGTGTTTCTTTTTCGTTTGCGGTCTTTGAGTGCGTGAAGTTTGATTTTATTGCTTTGCTGCGAAGATGATGATGATGAAGTGGATGCTTCAGGTGCGTATCCAACAGGAGCTTGGACACATTTTGCTTCAACTAAAGAACAATTTCTTCTAGAGCCGAAAAAGAAGCCGGTCGCGCCATTGAGTGATCCCCTTGAAGTGAAACTCGCGAAAAAGTCCCCAGAATTGGCCAAGGCCCAGAAGCGCCTAGAAAATCGCATGGGCACCTACAATACGTTCACTTTGAAGAAAATTAATAACAGCGTTACCATTGAGCTGTACACGACCGATGAACCGTTCTACTTTACTTCAGAGGTGAGTGAACAGGCGTGTTGATTGCCGCTGGGTAAATTGGGCCTTTTTCAGCTTTTGGGCGAGCTGACAGCTGCTTTGGGCAAAATATCCGAAGAAAATGACTGCCAAGTAGTGTTAATAAAGTCCAGCAGCGCAAAGGTTTTCAGCAGGGGCATTGACTACAAGTTTTTGGTTTCTGATAAGGAGAATATCCGCCTGCAGAAGGCCAAAGAGTTGGCAAGCCAAGTGAAGTAAGTCCTCTTTTGTAGGATTTGCAATGGATAACGATCAACTGGGTTTTCAGGGCCTTTCTGCATTGTCTGATGGGTTTTCCTAAGGTTCTGGTGGCAGGCATTCAAGGAGAATGTGCAGGCGTGGCCGTAACTATTCTGCCCTTGTTCGACATAGTTATTGCTAGTGACGATGCTCAGTTCAGCACTTCTTATAGTGCGCTTGGTTGCGTTGCGGAAGGCGCATTTTTGTTGACTGTTCCTCATGTGTCCAGCTACGGATTGGTACGTAATGTTTGGACTTTTGGCGATTTCTAATCGGTTTTTCTAGGCAGGAGAGCTGTTGTTGGCGTCCCAAAAACTGACCGCTGACGAGGCGTACAGGCGCGGTTTAATATCGAAGCTGTGCTGGCCGGAGAAGTATCAAGACACTGTAAAAGCCACTGTGGCCGCAGTCGCTCAAGGGTCTATCCAGGTAAAATATCCGGCGAAAATCCTGCGATCAATCTGCCAATCGCGCTGTTAATTGCAGAGTTTGGAGGCAACCAAAAAAAATCTTCGCCTCAATGTTAGAGCGGGCTTTGAGCAGTCCATCGACTCCATGGAGCTGGAATTGATCGAGCACTGGATAAGTGGGGAGTGTCAGACTAATTTTAGCAACTTGGATTAAATGTGGGTTTCTCCAAGCCAAGTGGGCAAATTGAGTAGTTTTATCAAACGTGGTACAAAGTTATGTAGTTTGCTATCATCAAACTAAAGTTATCATTTTGGTAGCAATATACTGAACCAAAATCAATTCCTGGGTTTCAGTCATTGATTGTCTGTATTTATCAATTAAAATACGTTTCGGTGTATTTTTCCACCATCATCAGTTTTTATGTGTAGCGTTGTTGCTGCTTTAAGCCTTGGCATGCATTTT
>NW_026019016.1:12711153-12713631 GCF_020466585.1 Dendroctonus ponderosae
GCCAAGGCTTAAAGCAGCAACAACGCTACACATAAAAACTGATGATGGTGGAAAAATACACCGAAACGTATTTTAATTGATAAATAGAGACAATAGACAAACACAGTCAGGAAAGTATGTACAATATACTGAACAACTGGCGTGTTCAAAAAACAATATCCTTTAATGGTTGATTTGTCCCTTAATATATGTAGAACTCAAATCTTGGGTGCAGAACTATTTTTGATAATTGCCCAATAGACGCCCAGCTCAAAACACGGGCTGTTTATAAAAATCTTGCTTTTTGGCAGCTAATTAAGTTAACCGATGCACCCACACTGAGCAGGTACATTTGATACTTTTTGTAAATCCCTTTCTAAACTGCTACATAACTTTTCAGTTTATGAAAATCTAAAAATCACTTTTACTTTGATACAATCTTACATGCGTGCTAAATAATTACGTTCTATTATATAGGACTAAATGCGACTTTATTGTATGAATGCCAAAAAAACACGTGCAATGAGGGAAATCAAGCGTTTAGTTGGGGCCAGTTACTGGACTTTGGCATGGAAATAACGTTTCTTTTTATGGAGTGGATTTGTACTTTGGGAACGTACTTTTTATTGTATATTCGCATATTTTATCCACTAACAAGTAGGCATATTTTTAGTTGAAAAAGGGGTGTGATGGTCTTGTGTGTTTTTCTTCGTCTTCTGCAGACCCGAAGAATTCAGAAAATTTGCATGGATTCAGTCAGCTATTGTTTTAAAGCGACTCAATCTGCATCTAACTAACTGGGCGTGAATTATATTTTTATTTCAAAAGTGCCTTATTACATTCACCGTCTTTCTATGTTATCAAAAGTTCTTATTATGGTAGAGACTGACCATGAATGCGTATATAAGGCGAAACGTACATAGATGCAGATTGCGTTCTAGAATGTAGAGCAATTTTTAGCAACATGAACGCGTGCAACCCGCATCCGAACCGAACACATATTAAGCTTTGTTATAACTTTGAAAAGTATATGAGTTAAGAACGTTTTATTTTAGTTCACTAGTGGTTTTTTTCAAGTCCTCTATCTTTAGTTTAGTAACGATTGTTTCAATCTATTAAATGTTTCAACTAGCAGCTGCAGACGGTTTTCTTTGCCCTCAAAATCCTCCCCAGCGTAATTTTCCTCAGCCACATGATCATTTCTAGTCCCCGTATACGTTTGAGGATGAGCCAATGAACAAATAGTTCCAGCCTCTTCAGTCCTCCTGAGCAGCGCAGGTTTGCAATCTGCTAATCACGGTTGAAGCGCTTCCATCCAAGTGTCCTCTTTTGCCCTCCTCAAACCGTTTGAACATCAGTGGCCTTTGCGGCGTCGAATCGAGCACATCAACTATAGCAGAAGAATAAAATGCCACCCGATAGTGCGGCTCCCATATAAACGGTAAGTTTGTTAAATTCAAAGAGAATGCGCCCTTTAAAGCTGGCCGTTTGGAAATTGTTGTTTTTTGAAGTTGAATTTTAACTGATTTTTTTTCATGTCTTTTGTGAATTCAACGAAATTATAGGAAAGTTTGTCGAATTTGTCTTCAGGCGTTTTATGAGATGTTGAGGAACCAAAGGAGGGTTTAAACACATTTTTCTGCGTTTTTTTGCGTCTTTCTGGAGAAAATGAGTAGATAAATCAAGCCTTTTAATTTTTTGGAGGGTCATAAGGAATTTTCAGTGATTAGCGTTATTCTTTGCAGATTTTTGAACAATAAAGAGTGTGTCATGTTTCTTTCTAGAGTTTTAATGTTGAACAATAATTGCCATTTTTGTGTGTTTTGTAAGCTTTGAAGACCCTTTTTTCCATTTTTCCTGAAGAAATAGAGTTTTTTCGCGCATTTGTAAAGATTTTTTGAGCGAATTTTGCAACACTAAAAAGTGTGTAAATTTAGCGTTATATTTCTCTCTAGAAATTTACGAACTGTTGAGGAATTAGAGCCATTTTTTGAGCGTTTTGTAAGCCTCTTCACGTTTTTGCTATAAAAGTTGCTTAACAATAGCTTCGGCTTTTCCTGGGACGATCTTATAGAGTTCTGAATAATCAGTGATTCTTTCAAGAGAGGTTTAGATGCCAAAAAATGCTCCAACATTAAGGTTTTATTGTTAAATCTTAGAACCATTTTTGAAGCGCTTTGCACGTTTTCAGAATGGTTTTAATCCACTTTTTTCTATTTTTTTCAGTGTGAAAGGGTTTGAGTTTCCTGAGAAATATTGTGAAAAGTTTTGTGTAGTAAGAGCATTTTTGAGATCTAAATACCGTAGTTTTTGGACTGTTCGATATGTTGAAGACGGTTTTATTCCGCATTTTTGCCTTTTTCTATATAAAATTTGAAGGAAAAGTATCAGCAATGAAAATGCACAGTCATTTATTGTCTCTATTTATCAATCAAAATACGTTTCGGTGTATTTTCCCACCATCATCAGTTTTTATGTGTAGCGTTGTTGCTGCTTTAA
>NW_026019016.1:12714630-12716140 GCF_020466585.1 Dendroctonus ponderosae
CAACGCTACACATAAAAACTGATGATGGTGGAAAAATACACCGAAACGTATTTTGATTGATAAATAGAGACAATAAATGACTGAAACCCACGAATTGATTTTGATTTGGAATTGAAACACAGTCAGGAAAGTATATATTATGGAAAATGAGGAAACAACAAGTTTGAGTTGACAAAATTTAGAAAACTCTTAGTCTGTATTTGCTAAACTTCCTTAGGATTGAGGAGACTGAAGGAAAATGATGCGTTTTAAAGGCGCCATAATATTTGGCACTCCGCACCTAAAATCGCCGTTGTTTGCACCCTTAAAAACGCTTAAGTGAATTTTTTAATAAACTTTTGGGCTCAGAATCGCGCCATAAAACTACTCAAAACAGAGTATTAAACATTATGAGATCAAGCAAAACGAAACTGTGCGAATCCACAAATGCACTTGCTGAATTAAAATTACCTGGACAGACTAAACCACTGGCGATCTTTGCGTGCATCGACTAATTAATAGCCCTAATGACTATAAATAAACTAATTAACAAAATGAAAAGCTGTTGATCGTTAGCAACATGGCCATGATCAGACCGGGATTCAGTCGCATTCTAGAACCGTTAGGTTTTTTTCGATTTAATTAATTAGCGAATTTGCGATGGGTTTTTGGCAAACGCCAGAAATTATCACGTCGATTCGGCCGGTTACAAGCAAGGGCTTTAGGTACTGATGATGATGATAATCGGGCCAATTTGAGTATTTCAGGTCGGATTAACAGATTGCTGGTTTCGAACTTTAACGAATCACTGAAGAGGATCAGAGGCCATCATAATGGTTGTATCTGTTTGATAACCGGTTATTTCATGAGGTTTCCCAGGAGGGTTAATTTATGATTATTTAGAAGGAAATTTTGTTGTAAATGCACATTTTCTGCCTTAAATGTGACCTAAAGTGTACATTGAGGTATTGAGTATTGCATCATTTGAGGGTAGTTTTTGTCCGATTTTCAATGAGTTTTTAAATGGTTTTCCGCTTGATGCTGAACATGATTTCATTGATTTTGACACCGTTTTTCATTTTCAAATGGTCCAGAATCTTTAAAAATTGCACAAAATATTGAAAAAGTCTTCGTCGGGATAAAAGCGGGGTCAACTTTCGACACCTTTTATTAAAAAAAAAACATATTTCAAAATGTTCTTCACTCCAAAAATTATGATTTTTGGCCTCAAAAATCGCTAAAAATGGGCACATCTTACTCAAAAAATTTACCAGATTTTTAGGACATCAGTTGCAAGCAATGAAAGCGAATCCCGAGTCATTTTGAGTAATAAATTCATTTTAAATTGATTTTCATCGGAAAGAGATTCCCAAATAATCAACATTTTCTGTCTATTTTGAACGATTTTTGAGCGATCTTCAACGGACGATATTTTCCTTATTTTCGACCCACAACTTTCATGTTCGCTATTGAGCGACTTCGTAGGTGGGAAACATTCCAATAAGGGCAAAAAACGCGATTGCAAAATTTT
>NW_026019016.1:12717139-12721928 GCF_020466585.1 Dendroctonus ponderosae
CATTTTCTGTCTATTTTGAACGGTTTTTGAGCGGTCGCAATCTTCAACGGACGATATCTTCCTTATTTTCGACCCACAACTTTTATATTCGCTATGCGGCAGCTTCTTAGCTCGGAAACAATCCAATAAGGGCAAAAAACACGAATGTGAAATTTTGATTTGCAGTTTCACGCAATTTTTTCCGATAAACGGGGGCAAGTTTTTACAATTTTCGTTCAAATTTTATATAAAAACAGTGCGTATACAGCTTTCAAAATCTCGACAACACGCCAAAATCTCTAGAAATAAGCACTAATTGCTCAACAAAAATTTTTAGGCCACTAGTTTGACCACGAAATATTGAGCGAAATTGAACTGAATTCTCCCATAAACCTCATATAGATAAAAACAAGAAATCTTGCAACATTTTCACAATTTAAGAGCGTATGACGCACGTTTTATTTAAAACACATCATTTGAAGCTTTTAGGGTGTGCAGCGAGTCAATAGCTGTTTAAGCAAACAAAACTGATGTAGCCTTTACTCATTGAGTGAATAAATGGTTTTATGTTTCCCAGGATTGGTTGGGTCACGTTCACTTTGAATAATGTTGAATTTTTCCTGTGCAATCAGCTCGAGTTCAAGTTTCTCAGCCGATCTCAGGCGATTAGCGGGTCTTAAGATCTCCGAAAAAAAATTAAATAACGTGGCTCTTTGAGTCAAAACCCGGAAATTTTGCTGGCAGAATACCAAATAATCATCCCTTAATATTAAGCCTATTTTTTAATTCGAATTCAAACATACGTCTGTCCACTTAGTGTCCGTCAGTGTACCCATTCGACCAGAACAATATCGATGGCTATATTTAGCATGCGATGTCATTGATCTGATCACTTTCGTTGAAACGAGCCGCAAACTTTTGATTTTTCAGCAGAAAAGTGCTCTTGAGTGCTGGCAAATCACCTTTTGTTCATGGTTTTAGGAGTCGAAAAACTCTCAATTTGCTACATAAAACCCGTCGTAGTTTATTTTTAATGTAGAGCTGGCAGGATTTGCGATTTTCAATCATTCCCAACTTTAATCGGCTTCGGGAAACCGAAAGGAAAGCACATTCTCAAACAGCGCCCAACAGAAACGATGGGGATACATTTAATGGCTGAAGTTACAGTTTCTTCGAGAAATGAAGCCAATACGGCACGTTTTCTCCCTTCTAGCGACACCTTTTCCCCGAAAATTCGATACAGTTTATTGGCGAAATGATCAGCCATTTCTCCCGACTTTCCTGATTTTGTGTTCTATTGTTTTGATTGACTAAATATTTACCTGAAAATGATGAAAAATCCTCAAAGATTTGTCCATGGAAAAGCGTCCACTACTTGCGTTCTTTAAGCGCGATCTAGGGGTTCAAAGGGTGACTTCTTGCACCATTTTACCCGGAAGACCCTTTCAGAAATTGCAGGAGTTACCAAAAACGTCCTCTAAGTTCTCGCTGTAATATACAGAGTGTCCAAGTTATATTTATCTATTTTTAAAGATGTTTTCCCAACTAATTTAGCTAAAGTCGTTAAGTTGTATCTGGACGCGTTCCTTTAAGTTGTGTTTGGGTTCAAGTGGCTCTAACTTTTTTCTCACCCTGTATACGGATGTTTGAGTGGCTTTGATCCGTTTTGCAATTAATACCGAACAAAAAAGTCGACTTAGTGAAAAGTCCGCAGATCAACCATTTTTGTGATATTGTCCATGGAAAAGTGTCCACTACTTACGTTCTTTAAGCGCGATCTAATACTTCAAAGCGTGACTTCTTGCACCATTTTACCCGGAAGAACCTTTCAGAAATTGCAGGAGTTACCAAAAACGTCCTCTAAGTTCTCGCTATAATATATAGAGTGTCCAAGTTATAATTGTCACTTTTTCAAGATGTTTTCCCAACTAATTTAGCTGTAGTCGTTAAGTTCAATCTGAACGGGTTTCTTTAGGATGTGTTTGGGTTCAAGTGACTCCACATTTTTTCTCGCCCTGTATACGGATGTTTGAGTGGCTTTGATCCTTTTTGCAATTAATACCGAACAAAAAAGTCGACTTAGTGAAAAGTCCGCAGATCAACCATTTTTGTGATATTGTCCATGGAAAAGTGTCCACTACTTGCGTTCTTTAAGCGCGATCTAATACTTCAAAGCGTGACTTCTTGTACCATTTTACCCAGAAGAACCTTTCAGAAATTGCTAAGAGTTACCAAAAAAGTCCTCTAAGTTCTCGCTATAATATACAGAGTGTCCAAGTTATATTTGTCTCTTTTTCAAGATGTTTTCCTAACAAATTTAGCTAAAGTCGTTAAGTTGTATTGAACGCGTTCCTTTAGGATGTGTTTGGGTTCAAGTGGCTCCAACTTTTTTCTCGCCCTGTATACGGATGTTTGAGTGGCTTTGATCCGTTTTGCAGTTAATACCGAACAAAAAAGTCGACTTAGTGGAAAGTCCGCAGATCAACCATTTTTGTGATATTGTCCATGGAAAAGTGTCCACTACTTGCGTTCTTTAAGCGCGATCTAATACTTCAAACGCTGACTTCTTGCACCATTTTACCCGGAAGAACCTTTCAGAAATTGCTAAGAGTTACCAAAAAAGTCCTCTAAGTTCTCGCTATAATATACAGAGTGTCCAAGTTATATTTGTCTCTTTTTAAAGATGTTTTCCCAACAAATTTAGCTAAAGTCATTAAGTTCTATCTGGACGGGTTCCTTTAGGAGGTGTTTGGGTTCAAGTGGCTCCAACTTTTTTCTCGCCCTGTATACGGATGTTTGAGTGGCTTTGATCCGTTTTGCAATTAATACCGAACAAAAAAGTTGACTTAGTGAAAAGTCCGCAGATCAACCATTTTTGAGATATTGTCTATGGAAAAGTGTCCACTACTTTCGTTCTTTAAGCCCGATCTGATACTTCAAACGCTGACTTCTTGCCCCATTTTACCCGGAAGAACCTTTCAGAAATTGCTAAGAGTTACCAAAAAAGTCCCCCAAGTTCTCGCTATAATATACAGAGTGTCCAAGTTATAATTGTCTCTTTTTCAAGATGTTTTCCCAACTAATTTAGCTGAAGTCGTTAAGTTCAATCTGGACGGGTTTCTTTAGGATGTGTTTGGGTTCAAGCGGCTCTAACTTTTTTCTCGCCCTGTATGCTGATGTTTGAGTGGCTTTGATCCGTTTTGCAGTTAATACCGAACAAAAAAGTCGACTTAGTGAAAAGTCCGCAGATCAACCATTTTTGAGATATCGTCTATGGAAAAGCGTCCACTACTTGCGTTCTTTAAGCGCAATCTAATTCTTCAAAGGGTGACTTCTTGCCCCATTTTACCGGGAAGAACCTCCCATAAATTGCTAAGAGTTTTAGGGAGAGTTAGGAGAAGAGAAAAACCCTGCAAAAACGGTAAGACTTGAAGGGTAAGCTTGATGCAACCGAACGATGCACTGGTAAGCAGTCCAACTTCCATTTCGAGTTGAACCCAACTGGACCGAAACCAGTGAGGAACTTAAAACAGTTGTAAACTTGCAGGCATGGACAGGAACAGCTGAAGGCATCCAACCGAGTTTTGGGCTTTCGAAATGGCAGCAGCCGAAGACACTGATGAGCAAAGCCATGCTGAGCACGCCAACCACAATGCGAAAAGCCCGACCAGCACATGTGCAGAGGACGGATCGATGGAGAACAGTTGCAAAAAGTCCCCAACCAGAACTTATGGTAACAGCCGCAACTCAAACTCATGGTTATCCAACCAACAACTCCTTCTGCTGGTTGGTTGCAGGCACTTGCAAGGAAAACTCGTACAAACCCTGCAAGGATGTGGCGCGTGTGGTTGTTGTCGGCCTCACTCCCGAACGACGAAGAGAAACTTGGAACAAAAAAGTTGAGTTTCTACTGGCCGTTATCGGGTTCGCTGTCGATCTGGGAAACGTCTGGAGGTTCCCGTACATTTGCTACGAGAATGGAGGAGGTAAGTCCAAGCAGAGCGTAAAAAAGCGACAACTTCTTAAACCCATTCATTTTCTCGATTTTTTACATCTAAATCCAGCAAACAAACCGAATTATAAGTTAGCTAAACTTCAGCTCAACAGTGTTCATTAGTTAGTATTCAAAGCGGCGACGGCTCATTTGGAACATGCAGCCAATTTGATTTCAGATATTTGCTGCTTGAGCTAATCGAATCAGGCGGATCAAAAGAGTCATCGGGAGGCGTTTGAATGCGTTTAAGGATCGGAACTCGCTTCTATTTATATGGCTTGAAACTTCTCAAAAACACAACATCAACGCATGTTCTTATACTGTTGAGGCTTTAATGAAGGAATGAGTATTGAAAATATTTTTGGGGTTCTTTTGCTTTTTTCGTGTTTAGTTCGATTGTTTTCTTGGCGTGGCCGAAACGTGTGGGAATCCGAAAATCCATTGGAAACTGATGAGTTTTTCCGGCTTTCAGGTCGTCCTGGGAAAGCACTAAAAACTCATCAGTTTCTAATGGGTTTCTCCCTGAAAAAAACTACGTTTACTTGAGAATTTGCAGTTTTTTCAAGCAGATTTCGGAGTTTTCGGAAAACAGCTAAAGCTTTTTCCACTCTTTTACTAATTTCAAAAAATTAGTCAGACGCGAGCTTTTATAGAATTTTTATAGCGAACCACTTGAAAGGTCCTAAACAAACCACTAAAATGCAGTTTTTTCAACGTCCTACTCTGTACATTAAAAAACACTGTGCATTCCACAGGCTTATACAGGGCGACCCAATTTTCAACTTGGGAAGAGTTTTTCCTTTGTAAGTTTTGCAG
>NW_026019016.1:12722508-12724523 GCF_020466585.1 Dendroctonus ponderosae
CCACTTCTGAAGATGCAAGCCACTCGTGCTAGCGAAACGTCAAGAAGAAATTCTACCGAACGACGGCCTAAAAACCCGAAAAACTCATGAGTTTCAAGAAATGGCCTCGAAAATCTCTTTTGGTAGGTAATTATTTTGCAAATATTTCGGTTTTTTTGGGATTATTGCTACTAACACTAAGAGGAGTCAAGGAAAATTGATGAAAATTCCAAGTTTTCTCTAGTTTATGGGCGCACTCATGTGTATAATACAGCAGTTCAAGTTAAAAAAAAAACCCTTTTAAAACCCACCGTCCCCAAATAAGCAGTCTTTGAATATTAAAAGGGGGCATTTTCAATGGCCTGTTCAAACAAACTTAAGGAAAAATTCATCGCCGGCTATTGAACGCAAAATCGCCCGAAATTTAATCCGACTAAATCCACTTATCTATCATTCTCCACTTTACAGAGTTTGCGGTAATAGTCGCATAATAAACGGTAAATTCTGCAGAGAATTTGATTCGTTTGCCATTATTTTTTTCACTGCGATTGTTCATTTTGCTTCAGAGCAAAACGCAACAGAATCGAGAAAAAGGCAAAAAGCACGTTTTTACGGAAAATTATTTCTTGCTGACGTTTCGCAAGCACGAATGGCGGGCATCTTCAGAGGTAGCTGTTCGTGCCAAGACTGCAAATATTCGGAAAGTGGAATTTCCAGGTTGGACACGCAGCGACCACCTCTGAAGATGCCAGGCATTCGGGCTTGAAAAACGTCGGCGATATTTTTTTCAACCGCGTAAACTTTCAAACCTTGTTGGTTGAGTTTTGTTTAGTGAAAACGCCCATATTTTTGCATGAAGAGTCTATTTGGAAATATTGCTAGTTTTCAGGCAAAATGCGGAAATTTGAGCCATTGACGGATATTTTGAGAACCGTATGAGCTGTAAAGCTCCGGTTGTTATTTCCGAATAGAGCATCAAAATACGCATTTTTTTGCATAAAAGATCATTTTTTGTGAGCAGAAAATCAACGAAAACTTGTGGATTTCTATTAAAACATCGGCGCTTGTTTACGCGTGCGAATCAATTCATTTCCTTTTGTATTAATAAACGATCAATTTTTACGGCGAGTATAAAATATAAAGCTAGATTACTCCGTGGATTTATTTACCCAAAAGGGCCTGAAACCCGTTTTAGTAAGCAATGAAAAACGACAATAAAAAGCAAATTCTCCGCAAAACAAAAATGTGAAAAACGTCTGAAAACAGCGAATTTTCAGGAGCTTTTCTTATCCCCTACACCATAATGCTGGTGTTTGGAGGACTTCCCCTATTCTACATGGAATTGGCATTAGGTCAGTTCCACAGGAGTGGCTGTCTTACCATTTGGAAGCAAATCTGCCCGGCGTTAAAAGGTAAGCAACCACACTTTGGGCTGATTGATTTTTCGCAAAAAAACTGTCCATTAGCTCTAATTGGCCAACTTGTGATTCCTCCATCCGAACGAAGGCGGTCAGTCAGTCAGTCAGCTACTTAAAGGCCGGTGTTAAATCAGCAAACAATAGAAACCTTTTAGTCCGGATTGAAATTGTAACTTCGTCTTCATGTTCAATTCATTAGGCTGTTTATCTCTCTGAAATAAATGGCGTTCACGTTCAAATGCGTCCGCATTAATATTTATATCGAATCTATTAGAGATTTAGCGAAAGGTTCGGCGGTTTTACTTCCAAATGTTCGACTGGATAAATGGTGATTGCGGCTATTTTTCCTCTTGTTGTTATAGAGAAGATTTTGGATCATCCAGGAGTGGATTTTTAATTAAAGCTGTTCATTATCAGGGAAATTCCAAAAAAATCGAGTGCCATTGACTACCTATCATTGTATATACTTTCCTGACTGTGTTTCAATTTCAAATAAAAATGAATTCCTGGGTTTCAGTCATTAATTGTCTTTATTTATCAATTAAAATACGTTTCGGTGTATTTTTCCACCATCATCAGTTTTTACGTGTAGCGTTGTTGCTGCTTTAAGCCTTGGCA
>NW_026019016.1:12724698-12732579 GCF_020466585.1 Dendroctonus ponderosae
AACAACGCTACACGTAAAAACTGATGATGGTGGAAAAATACACCGAAACGTATTTTAATTGATAAATAAAGACAATAAATGACTGAAACCCAGGAGATAATTTTTATTTGGAATTGACTACGTATGTAAGCAATCAGGATATAGCAGGAAATCAAGCAAATGGGCGATTGAGCAACAATGAGGCACTCGACTACATGAAGAGACCATTGTGTTTCCTTTGCGAGGTTTAAATTAACAGCCCCCCCATTCAATCGAGTGTGTTTAATTTGGTCGATTAGAAAATGGGAAAAAGTCAATTTCAGCTGGTTTTTACGCTTTTGCCCCACTTTTGCAGGTGTTGGCTATGCAATTTGCCTGATCGACATCTACATGGGCATGTACTACAACACAATCATTGGCTGGGCGGTTTACTATTTAGTGGCCAGTTTCACCAGCGAACTTCCATGGACGAAGTGCACAAACGAATGGAACACTATAGATTGCCTGCCGGTCACTGCCACAGCCATCCGACCAAACCTCAATTCTACAACGCCAGCCAAAGAGTTTTTCGAGTATGTTTTGCGAACTATTTTTCAAACCGGTTGAATGTTTTCTGGCCTTTTCAGGAGGGAAGTTCTGGAGCAGTATAAATCCGATGGCCTCAATAGAATGGGCCCGATCAAGCCGGCGTTGGCACTCAGTGTGTTTTCCGTGTTCATTTTAGTGTATTTTTCCTTGTGGAAGGGAGTGAAGAGTACGGGAAAGGTAAGTGAGCTGAGAGCAGCAGGAGCTGTTGATTCTTTAGTCGTTTACAGTAGAGGATGAGAAGATGAATAGTTTTTATCAGCTTTTACGGGAGGTAAAGAGTGATTCTTTTACAGGGTAGTTTAGCTGCATTTTCTACAATCAGAACTGGACGACGTTTCTCATATTTTTCATGCGATAGTTTTTGCGACAAGTTTTTTGTCGCGCTGTATTCAGATGTTTGGTTTGATTTTTTGCAATTTCCTCAGTGGAAAGCGCTCAGATGAACCGTTTTTGAGATATCGTCTACGGAAAAGTGTTCACTACTTACGTTCTTTAAGCGCGATCTATTTCTTCAAAGGATGACTTCTTGCCCCATTTTACCCGGAAGAACCTTTCAGAAATTGCTAAGAGTTACCAAAAACGTCCTCTAAGTTCTCGCTATAATATACAGAGTGTCCAAGTTATATTTTTTGCTTTTTAAAGATGTTTTCCCAACAAATTTAGCTGAAGTCGTTAAGTTCAATCTGGACGGGTTTCTTTAGGATGTGTTTGGGTTCAAGTGGCTCCAACTTTTTTCTCGCCCTGTATATGGATGTTTGAGTGGCTTTGATCCGTTTTGCAATTAATACCGAACAAAAAAGTCGACTTAGTGAAAAGTCCGCAGATCAACCATTTTTGTGATATTGTCCATGGAAAAGTGTCCACTACTTGCGTTCTTTAACCGCGATCTAATACTTCGAAGAGTGACTTCTTGCCCCATTTTACCCGGAAGAACCTTTCAGAAATTGCTAAGAGTTACCAAAAAAGTCCTCCAAGTTCTCGCTATAATATACAGACTGTCCAAGTTAAATTTGTGTCTTTTTCAAGATGTTTTCCCAACTAATTTAGCTGAAGTCGTTAAGTTCAATCTGAACGGGTTTGTTTAGGATGTGTTTGGGTTCAAGTGGCTCCAACTTTTTCCTCGCCCTGTATACTGATGTTTGAGTGGCTTTGGTCCGTTTTGCAATTAATACCGAACAAAAAAGTCCACTTAGTGAAAAGTCCGCAGATCAACCATTTTTGAGATATTGTCTATGGAAAAGTGTCCACCACTTGCGTTCTTTAAGCGCGATCTAATACTTCGAAGAGTGACTTCTTGCCCCATTTTACCCGGAAAAACCTTTCAGAAATTGCAAGAGTTACCAAAAAAGTCCTCCAAGTTCTCGCTATAATATACAGAGTGTCCAAGTTAAATTTGTCTCTTTTTCAAGATGTTTTCCCAACAAATTTAGCTAAAGTCGTTAAGTTTTATCTGGGCGGGTTTCTTTAGGATGTGTTTGGGTTCAAGTGGCTCCAACTTTTTTCTCGCCCTGTATACGCATGTTTAAGTGGCTTTGATTGGTTTTGCAATTAATAAAGAACAAAAAAGTCGACTTAGTGAAAAGTCCGCAGATCAACCATTTTTGTGATATTGTCCATGGAAAAGTGTCCACAACTTGCGTTCTTTAAGCGCGATCTAATACTTCAAACGTTGACTTCTTGCCCCATTTTACCCGGAAAAACCTTTCAGAAATTGCTAAGAGTAACCAAAAATGTCCTCTAAGTTCTCGCTATAATATACAGAGTGTTCAAGTTATATTTGTCTCTTTTTCAAGATGTTTTCCCAACTAATTTAGCTGAAGTCGTTAAGTTCAATCTGACGGGTTTCTTTAGGATGTGTTTAGGTTCAAGTGGCTCTAACTTTTTTCTCGCCCTGTATACGGATGTTTGAGTGGCTTTGTTCCGTTTTGCAATTAATACCGAACAAAAAAGTCGACTTAGTGGAAAGTCCGCAGATCAACCATTTTTGTGATATTGTCCATGGAAAAGTGTCCACTACTTGCGTTCTTTAAGCGCGATCTAATACTTCAAACGCTGACTTCTTGCACCATTTTACCCGGAAGAACCTTTCAGAAATTGCTAAGAGTTACCAAAAAAGTCCTCTAAGTTCTCGCTATAATATACAGAGTGTCCAAGTTATATTTGTCTCTTTTTCAAGATGTTTTCCCAACAAATTTAGCTAAAGTCGTTAAGTTTTATCTGGACGGGTTTCTTTAGGATGTGTTTGGGTTCAAGTGGCTCCAACTTTTTCCTCGACCTGTATACTGATGTTTGAGTGGCTTTGATCCGTTTTGCAATTAATAGCGAACAAAAAAGTTGACTTAGTGAAAAGTCCGCAGATCAACCATTTTTGAGATATTGTCTATGGAAAAGTGTCCACTACCTGCGTTCTTTAAGCGCGATCTAATTCTTCAAAGGATGACTTCTTGCCCCATTTTACCGGGAAGAACCTTTCAGAAATTGCCAGGAGTTACCAAAAAAGTCCTCCAAGTTCTCGCTATAATATACAGAGTGTTCAAGTTATATTTGTCTCTTTTTAAAGATGTTTTCCCAACAAATTTAGCTAAAGTCGTTAAGTTGTATCTGTACGCGTTCCTTTAGGATTTGTTTGGGTTCAAGTGGCTCCAACTTTTTTCTCGCCCTGTATACGGATGTTTAAGTGGCCTTGATCGGTTTAGCAGTTAATGCCGAATCGATATCGTCTATGGAATAGTGTCCACCCACTACTTGCGTTCGTTAAGCGCGATCTAGTACTTCAAGGTGTGACTTCTTGGAGCAACTGCTCCAAGAAAACTGGTTAAAAACCTTGAAATCGTAACATCCTGCAAGCTTTCCTGTATATAAACAGACTGTCATGCTCTTTCCTTTACCTCTTCTTGGATTTTAGGCCGTATGGGTGACGGCGTTGGCCCCGTACGTGGTCCTCATCATCCTGCTGGCTCGTGGCGTGACACTGCCTGGAGCTATGGAAGGCATCCGATACTATCTGACACCAGAGTGGCACAAGTTGTACAATCGAAAAGTGTGGATCGATGCGGCCTCCCAGATCTTTTTCTCCCTCGGCCCTGGATTCGGCACCCTCTTGGCCCTATCCAGTTACAACAAGTTCAACAACAACTGCTATCGGGACGCAGTGATCACAAGTACTATAAACTGTTTGACCAGTTTCCTGGCCGGGTTTGTGATTTTTTCCGTGCTAGGGTACATGGCACATGTGCAGCACAAGAGCATCGAACAAGTGGGCCTTGAAGGTGCGTTTTAACTCATGGAAAACAGCAATTGTTTGCAGATGAACAATGGATGCGTTTCAGGTCCCGGCCTAGTTTTCATCGTGTACCCTGAGGCGATCGCCACTATGAGTGGCTCGGTGTTCTGGTCAATAATCTTCTTCCTGATGCTGATCACCCTGGGCCTGGATAGTACCTTTGGGGGTCTGGAAGCGATGATTACAGCGCTCTGTGATGAGTACCCGCGCACTTTGGGCAGGCATCGGGAGGTTTTCGTCGCTGTTTTTCTCCTAGGGATTTACATATGTGCCTTGCCTACTACCACCTATGTAAGTAGATATTGCGGCACTATTTGGGAGGATTTGGGTGATTTTCCCCACTCCCTAGGGCGGCGTCTACCTAGTCAATATGCTGAACATCTACGGGCCAGGGCTGGCCATCCTCTTCATAGTGTTCGTGGAAGCCGCCGGCATTTTCTGGCTGTATGGAACCGACAGGTTTTCCAGGGATATCGAGCAAATGATCGGCAAACGGCCGGGGCTTTTCTGGAGGATCTGCTGGAAGTACATCAGCCCCGTTTTCCTGCTGGTGAGTTTAAGGCAGCCTCCCAAGTCTGGCAGTGGGCAAACTGAACCTTTTCCAGATCATCTTCGTTTGCTCGCTGCTAAACCACGAAGAAATGCTGGGCAAGGAGTACAAGTATCCGGCGTGGAGCCTCCAGGTTGGCTACATTTTAACCGCCTCCTCCATCGTTTGCATCCCGCTCTACATTCTGTATAAGTTCGCCATCACTCCAGGCAGCTGTGTAGAGGTAAGCGCGATTTTTGCTCAACATTTGCGCCGTTCTCATTGTGCTTTAACGCAGCGATGGCGAATCATGTGGCAGGCGGAGCCAAATAACGCCCTCACCTACTGTGGAGGCACCGAAGTTTGACCAGAATTAGGAGTGGTGAGGTCCTACACGATCGAATGGTTAGTCTAAGTTTTTTCGTTTTAAAAGGTTTTCACATTTAAAAAATGTACACCTTTAGGCCCTTTTGTGGCAGATACACTGGCCACAAAAGGTACTGATCTGTGATTTTTCATATTCCTATAAGAGTCGTCTATTAGCCAAGTAGTGTATAAAACTTGTAGCCTTAAATGTACATGTAGTTAATTGAAGCACCTCCATATTATCAAAGAGGTTCGCAGATATTTGTGGGAAATGGACAGTTTTTCCAAGTTTTTTCGTTTTGTCACAAAAACTCTCCAATTTTCCCCATTTTTTCGTTGGCAAATTTAATGGAATTGTGCCTTCTTTCCATTCAATATGCCGCCGTTTTCTTTGATATCCGACTAGATGAACGAATGCCTTCCGTTCCTCTAGCATGTGCAGAAATTGAATCTATCTCGGATAGATACTGCGATCTTGAGTAAAATGCAGCCAATTTTCCTCAAGCTCATTGTAAAGATTGTTGGTAGATGTGTAGACGTGTGGTGTAGTTTTTTAATGAAAAATACCCGTAAACTAGAGTCAGTACAATTTAAGCCAAATGTTTATCTTCATGGGTTGTATAATGGTAATCATAACTAGATAACTCGTAATTAGCTAAATAACTCAATGATACGCTATAGCAACAGCCATTGCTATAAGTGTATCTGCCTATATATACAGGGTGATGCATCAAGGAATCTGTAATATTCACGATGTTCCGGAACTTCTTTTGCCCCACATAAATTCAGTTTTTAGTAGCAAAAGTTCAGAAAAATTGCTCTTATTTTGCCGGTAGCTTTTTTGCATCAAAACTGAAAAATGCGCTTTGCAAATCTTTTTGCATTTATCTAATTTTGTTTCCATTTTAGGTCTTTAATTTTTCAAGTTTATACAGGGTGTAACATGCAAAAGTGGGTTTAAGGGGACTTTTAACTGGAAATTAAGTCACTGTCTAAAATTTAAAATCTATTGCTGTTCGACATATAATTTATATTTAAATAAATATAAAATACATAAATAAATTGACCAGTTGCTAACAAGAAGATGTTTTCCATTGGTTGATATTGTTCATGACCTGAGGTGAATTTAAGAATAACTTCGCTTGAAACTGGAGGATTCATCAGGCTTTTAGCTGTCGTAAAAATTCTTACTACTTTGGCTTTCACTGAAGATGCACGCCACTTGTGCATGCAAAACGGTTTATTTTTCACTATCGCTTAAAAGCCCAAAAACTCCTCAAGTTTTTTGCATAAAATTGTATCAGTTATACACTCTCATACTTTCAATCTCAACTTTCCCCTTTCTAACTGATCTGGGAAATAGTTGTAAAAATAAATTTGCCTATCGTTTCCCCATTGTACACTGTTAGGACCTTTGCAGCCATAAAGGGCCTAAAGTCCCCATTTTATATTTTGTAATAGATGTTTTAGATTTTGTTATAAAAAATCTGTGCTTTATTCACCCCAATCAGCTAAACCCTTGCAACACTTAACGCTAAAACTATCATATTCTGAAAATATTATTAGTGCTTAGTGTCAATTAGTACAATTATTTGTGTGGGTTTCTCCTTCGTCTACTGACGATTCGACGATGAGTTTTTGTGGAGTAATTTATAACTGTTGAGTTCCAGTCACAAGTGAAAAGTACGAAAAACTGGCTCGCAGAATCTGAAGAAAAGTGGTTAAAAAATGGTTAAATCTGCGTGTTCGAACGGTTACAGAGAGGAAAGCGGGCAAGCCTAAGCTACCAAAAGGGCCAATTTTTATGTTTAAGGGCTTGCCAGCCCTTACCATAAACATTGCGACCATATATTTAAATTGGCGGTTTTCTTCGTGCCAATCTGTCTCATATACCGAGTGCACCAATTCCGAGCTCTATGAACATTGTTTTTTATTAAACTTTTGGACTTTAGTTAGTGAGTTGCACTCACCAAGAAAATTATCTCATTTCCTGAATGGTAAATATAATATTCCCTTATTATTGATATCCATAAGTAAATTAGCGTAAAACCGAAACTAGACACTGTAACTGACTCAGTCTGAAACGGAAGCTTCATTTATAAACAAAAAAACGATGAATCGAAATAGTTACCATTGTTATAACGACGCATATAGAAGCAAGGCGAAGGGACGATTGAACAAAATCCAACACCATAATGTTGCTAAAGTTCTCATTGAAAATGTCCACAAACCTACAAACGAGTCTTCGTCAGGCGGGTGAGTTCGGCATTAGTTCCGCACTTACTTGATAACTTTTTGATGCATTTCGATGCACTTTTTCATCATGATGTTGGATGCAACGTTTCCTGGCTCCACACTAATCCGTGCAGTGTAATAATTGAAATGTTTCAAATAATGATGCAGAATTTCCAACTGAATAACCGGACTTCGGATAAAGTAGAAAAACAGAACGTCCATTCCGACTTGAAAAAGCACCACTGCCCAAACTAGCAAAATTGTCAGGAAAAATGTCTCCTATAAATCAGTCTTTAGTCGCATTTTCGATAGCCATTAGCACCAGTTTACTTGCCCAATAATGCGCCTGGACATCATAAGGAAACCACAAGGGCAGAGGCGTTTTTCCGGGGGAAACCGTAGCGTTTCCCGAAAAAACTCTGTGCTTATCATACATCGGTTCCAAAATAGATATCAGGGAAAGAAATGCGGTGGCCACAACATAGTAAAGATAATACAACATAGATACTTGGCCAGCTTTTTCAAATAATTTTACCACCTGAAAAACGCTACTGAATTGATTTCAAATATACAACGATAATGCCGACAAACTGTCCTGAATGAGAAAACTATTAAGAGAAACAGTTATAAGCATTTGTTTAGAGAAATACCAAGTTAAAAGCCCCTAAAAGAAAGTATTATGTATAGTACAGTAAAGTCCGCTTATAAAAACCCGGTTATAGTGAACTTTCGGTTAAAACGAACTTTTTTCCTTTAATTGAAACGTCGTCCATAAAGACCAACGCATTTTTTACTGGTTATAACAAACCCGTTTATAACGAACTTCCGGATATTACTTTTTAGGATAGTTGTATATTCACTTTCCGTTTATAACGAACTTCCACGCTCAGCAACACCAATC
>NW_026019016.1:12733117-12737099 GCF_020466585.1 Dendroctonus ponderosae
GTTTTGCAAGAAAATGCTAGTGAAATGGGGAGTAAAATCAAAAACAAAGAGTTTGCTTGTTCTAAAAGTTGGGAAGAGCGTTTCAAGAAGTGGCATCATATCAGTAGCGGAAAAATTGTTGGAGAGTCTGCCGGTGAAAAATTCTTCTTATGAAAACGTTAGAGGCGATCGAAAAATGAAACATTTTCTATAAATCTCTTAGATGCAGTCAATTTCATTCATAGAGCTTGGCAAAAAGTTAGCACAAAAACCATTGCAAATTGCTTTAAAACTATTCTTAAAAAAATTCTTGAAAACTACATAAGTAACATCTATTTTTGCAGCAGAAATGTACAAACAAAAATTACAGACTTTATGAAGTAGATTTCAAATTGAATTTTGTTTATCTTTTTGTGTTCTTTTTAGTCATACCTACTAACTTCTACTGCTCTATGTAAAAATAACGAAATAAAATACACCACGTGTTTTTGTATTATTATTCGCTTATAGCGAACTCTAGATATAACAAACCAGTTTTAGTTCATTTTTCAAGTTCGTTATATCCGGACTCAACTGTATTTTATTTGTCAATTGATTGTGTAAAACTTGAACTTAAAATCACACCGATTAGGAAAATCTGCAAGCGAAATAAAGTGGAAGTCTGGCAAAAAGACAAAGCAAATGAAGCAATTAAGCAAAATTTGTCACAGAATTTGACAAAAATCAATGTAAAATGCTTAAAACACAATAGAAAGTAGGTCTGGGTAACACAGTGGATTTTCAGGTGTTCATAATCGGAGTTTTACCAAATGAAATCGTTTATTAATTATTAACTGAATGACTGTGCTTATTACAATGATAACCGAATTTAACTAAATTTTAAAAAAATTTTAAATGTCAGTCAAACATAACCGGCAACATTGCATAGAGTTACAGGTAACTGTAATGCATATTCGTGACCTTTTTACATCAAAAGGAATCGATTGAGCTCAGATAACACGCATGCGGTACTCTTACCTTGGTCACCCTGTAGAATGCTCTTCTTTTCCAATATACCGGGTCTCAATTTGAAAACTTTCCAACGATTTAAGTCGCAAAAATCGTCAAGATTTCCTTTACAATCCCTAATTTGCTAGTTTAAAGTCACATTTTCGGGTTCTTTAGTTCTTCGAGAGGCCATTAAAACAAATAAGACACTTTTTCCAAAACGAACGTGTAAAAACCGGCTCATTTAAAACTCCAATTGCAATAAATACTGCTTTACTGGCAGCTGATTTCAAAGTTGATGTGTTTGTGTTCACTCGTTGCCATGGTACCCGTCTTGTATTCAAAGAGTCGACCAGCGATTGGTCGATCAGGTTTACCTACGTGTTTCCGGAAAAACACGTCACCAGGGACGGTTGCTAGGCAGCGAAGGTCACGGACGGAAGGAATGCGTCGAACTCATTAAAAAGCATGCTAGAAGTTTCAGATTCGAAATAATAGACATTTTCGGCACTCACGATCTTTAACCGAAGATTTCTTCCTTATTATTGGCACAAACTCTTTATAAATGCATATTTCTGACCTTCTTATGTAGAAAGGAACCGATTGAGCTCAAAAAACCTGCATGTGAAATTTTGATTTTTGGTCGAAATTTTTCCAAAATGGGGGGTCGATTTTTCGGAAAAAAATTAAATTTTGTACCATTTTGTTGAAATATTTCAACAAGCTTTCTGAAAATGATTAAAATAAAATAAGAAGTAAAACCTAACGTGACGGCGGAAAAACAGAATGTTGTAAGCCAGTAAGAGAAACTATGATTCACGTGAAAAGCTTCAATTTAAAATGACTCTGATTGGGAAAAGCAGCAAGAGAAAAAGAGTGCAAAACTGAAAGAAAGATAAAGCAACTGCTGAGCAAATTCAATGAAAAAAGCACATAGAAGTGGAAGAATTCACACAGATAAAATTACCATCGAAATAGAAAAAAGCGAGAAATCAAGAACATATTGAAGAAAAACGTTGCGGACCTGAGAAACGAACAAACAACAACTCTGTTCACAGAATACAGTTCTCAAAGTTTTAGGCAATGACTATAATGGGGACTTAAGGAGTTTAGCGCAAAAAAAAATGCAAGATTCCTCTAAAAAGTAACACTTACTTCAGGATCATTTTCCTCATAGACTCTCTGTTCCACAATTCCAGCATTTTTCAACATTTTTCGAACATCCGGACTCCTTCGAATAATTCCTTGCCGAAAAGAGGTCACAACAAGTGGAGTGGCCAATGAAAAACTCTTCAAAATGTCATCAACTATCACTGTTTCCGCATGCAACAGACGAAACAATTCAGCAAAGAAAGACATCAAGCAAATAAAGAACAGCACTACTAAGACGTGATAGTAAACGGTGTACAGTTTTCTCAAGTTTTCATCTGCAGGAAGAAGCTGAACTGGATAGAGACCAGCCAGCTTGCAAATCCTGGCCACAAAGAATCGTTGATTTCTGTTGTACATTGAAGTGAGACTTTGGACTTTTCGGCGCAAAAAAGCCATAACTGATGGAGTTTGTGTGGGAAAATGACCAGAAATGGTGCAATTCTGCACTATATAGACTTCAGTAATTTCTAATTGAGCAATTAAGCAGCATTAATAACTACCTGTACCTCCTTTGTTGAGTGTGCACCTAGCAATTAAGGCTCTTTGCAATGTTTTCAGCCAATGATTATATAATTAAACCGATTACTAAACTTCAGAGACGAACTAGCCAGAGAAATTAGCCTTGACTAAAGGGCTAATTGTCTGCTCTAGATTTTAGTGCCACTAAAAACCTGGCGAATTGCAAATGTTACCATTCCTAATCGCATATTTGTTTTTATAGGACCTTTTGTAACGATATCTTTTTCGTTGTGCCCACGCAGCCAGATGTTTTTGGCTCTATTTCACACGAGTGTTATGTTTATTTTTTGTCAAACCAAAACTACAAGCCACAAATCCCCTTTGAGGTTTCAATTTCACTAATTTGTCTGTCTTGTTGAGCCATAAAATTTGCCAGTTCGTTGGAAAAGGGTGAATAAACAATTCAAGACAGGTTTAAATGTTAAAATGCGTTTTTTTCCCCAAATGAAAGCTCGTGGAAACCCTTTGTTGAAGTATTAACAATCGTGTGAAGAAGTGAGGGCGTTAGAAGGTTCAGATGCAAAATATCCACATTTTTCTGCTGGTTTTTTAGCAACCTTGAGCCTAAGCGTCAGCATCCTCCTTATTATGCATCCAAACACTTTATAAATGAAGAGGCCGAGGAAGAAACGTGCAAATCCAGTATGGATTTTGAAGTTTTCATCGTCTAGTTCACGAGAGAACCGATAGTTTTTTGCAAAGAACTTTTCAAAACTTGACCATTTTTCAAAGAGTAATTTCTGCCAGTCGAACAAAGTTAGAAACGTGCTCTTTTTGCTGATGGGTCGAGACCATTTTACAATATAATTTCGAGAAATGTACCTGAATTTTGTTGCCCTTTGCATCAGTTTAAAATATTTTTTTGGAGAAAAGTACAGAAGTTCTAGCTCGTACAGGAACTCAAAAATTTCGTGATGAAAGAGTACAAATGTAGTTTACGACGTTAGTTGAACACCTCCAAGTTAAAAAATGTTTTGAACCTCAGTAAAAGTTCCAAATCAATCGAAACTTTTTACACTTATTTTTCAGGATGTTTTTGAATTTTCGAAATTTCAGATTTTCATCTGCTGGCCTTTAAGAGCTGCGAAGTTTTAGTCGCGCACTTTGGGCACGCATTCATGAACGAACGGCGTTTATTATGCGCAAAAAAAATCAACCCCTCCTGCAAATTGATTGAAACTTTCTGAGATCATCAGCAAAGGGTTTTTCTATTGCCGTCTCATATTTCGATGGTTTTTCCGCATTCATTTGCGGGCTGGAAATTTTTTAAGAAAGTCGTGCACTGTTGGGGCACATTTATGGACAAACCTAAAGTTGCACATTTTGCAACAAATCAACTAATGAT
>NW_026019016.1:12738098-12740962 GCF_020466585.1 Dendroctonus ponderosae
GACAAATCAACACTCACTCATTACACCAGACAGTCCCTCAATATACTCACAGAGAGAAGAGCTCCCAGACTCAAGTCTGCCAAGGGTCCGATTTTAAGCTTCAACGGTTTTTGGCTTCGTTGAATAAAAAATTGAAGCATAAACTTGAAGTGGCGAGATTGCCGATACCAGTCGGTCTCGAAGGCCAAATCCCCCAATCCGCAGCTCTAAACCCCCCCAGCCCAGTGGATTACCACACAAGTGGAGAAAAATTGCATTGCAACTCACCAAAAAAATCACTTGGCTTCCGGAGAAGTAAATGTAGCACTCGCGAACGAAGGTGAGCGTCAGCAGCGACAGCGTGAAGACAAGCACCATAAAGTCCACAGACTTGGACTGAAAAACCCTCATTGAACACCACAATTACCCGATATCCTCCAACATACCATTCCCATTACACAGCAAATAGAAGTAATGCGAAACGATGATTGGACGAAGTCCATCAGCATCATGCCGCTGAAGTTCTTATTGGTCAAATCCAAAAATCTGCAAAGCGACTTCCTCAAACCCCCATTAATTGGGCACATGCAACTTACTCGATAACGCGCCAGTGCATCTGGATGCATTTTTCAAACATCCGAATATAAGAGACACTTTCCTCAACTTCCTCCTGCTCCTCCAGCCGCTTAGAGTAGTGCTCAAAGTGTTGGAAATAGTGTTGCAGCATCTGCAACTGGACCACTGGATGCCGGATGAGGCAGAAAAACAGAGCATCGGTGGTCACTTGCGACAAAACCAGCAGGCCAATGAAGAAGCTTGAAAGGCAAAAAGTTTCCTATAAACAGGGGTGAGAAACCGCCCCAAAAAAACTTGCCCAGTAATACACATGCTGATCAAAAGGAAACCACAACGACAAAAGAAAAGGCTTCGATATTCCCGTGGCATCTTGAGCGCCAGCCTCCTGGTAGTAAAAAGGCATTACCATATATTCTACACATATTGCACAGAGTACTGCAACATATGCGAAAAAGTGCCGCTTGAAAAACAACCGTTCCTTTTCAGCAATTCGCCAAACCTGCAACAGCCACAGGCAACTGATCAGAACCACTCTACAAACCTGCAAAAACTCACTGCAAAATCCTCGGTCTCTCCATAAAGACGCTCAGCACTGCCAACCATGCTCAGAAGGCGCGCCACATCAGGACTATATCGAATAAACATCTGTCTGAGCAACATCAGAATCAACAGCAGAGAGATTGAAATGTTCTTCACGATTTCCTCATAGCGAAGCTCTTGGGCCGATAGCAGGATATACAGCTGAGTATACGAAGAGATGAAGCACAACACCATGAGGAGCTTTAGGAAGTTGTTGTACATTCGGTAGGCGATTGCAGTTGAGTGGTTTGCGGACAGAAGATTGGCTGGATAGAGGCCTGCACACATGCAAACTGTGGCCACAAAGGCCAGATGGTTTCCTCGAGGAATGAGCTGGAAGAGGAAAACGCTGCAACTAATGGAGGAAATTGAAGAGGAGCGTTGCTTACCGCCATGGTCAGAGGATCAGTGAAGATTCGCATCATTCCTGATGCGTTTTATTTAAATATATGCTGATCATGCCCTAGGAAATCAGGGCCGAGTTGGGGATGATTGAATCTCCCGTGTGAAATTGCGAGCGAATAGAAGATGAAAAGGGCCTTTGCAGGCTGGCCATAAATAGATGAACTCATTCATCCTGATTCAATTGCACAACTTTTCCGAATAGGAGAAGCAAGAGTTTTCAGATAAAGAATTTCGAAAATTCTCTCATACGGCCCTGGATTTTGACTCGAACACATCAATGATTAAAAGGGGTTGATGTCGTAAGTAAATAATTGCAACTCAGTGAAGCAAGCTTATATAAATAATTCAACTAAATTTGCCCTTAGCCATCCAGGAATAGTAGGTTGGGATGGCCGAAGCCAGTAGGAATTCCTATAATTATTTATAATTATCAACAATTATAAACATAATTTTTCGGATTAATAATAAAGCCTGGTTCTCATGGATAACGGCAAATAATTATCCCTCTAGTTGACTTGCTTGATAAAAATAATATCGAGCCAAATGGGACGTTTTACATACGTGGCTTTTGTGCTGAATTGATTGGTTCTGACCCAATAAACCTCTCAGGGTGCGCATGGGAGGCTGTGGTTCCTTAATAAGAAAGATTTTGTTGGTAAAAAGTAGGGACTGTTCACAAATTAGAGTTGGAATAAACGGTTATTTTTCTGTAACAAGGTTACAACGTTCCACGTTGGTAATAGGTTGCAAAATGCGGTTCCAAAAGGAACATGTTACTTTTAAAAATCTTCATTAAACATGCGCAATGATGATGATGGTAGAAAGAGTAATGACAAATAATGATTTAGTTTACTAAAAGAATATTTCTTAACTAAAGCTCTTAGATCAAATAAAATATTGTAAAGTGAAAAACAAAACATGGCTCAGAAGTAGAACAAAAGAACTGATAATAAACTAGATAAAATATGTAAATAAAAACTGATTAAATAAACTATACGCTTTATTTGAAAAAATTTTTAAAAATCTAATGCAAGTGAAAGAGTTGAATTTTTTTTTCATCCGTCCGTTATGCAAACTACTACTTCTGGAAAAAATTGGCACACAATGCAAAATAAATATTATTAAAGCTCAAGTAAGTTAACGCACTCACTTGAACAATGGCCAGGACAAACTTGAAATGAATGGTTTTCTACACAGGAGAGATTAAAATTAATCATGTAGAAACATTTTATTTGAGCAAATAGTAGTGGGCTTATGGTTATTTTATCAAGGCATTCGGTGTTTGGACAGTAACCGGGTTTCTTAAGTCCTAAACTTGTCCAAAA
>NW_026019016.1:12741961-12745803 GCF_020466585.1 Dendroctonus ponderosae
TGCGATTTTTCTAAAACTTCTAGGATCTTCAGAGACAAGTGTTGTCTAAATATGCTAAAAATTGCAAATTACTATTCGCTTTAGTTTGCAATATGCGAATTTTTAAAGAAGAGCGCGCAGTTGACGAAAAACATCCATTTTGAGACCGGTATTAACCAAGCTAGCAAAAATCAGGGTTTAGTGCGATTTTTCTGAAACTTCTAGCATTTTCGGAGACAAGTGTTTTCTAAATAAGCAAAAAAATTGCAAATTGCTACTCGCTTTAGTTTGAGCGATACGAATTTTTAAAGGAGTGAGTGCAGTTGAGTAAAAACATCCACTTTGAGACTGGTATTAACCAGGCTCGAAAAAAATAGAAATCTGAACGGTTTTTATAGACTATACAGGATCCTTAGATTGAAGTGTCGTTTAACGATATTGAATATTTCAAGTTGCTACTGGCTTTAGTTCGAAAGATACGAATTTTTAAAGGAGAAGGCGCAATTGAGGAAAAACAGCCATTTTGAAACCGGTAATAAGCAAGCTAGCAAAAATCAGGGTTTAGTGCGATTTTTCTGAAACTTCTAGCATTTTCAGAGACAAGTGTTTTCTAAATATGCAAAAAATTGCAAATTGCTACTCGCTTTAGTTCGAGCGATACGAATTTTTAAAGGGGTGAGTGCAGTTGAGTAAAAACATCCACTTTGAGACTGGTATTAACCAGGCTCGAAAAAATTAGAAATCTCAACGATTTTTATAGACTATCCAGGATCCTTAGATTGAAGTCTCGTTTAAAGGTATTGAATATTTCAAGTTGCTACTGGCTTTAGTTCGAAAGATACGAATTTTTAAAGGAGAAGGCACAGTTGAGGAAAAACAGCCATTTTGAAGCCGGTATTAAGCAAGCTAGCAAAAATCAGGGTTTAGTGCGATTTTTCTGAAACTTCTAGCATCTTCAGAGACGAGTGTCTTGTAAATATGCTAAAAATTTCAAATTGATACTCGCTTACGTTTGAGCGATATGAAATTTTAAAGGAGTGCGTGCAGTTGATTAAAAACATCCACTTTGACGCTTACGCTGCGTTCAAGCAAACCACTTCTGAAGATACAAGCCACTCGTGCTTGCGAAACGTCAATAAGAAATTCTACCGAACGACGGCCAAAAAACCCATAAGTTTCAAAAAATACTTTGTCGGTTAAAAGCCGTGACTGGTCAAAACCCGTTTAAAATGGCAAGAAATTTTCTAAGTGTGTTCGAAGAGATTGGAACATTTCGCGCTTCTCGAAGATGGAAACGACGAAAAGGCATTTGAGGCAAAGCTGAAACGATTTCGAGCGAAACACCTCTGAGGACGGCACCCGCTCGGGCGTGCGAAACGTCTGAAGCGAATCCATTTTCACTGAGTAACTTGTTGCGGAAACTGACACTGACAACATTTCAATCAGTTAACATTTGAAATCGTGCCCAAAACAAGGAAAATTTCCAGTTATTTGTACAATCGATGGATTCCATTGGGCGACTTCACTCAAAATTCATCATCGCTCTGGTTGAAGCCTCCAAGTTGTTTCCTGATAGTTTTTCCTCAATTGTGCCCACCGTGCTCTTCTTGGGGCCGTTATTTGCGCTGCTTTATGTGCAGTTCCGTTGCACTTCGAATGCGCTTTACGGATGGAAGACGAAAATTTGTTGGGTAAGTTTCTCGGCAGGAGTGGATGGAGCGCTTACCGGTTTAATTTGCTGCAGGACGTAATTTTCCATTGGCTCTTGTTCTACATATCGCGCGTTTGGTTCATTTTCCTCAGCCTGTGTAAATTAGGCGTCAAATACCTGGACGCTGCTATTCAGGTAGAATCTGCAGGAGTTTCTCTTGTGCACCGCATTAACCCGCAGGAAATTTCCCAGAAACGCTCCATAGGCCCAGAGGTGTATTACAACACCCTAATCTGCCACTGCTGTGTTTTCCTGCTGGTTTTGACCGTTTCTCTGCTGCCATGCCTCATCTTGTATCTGAGACACTACAGCCAAAGAGAAATCCCGAATTTCCTCATGTGGCAAGGCCCAAAATGTGCCACAGAAAATTTGCCAAACTCACTCAGGGGATTTTTAGGGTCGGTGAAGACCCCTGGATAAGGAGCGAGATCGGCATCTCTGGCCACTACTTGGAACGTCCGCCCAGATCGGACACTTACAGTCCCTCAAAGCACAATGCATCTTACCGATCTGGACGATCGTCCAGTGTGGACACTAGCGCTTTTCTGCAGAAGCCATCCAGCCTACTTCGAACGTGCAAATCGGCCGTTAGTGTGAAGAAATCAAATGAAGAGATTGTGGGTTAATCGAACGGAACAATAAATCTGGACGCAAGTGCGACAAGAACCATCCATTCTCCGACAGGGACAAATTGTTGTTCTAAATCCAGACTTAATTGCCCTTAATTCCCGAATTAGCCCGGAACTCGTTTGCCATTCGCTCAACATGATTATCCCTAAGGATGTGGGAGGAGCTGATAATTGCCAGGCACCGCCCACCGTTTATTCCTCCGATTCGGACATAATTGAGTCGAAAATTCTCAAAATTCAAGAGAGCGTAAGTGATTGGCCGCGTGTGTTTTTGCGTTTTGAAAAGTGTGGTGTAAAAGTGTCTGATGCAGTGAATTGCGCAAGTTTAAGTTGCCGTTAAAAGGTAAGTTGAAAACTTTGCACCACCCTCAAATGCAGATGAGCTTCGCAAAGTGCCTTTTAAACCTCGATAAGTTGGTTTGATTTCATCATTTTCCCAGTGAGTTTAAGGCCTGGCAAAGTCGCTCGCAGCCTTGGAGGCATTTGATTTCAATGATCAATTCAAACTTTGCAGCCTTTTGAGGTGCATAAAGTTGATCTAAAATCTTTCCATTTTGCGCGTTTCAAAACCTTTGCCACGCCAATTACGTGCTCAATAGAATTTTATATTTAAATTATTGTGATGTAGAGACAGAAAGTGATTGTGACTGTTGAAGCTGCACAAAATGCTCTTCAAACGTTTTTTTTGAGGTTCTTCCCTTAAAAAATTCGTATCTTCCAAACTAATGCAAGCAGCACTTTCAAATTTCCACAATCTTTGAAGCAAATGTGGCTCTAATGAGTGGGGAAGTTTCATAAAAATCGCCCTTAATGCTGATTTTTACCAGCTTGATATTTACCACGCTTAAAATGGATGTTATAACGCAACTGTGACCTTTCCCTTCAAAATTCGGATCATCCAAACTAAAACCGCTGGAAATTTCAAATTTTTTCCATCTTTAAAAGACGCTTCGCTCTAACAATCCTGAAAGTTTTCGAAAAATCACCCGGAACACTGATTTTTGTCAGCTTGGTAAATACCAGCCTCAAAATGTATGTTTTATTCACCTTTTTGGAAATTCGTATCTTTCAAATTAATGCCAGAAGAACTCTGAAAATTTTACCATCACCATCTTTAAACGGCACTTGAACTTAAACATTTCGAAAGTTTCATGAAAATCATCTAGAATCCTGGTTTTTTTTCAGGTTGGTAAATACCAGTTTCAAACATGTATGTTTTTACTCAACTGCTTCCACTCCTTTAAAAATGCATAACGCTCAAACTAAAGCGAGCAGAAATTTGAAACTTTTATCATATTTAGAAGACACTTGCCCCTGAAGATCCTAGAAGTTTCAGAAAAATGGCACCAAATCCTGATTTTTTCTAGCTTGGTTAATACCGGTCTCAAAATAGGTGTTTTTCGTCAACTGCGCGCTCTTCTTTAAAAATTCGCATCTTGCAAACTAAAGCGAGTAGTAATTTGCAATTTTTAGCGTACTTAGACAACACTTGTCTCTGAAGATCCTAGAAGTTTTAGAAAAAT
>NW_026019016.1:12746802-12748561 GCF_020466585.1 Dendroctonus ponderosae
GTTACTGTCCAAACACCGAATGCCTTGATAAAATAACCATAAACCCACTACTATTTGCTCAACTAAAATGTTTCTACATGATTAATTTTAATCTCTCCTGTGTAGCAAGCCATTCATTTCAAGTTTGTCCAGCTCATTGTTCGAGTGAGTGCGTTAACTTACTTGAGCTTTAATAATATTTGTTTTGCATTGTGTGCCAATTTTTTCCAGAAGTAGTTGTTTGCAAAACTGACTGATGAAAAAAAATCAACTCTTTCACTTGCTCTTTGGGGAAAAAATGACTTTGGTTGATTGCTCGTTTTGGTGAGGTGGCATTCCTCAGACGAAAACCCACAAGAAAAGCTGTCATAAAAATGAACATCACTGATGTTCCGATCTATACGCTTCCGGATAATTTTAGCAGCCGTTGCTTACTTTAAAAAGAGGATGCACTTCTCTTAACAAAACATCTCGGATGTCATAGAGAAGGAATAATTGGAGGCCCGACAAATGTGTCCAGCTGTTCTTGGTTTCTCGAAGTGGCTGTAATTTTAACGATTTGCGTAAACTGTTTATATTTACAGCAAGTTTAAATAAACGTTCACGTTCAACCTTTGTTATCCTCGGCTGTAAGGCGAGCTCAATGGATTAGATGCCTAAAAACAATGAGTTTTAGTTGGAGGAGCACAACTTTGATGGAAGCTTTCACGCAAGACTTTTTTTGAATAATTCGGAAAATTCAGCCTGCGTCTTCGAGGCAACGAAACTTTGGGGAAACTTAGAGCAAAGTTAACTCAATTTATTGCCGAACAAAAGTCTTTGCCATCTCAACTGGTTTGGGAGTATTGAATTCTCAAATAACGGCGGGGTGCATTTAAGCGTCGGTTAATCCGTGCAAGTCTCACTTTGAGTAGTCCTCAAAATTCAGCCCAAGCCTCTAAGAATACGAAATTTGGAGAAAACATAGAGTGAAGTTTGCCCTACTTAGCCCCATAAAAAGCGCTTTAAACTCTCAATTACTTTTGCCGTAATAAATTTGTGGTTAACGGCAGGTACATTTAGTTGCAAAAGTTATTGAAGTTTTAACAATTCTCAAAAATCAGCCCAAAGCACCAAGAAAGCTCAATTTTAGGGAAACGTGGAGTGCAGTTTGGTCTATTTATCACCGCAGAAAGCGCTATTTAGTCTCCTTTGCTTATGGCTTAAATTATTTTTTTATTACAGTGGGTACATTTAGCCGCAAAAGTCTTTACAAGTCTCACTTTGAGTAGTTCTCAAAATTCAGCTCAAGCCTCTAATGAAACCAAATTCTGCCCAGGCATAGAGCGAAGTTTACTCTATTGTTTGCCACTATAATCGCTTCTTTCCCTCAATCAGTTTGGACGCAATGAATTTTAGAAAAACGGCGGGTAAATTTTCTCGCCAAAGTCAATGCAAGTCTCACTTCGAGGAGTGCTCAAAACTTGGCCCAAGCCTGTACCAAAATGAAATTTTAAGAAGCCATAGAGCGAACTTTGCTCTATTTCTTGCCACACAAAGACGCTATTCAGTCTCAATTGGTTTGGGTGTAATAAAGGTTTGAAAACCGGCCGGCAAATTTAGCCGCAAAAGTCGTTGCAAGTCTCACTTTGAGTAGTTCTCAAAATTCAGCTCAAGCCTCTAATAAAACCAAATTCTGTCAAAGGATAGACCGAAGTTTACTCTATTTTTTGTCGCTCTAATCGCTTCTTTCCCTCAATCAGTTTGGACGCAATGAATTTTAGAAAAACGGCGGGTAAAT
>NW_026019016.1:12748737-12751760 GCF_020466585.1 Dendroctonus ponderosae
TCTCAAAATTCAGCTCAAGCCTCTAATGAAACCAAATTCCGACAAAGCATAGACCGAAGTTTACTCTTTTTTTTGCCACTATAATCGCTTCTTTCCCTCAATAGGTTTGGACACAATCAATTTTAGAAAAAAAAAAGTTACTTTTTTATTTAGGGGGCTGAAGAAAGTGAAAGCAAAAAATACGCAACAAATTGGCACACAGAGCATAGGGACATTATTAAAACAGTGTCAGGCCAGATGAGAAATTTATGGCACGCGTGTTATGCGTTACAGTCAACACCTTGTCCGTGTCATTTAGTATTAATTGTATTTTGATTATAAAGCAGGCGCCTGAACAGCGAACGAAACACAGCTGGCAGGTTTGTTTTCATACCATTTAAATGTGGATTAATTGAACGAAGGAAAAACAGCAAAATTTGAATAAAAGCGCATAAATGGCTCAGTTGAGGCGCAATAGATCTAATTGATGAAATCTCTCTTCCTCTAGACTTGGCCGTTTAGTTTCCAGCAACAGAGGCCGGATTCCTCAACAGATGGCTCATACCAGGATCAAGTTAATGCGCCTCATCAACCCCCATGGTCTGACGTGCCGCCCTCTCAACACCCCGTCGTCCGGGATAAAGACCTCTCATATTACTACTAATTTATGGGAACTGTTTTAAGGAAGTCGTTTCTTTTGGCTAATCCCTGTACAGACTTACATTAGCCCCAGTCATCAGTATTTAGGTGTTATTTATTATCGCGTTATAAATTATGGAAAATCTTCATCATTTTGAACCCTTGTACATAAAAATGAAACTGTGGTTGGGATACTGAAATATATAGGGTGGTCAATTTAGAAAAATACATCATTGCGTTCAAAGGTGCAAAGGCTTCCCAACATTCAGCCCGGGCCAGCAGTAAACCCCAATTTATCGTTATAATAACGTTAAATTAAATAAACGTTAATCACTGAATATCCAGACCGTTACAGGAGTTATTGATGGAAGCTTGCGGGCACAAGCCTCCAACATGAACCCGCTTTTAGGTAGTTCGAACCGTTATATCCCGGAAACAGACAAAATATCGCATTAAATACTAGTCTCACTTTAAATAATTCCCAAAATTCAACCCGAGCCAGTAGCAAACCCCAATTTTGAGGACACATGGAGTGAATGCTGCCCTAATTATTTCCGTATAAAACGCTATTCAGTCTTTTTTAGTTTCCACGTAAGAAATTTTTGAATAACGGCGAGTACGTTTAGTCACAAAAATTTTTGCAAGTCTCATTTCGAGCAGCTCTGAAAATTCAGCCCACTGCACCAAGAGAACCAAACTTGCAGAAGACATAGAGTGAAGATTAGTCTATATCATGCCGCATAAATCTCTGATAAATCTCAATTACTATTGACTTAATGAATTTTTTAATAACGGCGGGTTTATTTGGCCGCAAAAGCCGTTACAAGTCTCACTTTAAGTAATTCTCAAAATTCAGCCCGAGCCTGCACCAAACCCCAATTCTGGAGACAGGTAGAATGGAGTTTGCTCTATTCATTGCCTTACAAAGCGCTTTTCAACCTCAATGAATCATGCTTTAATAAATTTTAGAATAACGGCGGGTTTATTTGGTTGCAAGCCTCACTTTAAATAATTCTCAAAACTCAGCGCGAGCCTGCAAAAAAAACAAGTTTTGAGGCCGCATCAAGTTTGCTCTTTTTATTTTTATATAAGCAATAAATTGGCAAGTTTTACTAAATTAAATTTTTGTACTCTCTCTTTTGTAGTCTCTCCCTGAGCAGCATTGGCAACAGGGCCTCAACCCACCCATGTGACCGTCTTTGACATAACACGTAACCTCAAAGCTCAGTTGCTAAACCCATAAAAATGAGGTGAAATGATAAAATTTGCTATAATGTTACTAAACACTGGGAAAGTCGGGTCGTTCACTTAAACGTGTTTTCCCTGCATTTTCCCACTGAGTAATGTAACATGAAATTCGCGTCAGCAGCTGTCTTAATCCCCAGCCAAGCGTTTCTAGAGGGTCAAGTCGATGTTACGTTGAATCCGCGAAAAATCGTGCAATTATTAACAGATAGTGGACTTGAGGTGAAAAAAGTAACTGTGTTGGAGGAGGACGTTCATCAGCTAGCCGGTGAGTTGCAGACATTCACCCAGTTATACGACATAGTGATTGTTGTGCTCAATGGAGACACTCAATGTGCGAGTCAAGCTCTAGCCAATATTACATCACAAGAAGTGAGCAGATTCACCGATCAGCTATGGCCAAAAGCAGTGAAGTTACTCAGGGCAGAGGCCGTTCCTCCAGTTATCTACTTGCAGAGAATTTTCATCGTTACAGCCGCTGCAATAGATGACCAACTAAACCTGATTTTAAAACGGCACATTCAACAATATTCCAAGGAGCCCCTTTACTCAAAACAGTTCCAAGTAATTGTGAACGGCAACAGAAAGCACATTGAAGCCCTCAGCACTGATCTGCTGAGCGTTTCCTTTGGAAGCCCCACTAATGCAGACAATGAGGGTTGCACCTCAATAACTCTAAAGGCCAAAGACTTTGAAAGCGTCGTCAAAGGSGAGATTTACCTCCGGAATCTATTGGGGCAAAATATGTTGGCTTCCAAGCTGCTGGATGATGGCACCGATCTGATCTATCAGAGCGAGGATGAACAYATTAGACAGTCGATTTTGGTAAGTGTGTTAAATGAGCAGAAACTTAACAAGATCATCTTGAGTGGCTCATCATGTCGAAAATTCATTGTTCTTCAAGATAGCTCTTTCTCAATATTTGCGCGGTTACTCTCAGTAACCTTCGCCAGTAAAAACAATACGATTAAAATAGTTGATTTGTTAATAAATTACTCAACTAGATATTAATGCGATAATTACATAAATGTGAAGGAAACAGGAAACACATTGATTACAGACTAACGGGTTTTTAGGCCGTCGTTCGGTAGAATTTCTTCCTGACGTTTCGCAAGCACGAGTGGCTTGCATCTTCAGAAGTGGTTTGCTTGAACGCTTAC
>NW_026019016.1:12751810-12753883 GCF_020466585.1 Dendroctonus ponderosae
GACGGCCTGAAAACCCGAAAAACCCGCAGTTTTTGCCTTTTATTTCGCAAGTTTTTAGATGTAAGTGTGAACTGTGATTTTCAATGTTTTAACAATGGATTCAGACGACGATTTTTCAACGCAGTTTCAGCATCAAAATAAACAGACTTTCGAGGCCCTTAATTGAAACTAATGGGTTTTTAGGCCGTCGTTCGGTAGAATTTCTTCCTGACGTTTCGCAAGCACGAGTGGCTTGCATCTTCAGAAGTGTTTTGCTAGAACGCTTACGCTGCGTTCAAGCAAACCACTCAAATGGCCTCGAAAGTCTATCCCTTTTGATACATTAATTACATTGCGATTTTTCATTTCCATTCGAACGCATGTTTATCACAGGTTTTTTTCGTTATTTGTTTGTTAAGGGTTCGCTTTTTACTTAAAATTCAAATGGGGTTTTAACGACAATTAAATACATATTCTCATCAGTTGTGTCACACCCTGTAAATACAAAACGAGTGTCTTTATCGCCCTGTATAATACATACATATTTACATGTAATGCGTGCTTTTCAGCAAAAAAACAGTCTCAATCAAACAAAATTAATTCAACATTAGCATGAATTAGAAACTTAACTTCGCATGCTTTGTAATTGGCTCGAGTTAAATCCCGTTTAATGCGCAATTATTGTTTAAAGGTAGTTGAGAGATGCCTGGAGGATTACGGAATAGATAACGTATTTTTGAGCTTCAATGGAGGCAAGGATTGTACAGTTTTGCTGCATCTGGTGCACACCGTACTGTGCAGAAAATACCCGAATGTGAAGGACCAAAAAAAGCTGTTCTGCTTGTATGTGCGGAGCGAAAACACGTTTCATGAACAGGATGAGTTCATTGAGCAGTGCCTGATTTACTACAACTTGGAGGTGAAAAAACAGCGAAGCATTCAGAGAGTTTTGTTTTAAAGCGGTTGAATTCCAGATCATGAGTGTGACCGCTAATATAAAGGACGCATTAAGGATCACGATCAGCAAAAAGCCCCATCTGAAGGCCTGTTTTATGGGAACTCGCAGAACTGATCCGTTTTGCTCCCATCTCAATGCCTTTCAGGTATTTTCTCCAATAATGCAGCCAACAGTTTTTACTAAAAAAAATGAAATTTCAGATGACTGATTCAGACTGGCCGGAAATAATGCGCTGCAGCCCCTTCCTCGACTGGCACTACTCAGATATCTGGGATTATCTGCTCTACTATAAGGTGCCTTATTGCAAACTGTACGACTATGGGTTCACATCGCTGGGCAACACTACGAATACCATCCGTAATCCGAGCTTGATTTGTGCGGAAAGCGACAAAGACATCTATTTGCCTGCCTATAAAATGCTGAGGGAAAAAAATGAAAGAAGCGGCCGAAATGTGAGCAAGATGTAGACAATGGTTACACCCAGTAGATCTGTATGAGAACTTTTATTTAATTGTTACGACTACTGTAAATAGACGCAGTTGTTATAAAAGGGTTTATTTTTCGTCCAAAACCCGCACATTCTTTCAGCAAAGTGTTTGAACAGCAATTTCGCGCAGTTTTTACGTAATTCTGATAACACCTGCCTGGCGAATAGCAGAAAGCTGACGCATTATTGAACGAATCGTTATGCAAAAGTATGCCAATTATATACAACAGGTATCGATAGCTGTTTGTTTATCTACATGGAGTGTGTTTGATAAAACAAAATACTACACGTGTATACGTGTGTAAGTTGTTTGCATGCAGGCAGTAGTGTATGTATCAGGTTTTTGTTTATCGGCACACTAATTGAGCACTTTGCGCTTTTTTGTGGATAGTTTAATGTTTAGTGGTTCCCGATATCACTTCGTTCGTAATAAGCCCGATACCGTCATTACTGSCGAAGGCTGTTTCTTAGATCTGTYGAGTAATTTTTTGCTACAAGGGCACACTTTTAAGCACAACTTTCTCTGGTTAATGGARAAACTAATCCAAGTGTGACCTTATATTAATAACAGTTAAAATATTTATCAAAAGAGACTTTCGAGGCCATTTCTTGAAACTAATGGGTTTTTCGGGTTTTTAGGCCGTCGTTC
>NW_026019016.1:12754288-12766144 GCF_020466585.1 Dendroctonus ponderosae
GCTGCTCAAAATAAGACTTGCAAAAACTTTTGTGACTAAACGTACTCGCCGTTATTCAAAAATTGCTTACGCGCAAACTAAAAAAGACTGAATAGCGTTTTATACGGAAATAATTAGGGCAGCATTCACTCCATGTGTCCTCAAAATTGGGGTTTGTTACTGGCTCGGGTTGAATTTTGGGAATTATTTAAAGTGAGACTAGTATTTAATGCGATATTTTGACTGTTTCCGGGATATAACGGTTCGAAACTACCTAAAAGCGGGTTCATGTTGGAGGCTTGTGCGCGCAAGCTTCCATCAATAACTCCTGTAACGGTCTGGACATTCAGTGATTAACGTTTAATATAAAAATAACAACGATCACAGCTAATGATATAAAAGCCACATTCACAGCAGTTTTAGCCATGTTCAATAGTAACGCTAACCGCCCACATTAGCAGCAAAAACTCCAATAAAATATAAACCACATATAGATAGTTACGTTCTCCCTGCCCCTAAGACATAGAAATGGCAGTCCGTCGAACAACAGCACTGAGCAATTCGTTTTTATCCGGCTGTTCGGTCATTATGCTGACTTTCACCCACTGCTTAGTCTGAGATGAGTGCTTGATCGCACTAAGAACGGCTTGTACGTACAATCCATCTTCGAAATTAGCAGCCGTTGACACTAAATCCGGCTGATTTAGTACATTTTCTGATCAGTTCAAAGCGAGACTTACCCGGCTCTTTTATCCAACCGGCTTGATCATTTACGGGTAGAAAGGCCTCTCTAAGGGCTGCCACCATCTTACACAGGCCTTTGATGAAGGTTTTCGGCAGCATCGAGTTGGGAACTGGACACTTCAAGTCCTCCACGTCCAAATAGATTACTTCTTCAGTGGTCTTCTCTTTGCGCCCGAAGAGATCACCTCCGCGTACCTTCAAAATCATTGTATCGGCTTTTAGGCCACTAAACCTAATTCCGCTAATCAATGGCTTACCACCAAATGGCCAGTACTGGAGCAAACTAAAATCTCTTGTTGGAAAGTACTGCCAATTGCGTGGCTGTTGAGGTTGACTGTGACCAGAACTCCGTTGTGCAGCTCCATTTGGAACACGCAGAAATCTGGAGCTGTTATTTGCCGGATTCCCTTTATGGTCTCCGTGTGTTTTGTGAATGTTCGCACAACTCCGTGTACTCTGATGGCTTTCTCCCCGGTCAGGAAAGTGATCAGGTCCACTATGTGGCTGCCGATGAGGTTCAAAGTGCCCCCTAGAAACCGCAGGCTTTATTTGCTGACTTTTGCAGGATTAATTGCGGACTTACCGCCCATCTCAGCATTGCACTTCCAGTCAAATGTATCGATGTCCGTAAATAATGAGCCGGTCTGCACTTTGATATCAATCAGTGTGATGGGGGAGCCCAGATAGTTTTCCTCCAGCTTTTTCTTCAGCTGTATGAAAGCTGGCAGGAATCTACAAATAATCGATGTTTTTCCGGTCGGAACTTTTCAGTGTTGATTTACCTGAACGAGTGGTTGATCAGGGATATAAGAGAGGGGTAGTACTGTCCAGCCCTGACCATCTTAAGGGCGTCTGACTGGTAAAGGCCGGCAGGTTTATCGCAAACTACATGCTTCCCAATGCCCAAGGCTTTCACCGAAATTTGGGCGTGTAAATTCGGGGAGCACAGCACGAATATTAAGTCTACATCTTTCTTCAAAAGGACATCGTCAATCACGTTGGTAAAAAAGGGGATGTTGAGGCTTTTGGCTGCTTCCTGGGCATCTTGTAGGGTCCGACTCCAAATGGCTTCGATTTTGAACCCGTTTTCCCGCAGGATGGGAATGAGCACTTTCACAACCGGCCCAGTGCCAAAAACACCGATTCCAGGCAACATTTTGCGAAATTCTGGCGATTTTATGTTCCAAAACAATGAGCTTGTATTTGTAAACAACTGGCTGAAGCGGTTAGGGTCACTTTTTACGCGTCCATCCCCTTCTTAAGCAATAATTTCCATTTAACACCCTTACCAGATCCATTCAAGTAGGCACAACTGCAATCTAATCCAGAGCAAGCAGAAAACTAATCAGTTATTTGATAAAATGCCGAAAAAATGTAAAAACTAGCAGATTCTTTTGGTAAAAGACGAATCTCTAGAGAAGTGACAGTTGGAACACAACACAACCAAGTTTGGCCAACTAACAAGGCTTTGTGAGCTTTTTTAAAGTTTTTCGGGTTTTTCTTGCAGAACAATGAAAATCGCGGTGGAGGGTTGCGCCCATGGCGAGCTAGATAACATATATGCATCCCTTCAGGAGGCGGAACGCAGAGACAACATTAAAGTGGATTTGTTAATATGCTGTGGAGATTTCCAGTCCTCCAGAAACGTGGCTGATCTGGCCTGCATGGCTGTGCCCCCTAAATACCGCAAAATTTGCACCTTTTACAAGTGAGGCCCCAAGAAGTGGAATATTTGCGTCTTGTTAAGGAATTGAAGCTAAAGCTGCTGGTTGTTTCAGATACTTCAGCGGCGAAAAAGTGGCCCCAGTGCTGACAATTTTCATCGGGGGGAACCACGAAGCCTCAAACTACCTGCAGGAGTTGCCCTATGGGGGCTGGGTGGCCCCTAAAATCTACTATATGGGATACGTAGGAGTAATCAACATTGCTGGTAGTCCACACTCACTTTCCGGCTTCCGCTGTGTTTGACCAATAATTTTTCAGGGGTAAGAATAGGAGGCCTTTCCGGCATCTACAAGAGCCGCGATTTCATGAAAGGCCGATGCGAAAAGCCTCCATACGACGAAAACTCCAAACGAAGTGTTTACCACATCAGGAACTTGGATGTGTTTCGCTTGAAGCAGATTTCCGAGCCAATAGATGTATTTTTGTCGCACGACTGGCCCACTGGGGTTTACCACCATGGCAATGTGGCGCAATTGTTGAGGCGAAAGCCATTTTTTAGGTGCACATCCGCTCCAATTGCCTTCAACCATTTCTTCAATTATTTTGTTCTAGAGAAGAAATTGACGCGAATCAGTTAGGCAGCAAACCTTGCGAAGAACTCCTGCACCATTTGAAGCCAAAATTTTGGTTTTCCGCCCATCTTCATTGCAAGTTTGCGGCCTTAGTTCCGCATGAAGACAGTCCCCCAACCAAGTTTCTGGCCTTAGACAAATGCTTGCCTAAAAGGCAGTTTCTGCAACTGTTGGACATTCCTCACAATGAGGACGAAAAGCTCCAAATCAGCTATGACTTGGAATGGTTGACCATTCTACATCTAACTAATCATTTGTTGAACGTGCAGAACTCCATAACGTTCATGCCAGGCGCGGGCGGCAACGAAAGGTTAGTTCAAAGCTCTGGTGGACTTTGCAGAACCAATATTTTTTCTAGGTTCAAGTTCACACCCACAGATGCTGAGCGCGAGCTGATAATGAGCAAAATGAACAATTGTTTAAAAGTGCCCGAAAACTTCAGAGCGACTGCAGCTTCGCATAAACCGGGAGACTCCGCCGGCAAGCTGAAAGAACTGGAGCCAAAGCTCAACCCGCAGACAGTGGAATTGTGCGAAACTTTGGGCATCGACGATCCCATAGCGCTGATTTCGCAGAAACATGGCCTAAACATCTCGTTGGACACCAGCTATTACGAAACTTCCACTTTCATTGCCGACTCGGATGAATCGAGCATAACATGCTGCAACGAGGATTCAGATATTGTTGAACAAGAGTCAAAAATTAATGCTTTGGAGCTTATCGACGTAAAAAGGCTTACGCCTATGAAGCTGCCTCAGCCCAAACTCACTGGCGGCGACGTTGAAGAAGTTGATTCAGCTGAACCGTCTGAAGTGGACAAGGTGAACTATCAGCTCCCACAAGCCCAAGAAGAGGTTCTCCCTCTCCCTTCACAATCAACCCCCGAAGAAACAGCAGATAAAGCATCGCCAAAGCGGGTGTTGGAAGAGACTGAGGAAATCGTGGAGGCACAAATTGATATCAGTGAAGGGCTAAACGATTCAGTGACGTCCACGACAAAAAAATTCAAAAGACGAAATGAGAGCATATACGCCTCTTCTCCGGATAGCTGATAGTGGCCTTAATGTTATGGGCTGTATCGTGGAGTACAAATTTTTATATTTAATAGTTGTTGGAAAATAATGCAATTGTTTCAACTAAGAAGTTTTGGATTGAAATAAGTACTTTTCGCCCAGGGGATGGGTCACTAGAATCGAAAAAATCTGCAAAAGACTTTATATACAAATTAATTAATAAAATAATACACTTAACACTAAGTAACAATTAAATAGGCCAATTGATAGAACTAATTATTTGCTCCTAATCGTATCGCTGCGACGATAAAATAACAAATAGGGTACTCGCGTTCCTTGAGGATTCAACACCTGTTCCTCTTGTACCTATCGAAGCAAAATTGATCATATCAATTCATTAATGTATTTATTGATGGTACTTACTGGTTTGACTGAAGCGTCGTCGTACCGCAGCCAGCTGCTGAAGCCGACATGGAACGCGTCCGTTACATAATGTCCTTTAGTTGCTTCCTTTCCGTCGTGATAAACTATAGCGAAAAGCTTATACTGCTTCACCTTTGCGTTGGTCGTTTTTTGCGACAACAGCTCTAAAACACAAATTGTATAAATAACACTACACTACCGCACTTGTTGGCAGCTAGTCTTACTTCCATCGATTTTCAGGTCAATAGGAAATTCCAAAGCCTTCACAATCTTTGTACATCCATTCAGCTGGAAGTCGAAGCACTTCAGATGAAGTATCAAGATCACTGGCAGCTCATCCAACATCACTTGCTGCCAAGCCTCTACTTCTTCATTAGTTTTAGCTGAAGTCAGCCCTTCCAGCTGATGCTTAGTGGTAAGAGCGTCTAGGGCTTCACGCACAGTCTTTACTTTCTAAAACAAAAACGTCTATAAAACCAACAGATGCCTAGAAAAACAGCCCTTTTTACCTCAATATTCAACGGCAGAGTGAGGAATGGTTGCGTGTTCTCTGTAACAAGCCCCCCTGTTCTGTATATTCGGGACTTCAGCGACCCGCCAAAGATATCCGTGATTGGGGTTCGCTCAAATTCCATTTTCCTCAATACAGAGCCTTTGTTCTTGTTCCCCATCACCTGCCACATATCGCTGTCGTCCTGCGGCTCTTCTTCAAGCACCCTTTCCGACGTTTCCACTAATTTAATCAGCTGAAAGGCAAATGATTGGCTCGAAAACATTCATGGGTTTTTCCCTTACTGTGACTCACCTCCAGCATTTCATCGCTCAAGTGATTTAAAAGGCACCCTAGAAATTCTTCTGCATCCTCCTGACGCCCTTCGATAAGGTCCGTTTGCAGGCCGCTCAATATTTTATAAACCCACGAAGGCTCAAACGGAATGTCCGTGTTGATCATGGTGTTTTGGTCTCGTTTTTGGTCCTTCTTGCCGCCGTCCGATCGGCGGTTGTTCACACGCATATTCGCTGGTAAGTGATTGTATTCCTTAATAAACTTACACCTGCAAACAATGGGATTTTTGTGCTTGACTGGGGAAGAGTGATTTTAAAACTCACATTCCGTCGATAACCGGAGTGGGTTTTCTCTTGACGTTCGAGGAAATGTTATCAGCTAAGCCACTTAGCAGGTTGTACATTGGGGGACAAGCCAGCAGAGCCTGAAGGATGGAGTTAATGTAGCAGTAGTTGCTCTGGTTGATTAAACCTCTGGGCTGCAGGCTGATGGCTCTACCATCCACTGAGCAGTTTTTTAAAAACTCTGAAATCCCCCACGTTACACTCACTAGCAAAATTTCGTTAAAAGGCGCTTTAACTGACCTCCCATTCTGTAACAATCCGGATCGATAAAATGGTTCTTTCTCGGGTTCTTGATCGGGCAGGATTCAACAGTCTTCAGCTGCTTGGCAGCACTTGAAGCTGAAGCAGACGTTCCATTAACCATCGCACTTGCCGAACCTCCTTTGGGGGTGAAAAGACTGGCCCAAGACTTCGCTCCGGAAGCCTGATTGGGAGTGCTGACCGATTTCTCCTCAAGTGGGGCCGACTGGGGCGCTTCCACGGTAGCCTCCGCGCTAGATTTCGGTTCATCTGGACGCTCTGCGGCTTTCTCTTGGTCGGGTTGCTGATTTTTCGGGGTAAATGCAGGTGTATCGGCCGATAGCAGCGGCGGAGATTTCTTCAAAGCAGTCCCATTTTGCGTGGGCGCGATTGAAGTTGGTGACTCCCAATGGGAACTGGGAGCAATTTCCGGCTGAACGGGAATAGAGTTATCCAGATACATTTGGCCAGCATGCGGGTAATAGATGCCAGCATCGGCTCCATGATTGATAAAGGTGGGCTGAGCTGAAGGGACTTCGTAAAACACTTTAGCGGGATAGTTGGGATAAGGCGTGTACACTGCGTTGGTCACAGGCAGATCTGGATGGTTCCCAGTAGGGGAAAAGTGATTGTAGCCGTAACTGCCGGGCAGGTGAACTGAAGGTGATTGAATGGGAGGAATCGGCGGCAGGTAATACTGTGATGAATTGTACGGGCTATTTATGGGTGGATGAGCGATACTGTTAAGGGCTGGATCAGTGAACGGTTCATCAGCAAATCCGTTTTCGGGATTTATTATGGAGATCGGCTCTGTAGCATTCGAGTAGGTTTCATTGAGCGGTTGTGGCACAAATTCAGCCGCCAGTTTAGTCCAACTGGATCCTAGAAAAAAAATTACTGTTAAGGTAAAATCGTTAAGGTTAAATGCGCAATTAATTTCAAAATGTGTGCAAGAATCGTGCATTTCTCCGCTAAAACTAAACAGCGACTGTTTTGTGGGTACCTTCATTTGTTGGGTTTCCCCCAATATACCAAGGAAACCTAGCGTCAGGCTGTAAAGGCTGCAACGAGGTCAGAACCGCATTTTTCTCATATTCTTCAATACCGGTCAGGTCTAGGAATTGCAATCCAATCTGCAACAAAACAAATCATTTAACTGGGCTCTTAAAACCGCTACTTTATCAGAGTCAAGGCACTTTTTCATGCATTATTGAGAGACCTTGTTAGTTACTCAAAGTTTCTCAACTTTGGATTAGTCTGGGTAAAGTTTTTCCCGCTGGTGTGTTGACAATAGCATTCTAGGCCTTAATGGCCAGTGCTCGAAATGAATGACTAATCAGGAGGACTTTAACCACATGGTCCTTAGCATTTACCAGTCATATTTTTAGGTTATAACACACAAATGGCAAATCATCTAAGACTATAAAAAAGAGAAACATCCCATTTCAGACATGTGAAAGCCAGAGAGGCGAGAACAGTAAAAGTTCCTCTTCAATCAGTCAATGAAAGTAGTCGATGGTTAATTAAACAATCGGGCATTTTGGCCAGCGGCTGGGGAACATGGTAGGCAAGTTGCCTGATTCAGTTAAGCATAACTGCAGTTATATAAGCAATAAATATCGACTAAAAATAAATAATAAGTGTTAAATAGAGCAACAGAACAGCATGTGAACATGCAGGTGTAACGCTGGAACAGTTTGGATGTACTCACATTGTCAGGGGTATCCATTACGGCGAACTGATGCTTTACACAGGTTATTACAGATGATCAAATGGCATTATCACAACATGCAACCCGATAAATTACACATTATTGTTTAGAATCTATTCGACAATGGAGGGTTAAGATTTCACGTTTTGAACTGTCAGGGTAATAACACTAACAGCGCTGTTGCCAGGCGTATTAATAAGAGCCTTTGAAAATTTTCTTAATTATCGGTGCAAAATGACCGCTGATTCGCCTTGCAATTTTTCTAGTACTCATCGACAGTGCCTGATTAGTCTTGTGCTATTGTGCGTTTGTTTGTAAATATGTAGAGCTGCTTTGGTCAAGCATTTCTTCGGGTTCGTATTTTGCGCGATTTATTGCTGTTAGTGGCAACGCCGTTGGTTAACCGCGCTAATGCGAGATGTCGAGTCAATGTCATTTGTTGTACTCTTTCTACTTTCAAGAGCGAGTGAGAAACTAAAGCAGCGAAGCCAATATTATACTGCAATTTAAATTTTAAAAAATTACCAAACTGGAAACATCAATAATCAATTAAAAATAAACTTTGTCCACCAAAAATTTTAAATTTCAGACGTTTTTTTCTGGATCACAACGTGGGAATCGCAAGCGAAGGAGAAACTGGGGGGTCTCGAATTGAAAATATTCTTTTTATTGCCAACAAGGAACTTAAAAATGTTTATTTAAATGCAATGATTGAAAAACAGTCAATTGAAAATCTGCCATAACAAATTATAATTCCTGGAATTGGGACCTTAATAAAAAGCTAGCAATGTGCTCGAAATTACCGCGTGTGAAAATTGCTTAATAAATAACCTAATTAGTTGAAGAAAATGGGAAATATTAAACAGCACAGTAACTTTGGCTGAACTGGAGAATCTGCATGAAGGAACAGCTAGTTATCACCATGAATTACTACGATAAACTATCGCCTAAACGCCCTTTAGATTCGTTAACAATTAGACAAAAAATTTGTATTTTCCGCTTTGAAAGGGGACAACCCTAGACGGTACGCAGAATAATATGAACACCCGAATCTGTAAAAACTGGATCAGACAACTCGCCCACCTTAAGACTAAAGGCCGCATCTTCAAAAGGCTTCTGCATGGCTCCCTTGCCGAATGGCCCCAAATCTCCACCGCGCTTAGCCGATGAACAGTCCGAATATTTCGTGGCCAATTCAGCAAAAGACGCCTTTCCTTGCGCGATCTGCTCGCGGTACGCTATAGAAAAAACAACATTTTTGTTAGAACATGAGAAACCACCATTAGAAACTGCTAATCACTTTTCACCAGCTCCAAAGCTTCCTCCTTGGAGCGCGTGATGACTTCTTCCCTCCATGAGGACGGACGCCTTGAGTCCTTGTGCTTGACCAGCAGATGGGAACACTGGACTTGGTCAGGCCCAGACGACTGACCGCGTTCTGCAGGCTCACTTGGGGCGTCCCACTGCGACTCCTTTGTGTAGATGTTCAAGTAGTAATGCTGGCCTAAAATTAATAAAATTATTGGGAGTCTCAGAAGGAAACCAACAAATGCTTTGATTACTAGGTGGTTTATTCACAAGGCTATCCGAGAGGATCACTCAGGTCGATTGGAAAAACAATGTTTGCGGGCAATATTCGACTTGCAACGTGCGAGTCGATCAAGAGATATAATTGTATTAGCTTTTATTACGCTTTAATTGAACCTTCTAGCTGTTAAATAATTGCGCTTTAAGAGGACTTTGTGAGAAAATACACGTTTCCTGCCCCTTTTGATTTTTTGCACTTTTTTGACTTCCAAGTGTCACTGGAGCACCAATGTAGGTTATTTCAAGCAACTTTCCCTATATACAATCGACGTGTTTTGAGTAAAGCCCCAGCTAAAATCCAGCAAAATTGACGGCAAAAATGAGCCCCCCAGGAGCAGAAACGTGAAAATCGCCCGCTTAAGTGTGTAAACATGCCTGTCCTAACCTAAGATTTGCTGCCCAAATGTACATTCAGCCCCCCTGGCCAGGGCTGTATATTCACCAAAAGCCCCATCGGCTAATTAATCGGAATAAGTGAAAAATTCAGTTAAAACTCACCGGTAGAGCGGCTGAGGCGTTTTTCCCACCCTGCAGGTAAAGTTTCGTCTGCCATTTTCTGCGAACCAAAACATGCTCTATGCGTCCACAGCTAACTTCACATTTCTCCAGAGATGGTCGGCTGTTGCCGCATTGATCGATAGCCGATCGGCAGTTTACGGTTTGTAAAGGCGCGCTAATTGGCTGGTTTAAATTCCGCCGTGAGAATTAACCAATGGCAAGGCGGGCTGGAAGGTTGTCCCACGTGGATCGTAAATTCGGATAGATGCGAATGTAGCAGGAAATCGGTCACTGATCAGCTGGGCGGTGACAGTTGAGTCTTGGTCAGCCTGCTGGGGACGCGTGTTTCTGCATACGTCAAGAATTTCGATTTTCCGTGTTTTTCGGTGAAAATATCCGTGTTTTTTCGCATATTTCGCTAAATAATGACAGCGAACAAACAGAACTTTGACTGAAAAATCCAGAGCTTTGGCAAAACACCCTGGTCGGCTTTGGTTAGTGTATTTTGTATGTGTAGGAGTCAAAGGGGCAGTAAACAAACAGGATTCAACCAGAACATCATTAAATTAGGTGAGTTTTCTGCAGGAATCCCAATTCGAACCCAATTAGAACCCGAGCAGCAAGAATTGCACAAATTATTGACCCAAAGTAGGTCAGATAAAATATTAAACCCACCTATTTGAATTGAGAAATCTGCGATTTTTCAATGAAAGTTCGTATATGTATTGGAGTTTTAACATTGTCGTGGCTGAGAAAACGTAGATGTGAAAGGTGGAGGCCCAAAATGAGCGAATTTATAGCTGCAGCAATGCAGGCAGCAGGTGGATGGTTGGAGTTTTTGCAATTCTACAGTATTTTTCGCTTGAAAACGATTTTATTACATAGAACAGGGTCTAATGACCATATAGGGGCATTTATCAACACACTGATCAAAGTCTCCTAAATATTTATTCAGCTTCAGTAACTCAGTTGATTTTTGTAGAAAGCACACGGATATTTTCTAAAACTAGATACTAAACACAAAATTTTTCTAAACTCTAAAATACATTTATCTGTTGCATTATCTAGCTAGAGCGCCCAAGGGCATCCTTTGGTGAGTCAGCCTCTGTTGAGTAAAAGTATTAATGAGCGGCTATTCACGTTGTTTGGGTATTTGTTCGGCTTTTCAAGGCTTAATGACTAACTATCTATGGTACTTACCTTAACTTTCCAGTTAATGATTTATTGGGTGTCTTTTACACACACAAATTATTAAAAGATTGCATACTTACTAAGCCCCTGCTAAAAAGGTATTTTCTAAGATTTTCTGCTCGCACAATAAATTTTACATCGAGCCAGACGATTAAATGAATTCGAACGTTTCGCAAACACACGCCAAAACTCGGCAAGTTGACTGTTTGGATAATCGAGCAAAAATTCATTAATTAATGGGAGTTTGTGAGCTTAGAATGTTCATCTAACATTAACGAAAACAAGCGGTTAAAGTAAGGCAAATGTAAGCCAAAGAGTAAAAGTCTGGTCTAGCGTAGTCGAGTACGACCTACATAATTAAAAAATCCATTTTAAAGTAATGAGAATTAGGCGAATTTTGCAACTGGCAAAGTTTGATGAACTTTTAACTGGTTGAGGTCGGAATTGCGCAAAACTGAATCGGCCCGGTTTTCTTTTTCATATTAATATATCAACGCTATTGTTCGCCGCTGGTTCTTCCCACTTCTTTGGCCGACCGATTGTATTTTAATGCGTAAACAATTTTTCAAATGCCATTAGAAATTAAAATAGCATGCAAAATATTGCTGATGTTTTACATTATCTTGACTTGAAAACCGCCTCACTCTGTATAATGTCATCAAATATCGGCTGAGTAAACATACTGGTGCACAGTGAAATTACGCGAAAGTCGCATGTAAATCCGTTAATTGAATTGAACCTTCAGTGAAATTTACAAAATAACTACTTTGTTTTTGCAACAAATGTTTTTCGTTGCATTTCGGCACGTTAGTTTGGAAAAATTAGTTAAATGTAGCAATTCGTGGGGAATAAAATCGAGGAAAAATCAACGCACAAAAAGTGAAATATAGAACAAAACAACCGAATGCCTTCTTTATGAGTAAAACAACAAAAAAAGACAAGACGACAAAGGAAAACCGACAGCTTAAAAATAAAAAAAAATCACTGATTCAGACGCACCCAAACAGCAAAGAAAGAATTGTAGATAAGTTCTATATTGTTG
>NW_026019016.1:12766398-12771827 GCF_020466585.1 Dendroctonus ponderosae
TCAATCTGTAATAAAAGACGTGAGGAAATTCTGTCTTTTTTAAAGACAAAAATTTTTGAGGCGAAATACCCAACAAACAGTTTGTGAAAAAATGAGAAGTATAATTTTGATATAATCAAGCAATTGAGTAAAAATACAACACAAAGAATAAAAAAACGACTTCAAAGGCGAGTAAACTGAACACCAACAACTGCGAAACAAAGCAATTGAAACAAAACTTTGCAGACACAAATAGGAAATTAATTAAAACTGAAAAATCCCTCAACCAACCATAATAAGGAAATAGTTTTCCAGGAAAGTTTCCAGCTGAACTCCATTTCGGTGAAACTGCAAAGTCTCGTCGCGCATACGGACAAACGATGTTCTCCAGTTCAACTTTATTGGATTCGTATTTAAACCCACTCCATACACAATATGTGGGAAACGCTTTATTGTTTGAATGGTAATTTCTATTGTGGCGAACGGTAATTGTTCAGTGACTGGTACCGACTAGTGGTCGAATAGACTGACGAGTCTATTAAAGGATTTTTGGCACACTGAACAGGTTATTTACCCATTTACTGAAGATGCACGGTTTCGAAACACGCTGATAAACAGGAAGCCATTTAGATTGGCCATCCATTTCGGTTCACTCCAATTTATCAGCAGTTTATTTATGAAGACGCGAGGCTCTTTATCTTGTAGTGTTGCAGGCGTGCACTCAAACCAGTGACGTGCGTTGCACCCGAAAAACCGTTGATTAAAAGTGAGTTCAGAAGCTGATTGGCCAAATGTGCAACTTCCATTAAGCTCAATGAATAATTGATCAGCATAAAACGGAAAAATTGTAGAGGAGCAAAAGCGCATAAAGTGCCGGCATTCGTACGCCTTTGAGCCCGATGCATCTGCAAATGGCCATTTATGGAACTTCTTCTGCAGCCAAGGAGCGCAATATTTCGTTCGGCGCTCCTTTTACTTCATTTTTGTTTCTCCTCCGTGTTTTATGCATGTTTTTCCAATTTGTGCTTAGTACCTCTGCATCACATCAGTCCGACTAAGGCTTGATGGCCAAATGAGGAGTTTATCAAACGGGAGTAAAATGATGAGGGGTGAGCAACACCCCCGAAAATAGGCACGCGTGAAAACTCCAAGGGGGCAAAACCTACTTATTTATAATCCCTCAAATAACGATCTCTTGAATAGAGCCATCGAAGGGCCCTTCTTGGTTTATTCGCAGGAGAATTGCGCTATTGAGAACCCCAATCTGGCCTCAAAACTAGTTTGGCTGTTTTCAACTTGAAATCCACTTTCACCATTGAAGCTTCTGCAGGAAAAATGCAAAAAGAAGCAGGGAAAGTCGTAATGTGCGCCATTATCCAGGGCAGGTACAAAAGATGCTGCAGTAACCATCCATCAGGCGAAATTGCAACGGATAATTTAAAAATCATTGGGGATATCGAAGGAGCGAACTGCGGAAAATAAACGGTTACGAGTGATTCTGCAGAATCGTAATAAGATTGTGTTTGGCCTCAAGCGCTTCGGGGATCCGAAATCGCATTACAAAACCGTCCATCTGCCAGCCTGTACATTTTATAGTGGAATATTAACAGGTCAAGTAGTTAGTGAAAACTAGTCAGAAAAATGCACGTGAACGATGCCTCTTAGTGGGTTAGTCGAGACACTTTTTCGGGGTTTTAAGCCTGCTTTTGCCGGGAATTTCCTTGTTTAGTTGTCTGATTAACCAGAAAAAACACTGGTTAGAAAGACACTGAAGAAAGCAGCAGATTATTGAGAAAAATGTACAGTAAAACTCTTTGCTAGCCCAGTTTGGCGTAACTTGATCAACATTACCGTTAGTGTTACGCATTCTGAACATGAAAAGTAAATGAGCGAATTTGTGCGTACAGTTTTAATGAATTGTATTGTTCGAATGGAAGGACATTGGCTGGACCTGCCGGACAAATTCCCCTAATTATTTTGACCCAAACGAAAAAAATATAGAATGGTGAAAAAACAAAGAGAGCGTGTCGGAAGGTTTAGCTGGAAACGCCCAACATGAATTATTGATTCATAGCTTAACAGAATAAACAGGAGTTTTTCCAAGTTTTTCCTCTCAAATTATTTATGTGATATTTTTCAAGCACGAGTGGTTTGCATCTTCAGAAATGGTTCGTGGTTTAGAGGCTCGTGTCAAAGTAGAATCGACGCAAAAATAAGTTTGTTTTACTTGAAACAACGCGAAGACTTGCTAGTTAATGCGATCTGAACAAAACTTTGCCCTCTGTGAGGGCGATTAATTGTAGAAAAATCCTGCAAAGTAAAGCATTTTGTAAAAAAATTGGCTTTGTACGAATGAAAACTTGTACAATTTAGTGAAAATTTCCAGAGAGTTTCCCAAAAATGGGAAAATATTCTCATTAATAAGTCTAGCTGGCAGTTGTTTTGGAACATTATGATCTCACTGCTTGCTCAATGAACGATGGCAAGTAGAATCTAGCAAATTTGTGGTGGGATGTGGGCAATTTTCGCATTTTCGCTGCCAGATCTCAATTACACTGGTAAATTAGCTGTCGTAACGAGCTTAACTAAGCAAGGTGGGGCAATTTAGCATTCTTGATGAGCTTTCCCTATCCCATTTTCCGGTTGATTCCAGATGCGCTCAAACTTTGCAATTCGATAGCTGAAGTAGTTTCAAGTGCTGGCAGCTTCCTAATGGTTTACATTCTCAGTCTAGAGCCTAAACTAATCAGGAAGTATCACGTTTGTTTGGGGTTCACTTGGAATTTTTCTTCTTTCCGAAAATGCGTTTTGATGTTATTGACTTGAGCAGAAATCCAGAAAAACCAGAATGCAGACACGGTCGTGGCATGTGAAAGTTTCTGGCTGCTGCTTGATCCAACTAGGAATCTAGGAAGTTTCTAAAGTAGCTCATTTTTGAGCCAACTTTGCCCAGTCTTCGAGTACACTTTCTGAAGCTCTTAAATGGAATTGTCTTCTACAGACTGAACGAAATTCTATTTGCATTTTGTTGGGTTGAAACTTTCGGCATTTCGGTTTTTTACGGTTTTGAGTGCACGATTTTGATCTTGATTATTTATGAGTGTGGAAAACATTAGTCTGAATGGACTTTAGGGCAATTTTTGACGATTTTCTAAATGCGCTCAGCTCAGTTGTTCCACTTTTTCATTAGTGCAAGCGATGTTTTCGCAGCTCATAACGCGAAAACTATTCTTTGCATTAGAATACAGATTTGACCAATCAATGAACGGTTAATTTCTCTATAAATGTTGCATAAATTATTCACATTTGTCTTTCGGCGACAACCTGAGGATTTTTGAAACTCGCCCAACTCAGTTGCTTGACACGTTGAAAAGTGCATGCTCTGCTTTTGTGGCGCATAACGCCGAAACTATCGACTATGTGGTTTTGCAGCTTGCACCATTCGATAGAGCGTTAATTTCTCTATAACTGTGGAAAACATTATTCAAAATGGACTTTAGGGCAATTTTTGACGATTTTCTAAATGCGCTCAATTCAGTTGTTCCACTTTTTGCTGAGTGCCAGCCATGTTTTCGAACCGAATGCCACCCAAACAGTTCATTATACTTCAATACCGATTTCATCATTTTATAAAACATGAATTTCTCTATAACTGTGGCAAAAAGTATTTCAATGGAACCTTATTTTTTTTATTTCTTCAACTCAATTGTTGATGCCATTCTTGGCTTCTATTCAGCTTGCAAATAAAAAATCAGCAACTTTTCCTAGTAAAATCGGCATAGAATTTCGGCTAAATTGCCATTATTAAAAATCCTTCCATCATTGAAGTCCACGCTGAAATTCCTGAGCTTATTCGAACGGTTAAAGATTAATGACGCCACATGATGGAGTTTAGGGGTGCCCGTTAAAGGGGTGGCTGCTAGAAATGAGGCACTTTCCTCCCTGGCCGAGGGGCAACCCGTTTAAAGTGAAGCCGATCCAGTTTCAGCCGTTTTTATCTTTCGGTTTAAGCAATTTGATCATTGGGTGCCATCCGAAGGAACATTTACTTGAGTTTTTGAAACATTTTACTTATGGTTGTTCCAGCAGAAGCTCAACATTATTTTTTTTCGGTGGTTTATGCCTTCGATCGCTTGCCAAAACTTGCTCGGTATAGATTTTCCTCTCTGGTTTATTGCCATCTGCAATGCAAATTTGCGCCTGTTACACTGTTCAAAGTGACTCCCACTATCTGATTACCATTTTGTCACCCGATTCGACTTCATAAGCGAATTAATTAACAACTTTGAATGTTAAACGTATCGATGCGATTTGTGCAGAATTAACGACTCACGCATATGTGAGATTTTTAATTGTTCCGAGAATAGAAACCGGCGGAATAGTTTCACACCTTTCTCATTAGCTGTAACGATAATTGAATTAAATGCTTTTCCACCTGGTTGTCACCATTATTCATTCGACAGGAAAATATCCTCCGGAGCAAGTGGATGATTATCCACTTGTTGAATTATTCAGTTGAAAGTAACATTTTCAATATCCTGCAAGCACCCATCGAATCTCCCCAATGGGACACTGGGCTGTTTCAAAATTAAACTTCATGTGCCCAACCTTCATAAGTTTCCCGTTTCCTGCAGATATTTTCCCGGATATTTCTCGCAACAGGATACGACTCCTTAGCGGTAACCCCAGTAGTTACCGTAAATTCAGCAACATTGCGTGCTTTGGGTAAAGGAATTGGGAATTTAAGATGCACTCAAGTGTCCCTCAGGGGCTGACCTCTTAGCTCATAAAAATTTATTTTTCTCAAGTCATATTTATCCTGTTTATGGTGCTTTGTTCTTATTGCGGCCGTTTATTTTGATATGTTGAACAGTTTAGCTGCAGGAAATTTGCATTTTATGGCCTGCATCGAACAAGAAACCGCGATTCTGCCTATTAATCCAAGTGCTTGCAGCTAAACCGTTCTCTTGTTGGTCCTTCGGCAAGCGTCCATAAATATCAATGAATCTGCGATAATCTGGAATGTTCACCCTGGTTCGAGCTAATTTAGTGAACAAAGAAAACAATAAACGCCGAATAACCCCTGTTTTTATCGGAAACTTTGACGCATTTAGATATCTCTAGGGTAAACTACTAACTCTCGGATAAACTGTTAGCAGATCCTTAACTACTATAACCCAGTTTCTTTTCATCCGCTATTTGTGACTTTTTGCCTGCAATTTAGGCCGGACGTTGAAGGGTTCCGAACAGTTTGCTAGATTTTGGATCTGCGTTCAAGATTTTTCTATTAACTGTGAGAATGAGTGGCTACTCGCTCTAGATCGGAAGCTATGAATTTTAATTGGATAAGATGCAGTTGCATGAGGATGTCAGTATTTACTTCCACATTCACAAAGAACGTAAAAATCAACTCCGCATGGGATTTTTGCGAAACTTGCAGAGTGTTTGGA
>NW_026019016.1:12772826-12779391 GCF_020466585.1 Dendroctonus ponderosae
AAGTTGCTACTCGCTCTAGATCGGAAGTTATGAATTTTTATTGGAGAAGCTGCAGTTGAGTGATGACGTCAATATTTACATCCAGATTCGCAAAGCGCGCAAAAATCAACATCTGATGGGAATTAGACGAAACGTTCAGCGTCTTTCGACTCACGTATGCTCTATAGAGTATGAAAATTTCAAGTTGCAACTTGCTCCGGATTGAAAGTCATGAATTATTATTCTCGAGGCTGTTTTTTAATGCAACCTTTACAAGGAGCGCAAAAATCAGCAGATCGTGTCGTTTCAAGGAAATTTTCAGTGTTGAAAGATTGAAGTGCTCTCAACAGATTGTGCAAATGTCAACTTCCTACACGCTCTAGATGTGAAGTTATGCATTTTTCTCCGATAGCCTGCAGTTGCGTGAAAACGTCCATTTAAAGGCCAACATTTGAGAAGGGCGCAAAAATCAGCAGCCCATGGGATTTAAATGAATTTTTCAGCATTTCGAGATTCAAGTATGTTCTATGGACTGTGAGCATTTCAAGTTGTTATTCGCTCTAGATTGGAAATTGCGAATTTTTGAAGGTCCGACATTGCGATGTTCATTCAAGTGATTTTACCCATGTTTGGAGTTTCGGTTCAGAAACAATTTTCAGATTTGTATGTGGGTTTGGCTCTTTTAGCTAAACTGTGTAAAGTATGAACTAATGCAGCCGTCATCTGCATGTTTCTCTGATTAATTTCACTGATTTCAGGCAGCTGGGTTTAAACAATTGCAATTTCTCATGTCTAAACCGTAAACAATCGCACTCAACTTTGCGTCATTCATGTATTTTCATATTCATGTAGCCAGTGGGGAAGCATTCATGTGCTCATGGTCTTGATGGGTGATTGAAGCTTTATTTATAGGTGCACAGCGAGCGGTCAGGGTTTTCAGCAACAGTTTAGGAAAATTTCAAATTTTCTCGTTTTTCACTAGTCTAGCAACGTCTGAGCGTCTGCGAGTTGCCGGTATTTAGTCGACATCTAAAATTAGCCTTAATGAAGAGATGAACCGATTTAAAGCGACTTTCAGATAAACGGAGAGAGATTTAATGCCGGCTTAATTTATTCGGACCAGCTCTAAGCCTGCAAGCATGTCGAGTCTGTAAAAGTGATTGAGCAAAAGATTCTATCTAGTCAATTAGCAAATAAACTGGAAAACTATATGGAGAGCAGAGGGAAATAAATCATTCGGAGTCGCAAACACTTCAGATTTATCATATATATCAGACTTATATGGGGTGTAATCGGATAAGATATGATGGAGTTTCAAAACGCTTCCAAACTGCTGTTTTTTTAGTCCTGAAGTGAAAAAACAAGCCTGCTAAGGAAGCTCTTTTGTCATGGGATTTGGGGCTGTTTGCCGAACTACTGTTCTTTGTTTGCTTTCAATTATTTTATCAAGTTTCCTTCTCGCTGGCTTTGCCATGTTTGTGTCACTTGAGGGCTCAATAAATCACCCCCAAGAGCCTCCCAAACGCGAATCAGGTCAATGAATATGCGAGCACCAGCCGGCGAACGACCGAATTAATTTATGTTGTATGGCTGTTTTTTTTCTGCTTTTTATCGTCTATTATAATTACTCGATTCTCAAAATCTCCAATCCTCACCTCGTATCGATCGGCTCCTCTCGGAGGCGGGCGAACCAGCTTCCGATTCATCCCGATTCCGTTTGGTTTTGAGGCTCTTCCTCAACGTCGACGAGTCGTCATTTCCAGGCGATCCCGTCCGCATCCAGGAATCCAGAGTTTTGTTGATCCAGAAATCGTGACGGGCGGGTCGAGGTGGAAATTGCGCGCCGATCTTCAGAACTTTGAAAAGCGAAAAACCCACTTGTGATATCGGTAACATAAAATAGAGTAGATTTTCTTGAGTTTTCACATTTTGGCCGCTATTTTCTGGGCCAGAGCCAATAGCTTGGGTCAATGGGTTCAATGCTTTTTGTGCTCATTGGGAGGTTTTCTTGATGATTCTAACATTGTTTTTGTGTGCCTCTGCTTTGTTTGTCGTTATTAATTTTTAAAGGTTCAAAGTTCTGCTGTTTTTTTAGCCTTCCAAATGGACAAATTAGCAAACCTCCGCTCTGATATTATATTCTTTCCTGTGCTCCAGTCACAGTGCGAAACAAAAAATTGTTTGTACATCGTTTATTTCGTTACGTTTCGGCGAGACAACAGCGCCATCATCAGATTTGAAAATTCATTCAAACTCACAATTGGTAAATATTATATTCATTTAGGTCTTTCCTGTCCAATTGTGAGTTTGAATGAATTTTCAAATCTGATGATGGCGCTGTTGTCTCGCCGAAACGTAACGCAATAAACGATAAATAATATAATAATAATAACACGCAGTCAGGAAATTAAATCAAAATTCTGTCTAATTTTTTTTTTTATATTTCCATTCTATTCTTCAACCGGTGAACGGTTTCTGTTGGTTTGAAAAGTATTCCGTTTCTCCGCGGTTTTTTTGCTCCTTGTTCGACTTATTTTTATTCTTGACTTTTCTCAGGAAATTAAACTGCCGTGAAAGTTTCGAGTTGAGGGCATTTTTCCAGAACTCGTGAAGATTTCCAGGCGCTTTTTAATTGGCACTTTTTATATAGAAAACAGAAATAGATGCAACTGCTTTTGCTTTACACTGAGTGCAATCAATAGAATACAATCAAGAATCATATATATATTTTTAATTAATTTTTGGATGAACATTGCATGGTTTTCAGAGTCAGTCAGTTCTGTAGAATGTGAGAATTTCAAGTTAAGACTTGCTTTAGATTAGAAAAGATACGATTTTTTTTAAATACAGAACGTGCAGTTGATGGAAACTTTAGATTTTTGGTTTAAATTGGTTTTTGGACGAAAATTGATTTCAAATTCCGAAATCATAGACATTTTCGGCACCTTTTAAGCGTTTTTTGAGAGATCGCCATCTTTAGCCGGCGATTTCTTCCGTATTATTGACCCAAGCACTTTATAAATGCAYATTTGTRAWYTTCTTACGTCGAAAGGAAGCGATTGAGCTCWAAAAACGCGCATGTGAAATKTTGATTTTTGGYCGAAATTTTTCCAAGGGTAGGGGTCGATTTTCTGAAAAAATGAAAATGTTCTCAAAATGTCTCAAATTTTACATCATTTTGAGCTCACGGACGCGAGGAATGCATCGAACTCATTGAAGAACATGGTAGAAGTTTCAGATCCGAAATAATACACAATTTCGGCACATTTTAAGCGTTTTTGAGCCGTCACGATCTTTAACCGACGATTTCTTCCTTATTATTGACCCAAACATTTTGCAAATGCATATTTGTGATCTTCTTACGTGGAAAGGAAGCAATTGAGCTCAAAAAACGCGCATGTAAAATGCTGATTTTTGGTCGAAATTTTTCCAAGGGTCGGGGTCGATTTTTWGAAAAAAATGAAAATTTTCTCAAAATGTCTCAAATTTTACATCATTTTGAGCTCACGGACGCGASGAWTGCATCGAACTCATTGAAGAACATTTTAGAAGTTTCAAATCCGAAATAATAGACATTTTCGGCACATTTTAAGCGTTTTTGAGCCTTCACGATCTTTAACCGACGATTTCTTCCTTATTATTGACCCAAACRCTTTRCAAATGCATATTTGTGATCTTCTTACGTCGAAAGGAAGCGATTGAGCTMAAAAAACGCRCATGYRAAATTTTGATTTTTGGTCGAAAWTTTTCCAAGGGTGGGGGTCGRTTTTTTGARAAAAATRAAAATKTTCTCAAAATGTCTCAAATTKTACATCATTTTGAGCTCACGGACGCGAGGAATGCATMKAACTCATTGAAAAACATGCTAGAAGTTTCAGATCCGAAATAATWGACATTTTCGGCACATTTTAAGCGTTTTTGAGCCTTCACGTTCTTTAACCGACGATTTCTTCCTTATTATGGACCCAAACACTTTGCAAATGCATATTTGTGATCTTCTCACGTCGAAAGGAAGCGATTGAGCTCAAAAAACGCGCATGTGAAATTTTGATTTTTGGTCGAAATTTTTCCAAGGGTCGGGGTCGATTTTTTGAAAAAAATGAAAATGTTCTCAAAATGTCTCAAATTTTACATCATTTTGAGCTCACGGACGCGAGGAATGCATAGAACTCATTAAAAAACATGCTAGAAGTTTCAGATCCGAAATAATAGACATTTTCGGCACATTTTAAGCGTTTTTTGAGCGTTCACGATCTTGAACCGACGATTTTTTCGTTATTTTTGACCCAAACACTGTATAAATGCACATTTGTGACCTTCTGACATGAAAGGAATCGATTGAATATAAAAATCGGGACAAATATCGGGATTTAGTGCTATTTAATTAAAACCTTGGGGGTTTTCAGCTTCAAGTATCTTCTCTAGGCTGCACAATTTCAAGCAGCTACTTGCTGTAGATTGAAAGATACGAATTTTTAAAGCAGATTTAAAAGAATCCTATAGCTTGCAAAATTCAGTGCAACTTTCAAATTTTCCCATTTCCCCCAAAATGTGTCCGAAACTTGCCCAATTATGCAAAGAAAAGTGTTCAAATTGTCGTGCAGAAACCTACACATTTCTCCATTAATATTCTCAACAATTAAATGCACAAATAAACGGTTAATTTAAATGAGGAAGTGGCGACACTTCAACCAGTCTTTGTTAAAGGAGTTCGAGGTGCCTAATATGGACGTGGTTGCCAAACAGCTACAAGCCTGCAAGGTCGTTCTTGTTTTCTGTTGTTTGAGTTAACACGCATTCCAAGTGTAGGTTGAGTATAAATTAACGCTTGGGGCCGGCAATTAAACACATGAAGCTATGGAAAATGAGTGTTAATGGAATCTTTCATTAATAAACTCATTTAGGGCCTCCATATCAGGGATGGCCACTCCTTACAGTCTATTATTATAGTTGTCATCATGTGGCCTTTGAGTGACTATTCTGGGCAAAGAGGTAACGAAATGTTTCCCATTAACGAAGAGGGAAAGTTTGGATTAATCCCTCCGACCATCTTTGGTTTTTGATGGCTTTAATCATCCTAATTGAGGCAGTTGACCTATTTTGCCGTGTCAATTGGCAACTCTACTTTATTAAAACATTTACCTTTAATGGGTCGGCAATAATCGTAACTCTGGCAGGTAATTTGCATAACAGATCGGCTTAATTATTATCGTTCCCCCAGGGGGGAATCGAGAGTTTTGGGGAGAAGGAAATTGCTTAGAAACATCAGTCGCTTATTTTTATGCAATAGAGAAAGTTGCACTGATTAAGTAACCCTGCAAATCTATGCAATTAGCAAAATTCTCTAGTAGCTAACGATGGTGTTATTATTGCTCAAGATTCACATCATTTTGTCGATACCCGCGTTCGTCTGCTATGATGAAAGTTCATTCCGTAGCTCTTGACCTTAAATTTCTTGTGCGTTTTACTTTCCTGCACCCAGAATGTTCGATGGTTCTTCTGGCAGTACGCGATGGCTTCCTCTTTTGTGCCGAATCGCACTTGGAGGTTCGAGAGTGGATCTGCAGAAGAACACCATCCCATTAGCGGGTTCTCCCATCGCTCTTTTGTACCAAAGTCGATCAACCAATGGCCCAAGTGGCGTGTTCCTTGAATCAATTGATTTTTGTGAGTGAAAGTTTCTATATATTCTATATTCTATATATCTATATTCAAACTGGGCTTTGCAGAGCAAAGACTAACTAAGTACCTTGTTGTTGGGCGTTTTTTGGCGGCTGGAAGATTCGGACAGCTCGGCTGCATGTAATGTGAAGAGGAACTCCCGAAATTAGCGAGTAATCATCGGGTTCCCTAATCACTATTTTGCATTTTTGCATTATTCTTGATCTTGCGTCTTCTGGAGTATCAATTTGGATGATCTGCGGGTCTGGGCCAAGTTCTTTCGGGGAATCAGCAGTGCATTTTTTCTGGGTTGCCTGAGTTTTCTCGCAGGAGTCGCAGTAATTGGCATTTGGGGCCCGTTTGGGGGTGATTATTTTAAAGAGCCGCTCGGCCAAAGTGCTTCTTAAGGCCATTTAATTGTGTTTTGTTGCAAAGTTTTGGTTAAAAAAAAATACTCGAATTGACTGACGATGATGTTGTGACATTGTCGCGTGAATATTGTTGTTGCTGCAGGGTTTTGATTAGAAGCTACGAGGTTGGGAAGAAGAGCGCGCAGTTGAGAGGATTAGTGATTTTTGCTCAGTTTTTAGAAAGTTGGAACAAATCAGGATTTGGCGCAATTTTTGTGAAACTTTGAGGGTTTTCACAATCAAGTGTTTTCTATAAGTGAAAAGTGTCAAAGTTATACCTAAATTACAACCAGAAGTTTGTGAATCTTGAAATGTGAAAACGTTGAACTTTTTACTCAAATGCAGACTCTGCGTTAAACATTCATAAGTTGCATTCTAACGCAAGTAGCAACTTGAAATTCGTACAAACTATAAAAGACGGTTGGTTCGACACACCTTGAAAGTTGCAATGAAATGGCAGGAAATTTTGATTTTTGGCAAATTTGTCAACATTGAGTCAAATATGAACGTTTCTA
>NW_026019016.1:12780390-12782538 GCF_020466585.1 Dendroctonus ponderosae
GCATCTAAAGCCAGCAGCAAGTTGAAAGTCTCACAATCTTTAGAAGACACTTGACTCTGAAAACAGTGAAACTTTCACTGAAATCGCACTAATTTCTGATTTTTGCCAACTTTCTAAACATTGGGATAGAAAATGAGCGGTTTCTATCAATTACACGCTTTGATTGGAAAAATCGTAATTTTGCATCTAACACATTCTTTAGAAGACACTTGTATCTGCAAACCCCCCCAAAAATGACTGAAACCCCCCGATCTTTAGCAACTTTCTAAATATTGCAATAAAGCAAGTAGCAACTTGCAATTTTCACTTTCCATAGAAAACACTTGAACCCTAAACCCCTGGAACGTTCATTCAAAGCAAACAAATTTCTGATTTTTCTGTGCTATTTCCTACACGGCGAGCCAAATCAATACCATAATTACTCCGTCCCTTTACATATTCAAGGAATGTGGATCGATATCAATTTGACTAAGCAACAATTGGCATCGTCGAGGGTGTGAAAATAGAAAAGCAACTTGAAAGCTCTGGAATTTATCGATTGCCTGGATAAATTACCTGCCAGCCGAGTGATGTAGTTCGATTAAAGTTGCGAACCATCAACATAATTACAACTAGAAGTTTCGGTTTAGCCAGCAATCCAATTTTTCATCGCTGTCCAGTTAATTAAAGAAAAAAAACGATTTTTTTGCCATCAAACAATAACTAATGAGTCAACGAAAAAATAACCGTAGATGAATCAGCGGCCCGAATAGAAAGCAAAATGGATGGAACCTGAAAGAGTAGCGGTAAAACTGCTGCACATTCAGTACCCATGCGGCATTTTTAATCGGTGCTACCAAATCGAACCGAAGACGAACAGAAAATATTAAGTAATCGCACTTTGCAGCACAAAGGGAAGTCTACAAGCCCGTACTGTAAAAGCTGAATTAATTATAGCAGCAAACTCATCAAAAAATATTTGACATACAAGTTTCACAATCTGGCTCGAAAGCTACGTCTACCCACATGTCGCTCTATGCAAATTTCGAATAACTTTTGGCTCCGAATGGCTCTAAAACGACATAGAGCAGGTTGCAGGGCGATATGCAATTCCACTCTGTTAGTTTTTATTAGCCGAATTTAATTATGTAGGTGGGCTCAGAGTTGAGGCCAATTGCCTCATGCTCTGCACCATTTTGTACGCAAGAATGCAACAAAAGACACATTTTTTTCGGTTTTGGGGGGTCACAATGTTTATTTCTACGTATGTGCATGCTGAGGGTGAAAGTCATTTGTTGCCATCACCAGGAAACTCGCCAGTTTCACTCCAAAGAAAACTGTCTACTCAATTTGCCCAAAATTTTTCATTGAAAAACACCTCAGACATGCAATTTGTGCATGATTATCAATAATAAAAGCAACTACAAAGTTGCAACAGACAATGGGGCACGTTTCCCACGTATTTATGAGTAAGAAACGGTTAATCCTGCTGCACATGGGATTATTGATGTTACTTATTTCCCCTATGTAAGCACATGGCTTGTTAACTGTAAATAATTGCAGGATTATTATAAATTTAATGTTAAGACCTGCATTTGCTGCACTGATTAAGCAAACGTATGTTTCATTAGTGAAATCGCCTTAGATTTAGTGGCTCAGAAGGGCTCCCATTTACATAGCGATAGCCAAATTAATTTCCACAACTATCTGCATAGAATATGTATATTATGGGGAAAATTTGCCCAATTGAACAGCCCATATGCGGAAATGGAATGTTTGATGTCAATTATATTCGAACCTCAACTGATTTCCGAACAGCTTTTTGCTAATAAAGTGTGTATTTCGTAATTAATGGCCAGAGTCATAAATCCATATTACCGTTAAATGGATGATTTAAGGCAGAACATTTGTAAAAGCATAAATAAAGCATAAATCAGCGTTAATAATATTGTTTTTTCATTTCTGGTTTAGCACAATTTGCCACTAAAACGACATTTAAGTACAAAATTGCTGAATAATTTCAGATGCTTCAATTGTCCTTTATAGATCCTGAAATTGTTGGCGATAGATTTTGATTAGAAGTTACGGTTTCTTAAAGGAGGGTGTGTAAGCAATTTTTGGCCAAAAATTTCAAATTGCTGCAATCTCAATGCAACTTTCAAGGTTTAT
>NW_026019016.1:12783537-12787116 GCF_020466585.1 Dendroctonus ponderosae
TTTCTAACCCAATGTTTACAATGTTGGCAAAAATCAGAACTTAGTGCGATTTCAGTGAAAGTTTCACGTTTTTCAGAGTCAAGTGTCTTTTATAGAATGTGAGACTTTCAACTTGCTGCTGGCTTTAGATGCAAAGTTACGATTTTTTCAATAAAAGTTTATTGGGTTGCATTCAGTTTCCAGATACCGATGGATCCGGCTTTTTATACGTTTTTCTTTCAACCAGTTTCGTCAAGTTTCTGCTAAAATTTTTGTTATTGAAGAAGAATCATACACTTTTGCTTTCCGGCAAATTAATCGTTGCTTAATCGGCTTTGGCGAAATGGAAGCAGTAAATTCTCCGATTTCCTCATCGAGTAAAAGTTGCCGAAACCAAGTTGATCGAATTGTTATTACATTCACAATGTTTTTGCTTAGTCAAACAATGACCTTTTAAATAAATTATTTATTGCCAATTTTACGCTCCAATCGTTCTGCAAAGTGAGTAAAATATTTGGCAGTGAACGCGAAATTATTAAAACATTACAACCTCCAATCGCTGAAACAGCTGGAGAAAATTTCAATTGTCTCTTCGAAATCTGGATTTTTCCCTGGATCTGGAAATCATCAACATTTTCTGCTTATTTCTCGATATAAATAATCAACATTTGCATTTTAAGGAGCTTCTGAGGTCGCAAACAAACCAATGAGCGCAAAAACACGGTTGTAAAATTATGATTTTTGATCGAAAATTTTATCAGGGGGGAAAGTTGATTTTTTCGAAAAATTTAATATCTGAAAGTGTAAAAATTCAATAGACCATTCAGATTGTAAATAATCAAAAAACACCTCCCAATCTCACCCTAAGAATCTGGCCGTTTGATGCATGGCCCAGGCTTTTCTGTTTTATCTCCTCTCTTTAAGAATGATCGTTTAAAACTTTTAACAAATGCTTCACGTCACCCAGTGAGCAAAACAACATTTAAGTGGATTTGGGGAAAATTGCGTTTTCCCCGCATACAAATCCCGGCGTTTTATGTGCGGCTGAAAAACAAGAAAATACTTCGGAAAGCTCCAATACGAGCCCGGCAAACTGTTGTGGGCTTGACTGGAATTTTCCGACAAAAACTTAATGTTTTAACCAGCAAAGACCAATTAATGTAAATGGAGTATCAGAGCTTCAATTTCTATCTTTCACTGGAAATGATTTGAACGTTTTAACGCGAAAATTGAATTTTCCGATGCGAAAATCGGCGGCTTGTCAGGAATTTTATGGAAATCGGCAAGACACCGTGAAAATGTAATGGAAAGTGACTTGGCAGCATGGTTTTGCAGAAATTCGTCTCTACTAGATATTGGTATTCGCGCAGACACAGAAAACGGTAAGTTTTAAACACTGTTTTGATCCAAATATTCCGAGCTTAAAGAGGCATTTCGGGCCCTCTTGGCCCATCTTCAAGTCGTGTAAATTCCCAATCAGTTCGCACAGTTTTACTACCGGAAAATCCTGGCGAAGCGGCCCATAAAGTGCAAAAACCCTTTGGAAAGGAACACACACGTCGTTTAAATTCCTTTAAGGGTGAAAAAATGGGGGCCCGAAGTCGTAAAAGCCATCCAGCACCTACTGGCTTGTTACTAACGTTTTTATCTGGCAGCTAAAGGCCTTGAAATATTGTCAATTTTTCCATAATTTTATTGCACAATAATCCAGCTTGCCGACAAATTAAGGTAGAGAAATTAGTTTCGCCGGCCAAACTCCGGATGGCCTCTAATCTAATTAGGCGGAAACTGCGGGGAATTTAATAGAAACTTTCCCATGCAAAGAGTGTTTTGTTTCGTCGACGATTTTTGCATACAGCCACGAAACTCTTGGCGCTTCGGCCAATTTCTGTACAAATTAAATCTTATTTGACGTAAATGGCTATTAAAAAGCCATTTTATTAAAATGTGGAGCTTTATTCACGAGCCAGCCTTTTTTGGCTGCAAAGCTTAGCCGGATAAAAGCATCGCACGATTAAGTAGGTTTTATTAAGTTATTGAAACATGATGGAAATCGCGGAAAGTTCCCGATAGTTTCCATGATTTTCTAGCGGTTTATTCGGGCATTAAGACAACGTTGTGCAATTAGTCAATTGTTGCGAAAACCCGAAATATAAATCTAAACAAAGCTTGCGGCTTTATGAGGCTACTATTTATCACTCGGTGTGAATTATGCAAATGTGGCCACAGGGCTGCTATAAAACGGAATGAATCGACCTTAATCAGCCCCAAAGTTATATGGAACCTAAATTGTGTATTTGCTTGCTTTAAATTTTCATAGCAATTTTAAATTAATTTTTATCCGAAAATCCACGTATGGATAGTTTGGCCAATATCCACTAACATGCGGGGAATTTTTTTTCTTTCATCGCTGGCTTTAAATTTTCCTGAAATAAATGAAAGAGCTGAGGGCAAACGTTCCGTAAAATGCTGCGAAATTGTGGTTTATTTGCACCGGTTTTTCGATAAAAGGAGGTTAAATCCAGTCCCAAACCGGCCACCAGAACATACAATGTTCAATGAGACTGTTGGAGAACGAAAAAATTGAGTTTGCACGAAACTTGCCTTTAATTAGGCCCGACTTTGACTCTTTTAAAGCTCGTAAAAGTGGATTTTAACAAGCAACTGGCTCTAATCAGCTGATTTTTGCCGTCTCTATGTACTCTGGTTTCCTTTTAAACTCTATTGCTTTTTTCATCGTCAGCATTGGACCCTGTAATCAGTCGCATTGTATGAATCCCATTAAAGGCGCAAATATTAGTTATTTAGTATTGATTAAAATTATATTGATTCGAACAGCAATCAAAGTACAAACAGATTTTCCAAATTTACATGTAAAATCATTTATCAGTGATGTGTTCATAGCTGGAATCTATAGAGCTTTTCTCCTTTCTCTTGCCTTGTAGAGTGCCCCGAAGAAAGTTTTAAAAATTGCGACTTTAGATGCTTGTTTTATCAGTTTACAGTCAAATTTCCCGACACAAAGGAACGGTAAAATCGACATTTCCTACTGCGGCTTGCGGCTCCGATTTTTCAACTTGGAAAGTATTCAGTTTTCCTGCAATTCCCTGAGGACTTGCGTAGGAAAACCCGTGTAATTTGTCCTGCCTGGAAACTGGATGTGAAATAAAGTAATTCCATGTAAGTGCAATTTAGGAGAAGATCCAGAAGTTTTATCATTCCTTTTATTTGCATTACTCAAAATTCACGGTTCGGACTTAGAATGACGGCGAGAAAGGTTTTTGCAAAGGAAAAGTGAATAAGAATCAAATGAAAAAGCTCAAAAGTGAATAATTTCTGCTGTATGTTAATAGTCAAGTAGAATTGGAACAACGGCAATGAAGGTATTTTTCAGCCGGTATTTGGAAAGTTGACTAAAGTCGAGATTTAGTACGATTTTCTTAAAACTTTCTGAATTTGAGAGGCAAATTTATTCTAAAAAGTGGGTAACTTTCAAGTTCCTACGTACATCAGATGCAAAGCTGCGATTTTTTCACAAAAAGCCGATTATAGAAACCGCTCATTTTCGATCCCAATGTTTACAAAGTCGGCAAAAATCAG
>NW_026019016.1:12788115-12794805 GCF_020466585.1 Dendroctonus ponderosae
TAAAAGCGTGTACTTGATAGACGCCACTCATTTTCCATCCCAATGTTTACAAAGTCGGCAAAAATCAGAAATTAGAGCGATTTCAGTGAAAATTTCACGTTGTTCAGAATCAAGTGTCTTCTAAAGAATGTGAGATTTTTAACTTGCTGCTGGCTTTAGATGCAAAGTTACAATTTTTTCAATAAAAGCGTGTAGTTGACAGAAACCACTCATTTTCTATCCCAATGTTTGCAAAGTTGGCATATTTCATATTCTGTGGGAGAAACAACTGGTGGCGTTGCCACGGGAGATGGATTATTATTGATTCGAAGGTGACGGTGCAACGCGTTCATTAAAATTATTGAATTTTGCATCCATCGTATTCTTCCTTAAATTTAACCCTCACAATATATTTAAAAAAAAAATTATAAATCACCAGGACAAATTGAGGAAACGTTTGATTCAATTCTGTGGAAAATGGTACGAAGGTAATTGCAACTACAAAGAGAAGATAGTTCATAAGAATAATCACCTTTTTTCATTAAGGAGTTCACTTTGTTGAAATTTAATGGATCCGCAACTGCTCAAACTGTGTCAACTTCATGTTCTAATATTCCCTAATTGTTTATCCAACAAATCGGCTCTAGAGGCAAAAAATGTCCATCCAATCTGTTACTCGACGTAACTTTATTTGGGAATTAAGCCAAAAACGTCCGGGCAATATGTTCCACCCATTTACAAACCCAAAGCCCAAACGGATGATTTGATTAGGCTGTTATTAATCAGGGCCCAAAAACAGCCCGAATATCTGCTCAACAAAATACGGTCTAGCGTGTTGTTCTTTATTAATGTTGTTCAACATCGGGTTTTCGAAGTTTCGCTTAATTAAAACTAGACCCTTAGTGCTAATCAATTTGGCAAGGATTAGCAATTAATCCGGGGAAAACCCGAACTTTAACCTGAACAAAAACGGGGCATTTTGATCAGTGCTTTGGTTGTTGGCGTATCATTTTTCAACGTTTATTAGATCGCAAAGTGCCCCATTTTCCATTTAGAACAGAGTCTGGCATCGAATATTTCTTATTTAACTCGCAGTTTTCCAGTCTCTCCCTGGGGGAAACTCGCGACATTTCCCTAAAATTAGGCCAAGCCTGCCAGCGATACATTGTATTTACGATTTCAATTTAAACCTGCAGGTTTTCCACAAAAAAATTGAATAAAACCCCTAAAAGCGACATTGAATGTGCTGTTGAGGCGTTTTAATGAAACGAAACTGCGATGTGGCCTTTGGCAGTTTTATGACAATGAACAGCGAGGTGTGTTTAATTAATGAATTAATTTGCTAATTAAACAGCATTTTGTTACTCTCGCCATGTATGTAAAAAGGCGCAGCAAAATGCGATAAATCCATAATCCAACGTTGTTCTGTTAGCTGAGCTTTTCTGAAATGAAATTTCCAGTTTGTTCCTTGGGGACCGAAATGCGAGCAAATCAAAGTGGAAAAGTGATGCTTGAACAGGGGATTTGATCCGGCATATGATCGATGGTTTTTGTGGTTCGGAACATTGGCTTTGTCTTTGTTATAAAACTGTTTTTGTGGCCAATTTCGGCCCTTTAAACATCTGAAAGATTTTAATTAAGCTTGAGCTTTTATTAATTTCTTGAGAGGTTCATCACTGCCTTTTAGCGCCGATGGAAAATGGAGAACTTCACTGAATATTGACAGGAATATAAAGGAGGTGAAGTTTTTGAAGCATCAGAGTTTGAGCTTAACGGGTTTTTAAAGGACTTTTTGTACTTTCCGCCAGTCTGTTGACTACATTTGCCCGAACTCTGGATGTTCTGTTAATGTATTCCTTTCAATCCCTTGGGATTGTTTATATGCAGAACGTGTAGAGCATAATTCAATATTCAGACGATGCATCATTGGCGGTCTAGGGAGGATGATTTATGACGCCTTTAAATATTCATAAGTGGCAATACTTGAATTTTGCTTTCTAGCTATTCGTTTTATTTTGGAAAGTCACTGTTTAGGCTTTCGAGGAAACGTTTCGCAAGCACGAGCGACTTGCATCCTCAGAGGTGTTCCGATCGCATGCTGGGCTGAATTTTTTCCAGTAGTGATCAGGCAAACACCTCGGAGCATAAAGTGCCAACCTCTCCAATTTGTCTTGTTTTTTAATATAATCAAATGAGCAAATGAAAGGCCAGCGAACTGTTTTTTGTAAACATTCATTGTGCAATCCGTTCCTGCTTAACGGATTCAGGAAAAAGAAGCAAAAACAATCTATTTTCGTGATATTCAAGATCCGGGGGCTTTTAAAACGATGTTCCGTAAATAGAAGCTGCCAGTTTGTTGCTGTTGGCCCTGCCTTGAAATGCGATAGTGTATCTGGAAGTTGCGCCTACTTAGAATCTATATCTAGATTTAGATGTCTGTGTGATTTGTTTTAGGGGCTAAAAACGTTGAGCCGCCGGATAATTTTCAATGAATAAACTTGAAATGCTCCTTTTAATGTCATAACCAGGCAAAATGCGCAATTTATATATTTTTTATTATGTCGAGTGGTCCTTTATAGTGCGTATAATGGAGGAAATCAAGAGAAAATGGAACGACGTTATCCAGTTGTGTTACGCGCCGTGAAAACTCCAGCCTAGAAATGGAATTCCGAATGACTTGTCTGGGAAAACGAGATCCTCAATTTCACTTATTCGCTTTAACACTGATATTTCGGTTGGGGGAATTGCGTCTTTGTGTCACTAACTTTCACAGCATTATTACGTCCTGTTTTTTGGACTTTAGTGGTCCGATATGCTCTGAGAAGCGCCCAAAAATTAACAAAATTTAGTCACAATGGGGCGCTTTYTAAAAAAAATCAAAMTTTWCCAACTAGATTGATGAGGAGCAACTTGAAATTTTTACATGTCCAAAACAGGTACTTCGAGTAGAAAATTCGTGCAAATCTACCAAGAGACTTATTTTTCAGATGCGCCCAAAAATGATTAAAATTTAGTCACATGAGGCGCTTTCTAAAAAAATCAAAATTTCCCATCTAAATTGCTGGGCAACTTGAAACTTTTACAGGGCCAAAACAAGGCATTSRGGTACTTCRAGTAGAAAATTCGTGCAAATMTACCAAGAGACTTATTTTTGAGAAGCGCCCAAAAATSRCCATAATKTAGMCACATSAGCGGTTCTCTAAAAAAAATTGWWRYTTTCCTAACTGRACCAACGGGCTACTTGAAAYTTTYACWGGGCAAAAACAAGRYATTCAGGTACTTCRARTAGAAAATTCGKRCAAATSTACCMAGAGACTTATTTTTGAGAAGCGCCCAAAAATSRCCATAATTTAGWSACATGAGYSGTTCTCTAAAAAAAAAAATTWWTTTCCTARCTGGACCAACGGGCTACTTGAAACTTTTACAGGGCAAAAACAAGGCATTTAGGTACTTCCAGTAGAAAATTCGTGCAAATCTACCAAGAGACTTATTTTTCAGATGCGCCCAAAAATTATTAAAATTTAGGCACATGAGGCTCTTTCTAAAAAAATCAAAATTTCCCGTCTAGATTGATGATCAACTTGAATCTTTTACAGCGCAAAAACAAGGCATTCAGGTACTTCCAGTAGAAAATTCGTGCAAATCTACCAAGAGACWTATTTTTGAGAAGCGCCCAMAAATSRCCAAAATTTAGCCACATGAGCGGTTCTCTAAAAAAAAWWTTWWTTTCCTAMYKGGACCAACGGGCTACTTGAAACTTTTACAGGGCAAAAACAAGSCATKCAGGTACTTCAAGTAGAAAATTCGCACAGAAACATCCAGAGGGTGATTTTCCAAGTGCGAGCTCTRCAAGTAAAGAGGACCAATAAATTAACCAACAATATGAAGCGATTGTTTAAACATTTATACGAATAAAAGACTGAAATAAAGAAAAAATTTGAACATTACCGAGAGTTACTCAAAGGCAAAATACACGCGGAACCAAAGGGCGAAAGAACGAAGGAACTTTTAGATACATTTTCTTCAAAAAAAGCCCTCAGATGTTGAACTTTAACATACGATTTCAATTTCATTTCATCAAGGGATACATTTATTGGCATCTTTGAGTGAATTTGGGAAGTCAAGAAGCTTTTTATGCAGCCAAATCGCCAGTAGCTGAATGATATATATATATATATAAATAATCTGTATTTCCTACAGAAAAAGGCTATCGACCCAATCGGTCTTTCTGCCCTTGTTTAGTACATATGTCTTAGCCTAACTTATTCTAAAATTAATTTCCATTCCTAACACTGGTATAAATTAATCAGCTATAAAAAAATAAAAAATAAAAATCCTTGGCTTACAAAACAAACATATCTTAGTCCTTAGTTCAGTTGCTTTTGTAGGTGTTGTAGGAGTGTTTTGTCGGTCTTGTGAGGCAAAGGGGATCCGGTATGGTCCAGTTGTGGGGGTTGTTTGACCATTTTGTCTGTAGGTGTATTTTGTAATCTGTAAGTCCATTTTGTCCGTAAGTGTCTGTAAGTGTATGCTGAATCAATTACAACTGTATTGAACATCAACAAACTGGGCTTCATTAGCCCAATTCACAAGCTGAACATAATTAAATTTTTGCGGAATTCTATTTGCCGTAGCGTTACAGAATAATTTACGGGCGGGTGCTAATTAATTGCCAGAATAATTATGTCAATGTTGCCACACCAGCCACATGGGTACATCAACCATGTTGGGTTCAGTAATGTTGTGCCTCCAGTCAAGGTTGCTTGAAAACAGTAAAAATCATCGAAAAATGTGAACCATTTATGCGTGGAACTTTGCAAAATGTTGCGCCCCTACGACCTGCTTTCAACCAACATTGACGACATTAAGTGCGTTTCATTCCGCCCATTTTCGATCGATCGTTGTTCAAATCGATGTTCAAAAGCGGTTTTATTGTTGCAGTGCTCCCCTTGAAAGCTACTCGTTGAGCTGTTTGGCGGCTGGTGAACTGCCCGATGGCCGCCCCTTTGCGGCCATGCCGCCCGCAGCCATGAGACCGGAAAGCGACAGTCCGCCGCCCCAACCGCAAGTTCCTCAAGTTCCGGTGCCGCCCCACGAGTTGGAGCTGCTCGCCAAGCTGGAGGCGGCCAACCGTCTGATTGAGGCCGACGCCAAGTCGCTCGGGTCTCTTAGCGGCGCCTCTGGACACTCTCGGAAAGGTTCCGACACCAGCCAAATCTCACTCACATCAGGTGAGGAGAAGCTTGCTGATTTCGCCCAACACCATAGGGTTTAATGCGTGAATCGTCCAGGCAAATTGAGAGTTGTGAAGAATCGGGAACTACCCAATAATTGTATACCGGGTGATTCAAAATTGGCGTCATTCCTTTTAAGGGGTGATGGAGGCTCACTTGGCGAGTACGAGAAAAATATTTTAAAAAAATTTTCGAAAACTTCTAGAAGATATTAACAGTTGAGTAATTGATTGTGAATCAAACAATCACTCACTATATCTAAAGAGCCCCGAATGACCTTTAAATATATTGGAGCAAACATCACGAGTAACAGAAATCTTAAGGGGGAAGCATCAAAAGCCGCTCTAATATCGGGGTACTTGCGAGACATCATCTGGAGAAACAAGCCCATGAGTATAGGGAGTAAAGTCAGAATCCACAAAACGTGCGCGACAGCGGAAAACACAACAACCAAACGCCTGCTAAGAACAACAGAACTGTGAGTCCTAAGATCCACAACAGGACACACACTATACGATATGAAGAGGAGTGAGAAAATTAGAGATCCCTGTAAGGTTTCGGATGTTGTAAGATGGACCAGAGCAAGGAGAAGAGCGTGGAGAGACCATGTAGAGAGAGTGGCCGACGACCGAATGGCAAAAATCGCCAAAGACCAAAAACCTAACAGCTCAAGACTCCCAGGAAGACCACCGAAGCGATGGTACGAAAGCTGGACATCAGCATCTCAAGACTAGGAAGTTGAAGAAAAACACAGGACTCTGAGTCCTAACGTACGAGGAAGAAGAAGAAGAAGATTAACAGTTGAAGATCGAATTTCAACTTTGTTGTTAAGCATTATTTTGAAATGGTTTCATGTTTAATTGGTAGCATATTGGAATACTTGAGCATTCAAAAAGAAAAATTACGATCTTTGGATATCAAAAAAGTTCACTTCTACAATTTTTTGATGAAAAGGCACAGCGGCAATGATGTTTTCTGTCATTAACAGATAGTTACAGGTGGATAGCAATTGTCATTAGTAACAATAATTTGTCAAACTGTGACTTACTTTGAAGCTCCTTTTACGAATTTGCTGATATGCGATTAGTTAAAGGGAAATGCTACAGTAACAGCAGAAGCTGAAAGAACTCACGCCAACAAAGGGCGAGAAGAGTGGTTCCAAGAAAATAGTAGACGATAGATGTTCGGGTTCCAAGCACAGAGGAACAAGTATTGAACATAACCGAATCAGGGCCTTCCAGGGGCCCTCAAAGCACAATAACTGACACTTTTCCAAGTACCAAATAAACACCGAGGAAGGGCTACATTCCTACCGCGTTTGTACGATACACACAGCACAAGGAGATACAAATGGAGCACGAGTTAATTAGCTGAATACGAGAAGCTGCTTGATAAGAGTGGATATTAAGGAGATTACACAGGCACTAGCTTGTTTGGAGTTAACCATTCAATGGTCAAAAACCCTAAAGATGTTGTA
>NW_026019016.1:12794855-12801276 GCF_020466585.1 Dendroctonus ponderosae
TGTTAATTAGGCAGATTACCTTGAAAAACATTGCTGCCGTATTTCTGATATAGTTTTTTGCAAATTTCTCAGTTTTTAATAACAATTAATTTATTTTGCTATTTTTTCTGTACTCCTATAACAGCGCCAGACAATACCTCCAGAGGAATGACGTCAGTTTTCTTAAACTTAAAAGGACGTTTTTTGGGGATTCCGCGCGTTTCTTGTGTTGAAGATTGCAACGATTCAGAGAGTCCAGGTGGAGGGTAGTGATGGTAATGGTAATGCATGTTCGATCCATTTCAACTTTTGTTGAGAAAAAGTCCCAGTAAAGACGCTGATTGCGAATCACCCTGTGATTCTCCCAATCAACTCCTTTGCCAAATACTCCGTTGATTTTCGCAAAATCCAAGCAAGCTGCGGTTCAAGCACTTGTTGGTTGGCCGTGAAATATTTAGCAAATTTCATATTATGCGACATTGAACGAAAGTCACATAATTCCCAAGGTGTTCTCGCATTGTTTTCATTTTTTGCCGTGTACTTGCGAGTAATAACCTAATCACGATAACAAATATTTGAGTGTAATCTAAACCGATAAGTCTAATGTTGCTGATATCAAATCGAACATTCGTTTGGTAGTGTTGTGTGTTTAGTGGAAATTGCGTACTGGATGTGCACGGTTGAAGCTGTGTAGACGTTTTAATTCGTTCCCAAGGGAAACATTGGAAATTGTTCCTGATAAAGCGTAAAACATCCATGGGAGTATGTTGATATCCGACTTCGGTAAGTTTGTGTTGGGTGATAAGAATTAAATGGAGCAAATATGTTGCCATTTATCTCTAAAAATTCAAAGTTTCTAACTAGACCCGCGGGATACTTGAAACTTGTGCACGACAAAGACAAGGCATTCAGGTAGGTCAGGTAGAAACTTTGCGAAAAAATGCTGAAAGGCTCATTTTTGAGCAGCGCCAGAAAATGAACGTAATTTAGCCCCATGAGCGGTTTCCTAAAGAAATTACATTTTCTAACTGGACCCACGGGCTACTTGAAACTTTTGCACAGCAAACACAAAGCATTCCGGTACTTCGGGTAGACAATACGCGAAGAGACTTATTTTGGAAAAGCGCTCAAAGACGACCGTACATGAGTCAAACGAGTCGCTCTCGAAAAAAATTCAAAACTTCTTAACTAGATCAGGGGGGAGCTTAAAACTTTTTCAGGGCACAAACAATGCACTCGAGTACTTCAGGTAGAAATTTTGACCAAAAGCACCCGGTAACTTATTTTTGAGAAGCGCCCAAAGATGGCCATAAGTTAGTCACATGAGGTCCTCTCCAAAAAAAGTTCAAAACTTTCTAACAAGACCAACTGGCGACTTGAAACTTTTGTACGCCAAACGCAGAGAATTCAGGTACTTCGGGTAGAAAAATCGCGCAAAAACACCAAGCGATTTATTTTTGAGAAGCGCCCAAAAACAATCAAATATCAGTCTCATGAGGCGCTCGCTAAAAAAAATCAAAACCTAACGAGAGCAACTGGCTACTTGAAACTTTTGCAGGGCAAAAACAAGGCATTCAGGTACTTCGAGTAGAAAATTCGTGCAAATCTACTAAGTGACTTATTTTTGAGAAGCGCCCAAAAATTACCATAATTTAGCGACATGAGCGGTTCTCTAAAAAAAATCAAAATTTCCCATCTAGATTGATGATCAACTTGAAACTTTTACAGGGCAAAAACAAGGCATTCAGGTACTTCGAGTAGAAAATTCGTGCAAATCTACCAAGAGACTTATTTTTGAGAATCGCCCAAAAATGACCATAATTTAGCCAGAAGAGCGGTTTTCTTTCTAAAAAAAAAATAATTTTCTAACTGGACCAACGGGCTGCTTGAAACTTTTACAGGGCAAAAACAAGGCATTCAGATACTTCGGGTAGAAAAATCGCGCAAAAACACCTAGGGATTGATTTTTGAGAAACGCCAAAAACAGCCAAATATCAGTTTCATGAGGCGCTCGCTAAAAAAAATCAAAACTTTCTAACGGGACCAACTGGCTACTTGAAACTTTTGCACGCCAAACGCAGGGAATTCAGGTATTTCGGGTAGAAAAATCGCGCAAAAACACCAAGCGATTGATTTTTGAGAAGCGCTCAAAAACAACTGAACATCAGTCCTATGAGGCGCTCTCTAAAAAAATCAAAACTTTCTAACGGGACTAACTGGCTACTTGAAACTTTTGCACGCCAAACGCAGAGAATTCAGGTACTTCGGGTAGAAAAATCGCGCAAAACCACCAAGCGATTGATTTTTGAGAAGCGCCCAAAAACAATCAAATATCAGTCCCTTGAGGCGCTCTCTAAAAAAATCAAAACTTTCTAACGGGACCAACTGGCTACTTGAAACTTTTGCACGCCAAGCGCAGAGAATTCAGGTACTTCGGGTAGAAAAATCGCGCAAAAACACCAAGCGATTTATTTTTGAGAAGCGCCCAAAAACAGCCAAATATCAGTCTCATGAGGCGCTCGCTAAAAAAAATCAAAACTTTCTAACGAGAGCAACTGGCTACTTGAAACTTTTGCACGCCAAACGCAAGGAATTCAAGTACTTCAGGTAAAAAAATCGCGCAAAAATACCAAGCGATTGATTTTTGAGAAGCGCCGAAAAACAACCAAATATCAGTCCTATGAGGCGCTCTCTAAAAAAATAAAAACTTTCTAACGGGACCAACTGGCTACTTGAAACTTTTGCACGCCAAGCGCAGAGAATTCAGGTACTTCGGGTAGAAAAATCGCGCAAAAACACCAAGCGATTTATTTTTGAGAAGCGCCCAAAAACAGCCAAATATCAGTCTCATGAGGCGCTCGCTAAAAAAAATCAAAACTTTCTAACGAGAGCAACTGGCTACTTGAAACTTTTGCACGCCAAACGCAAGGAATTCAAGTACTTCAGGTAAAAAAATCGCGCAAAAATACCAAGCGATTGATTTTTGAGAAGCGCCGAAAAACAACCAAATATCAGTCCTATGAGGCGCTCTCTAAAAAAATAAAAACTTTCTAACGGGACCAACTGGCTACTTGAAACTTTTGCACGCCAAACGCAGAGAATTCAGGTACTTCGGGTAGAAAAATCGCGCAAAAACACCAAGCGATTGATTTTTGAGAAGCGCCCAAAAATAGCCAGACATCAGTCCCGTGAGGCGCTCTCTAAAAAAAATCAAAACTTCCTAACGAGACCAACTGGCGACTTGAAACTTTTACAGTAAAAAGTCAAGGAATTCAGGTACTTCGGGTAGAAAAATCGCCCAAAAACACCAAGCGATTGATTTTTGAGAAGCGCCCAAAATTAGCCAGATATCAGTTACATGAGGCGCTCTCTAAAAAAAATCAAAACTTTCTAACGGGACCAACTGGCTACTTGAAACTTTTGCAGTCAAAAGACAAGGAATTCAAGTACTTCAGGTAGAAAAATCGCGCAAAAACACCAAGTGATTGATTTTTGAGAAGTGCTCAAAAACAGTCAAATATTAGTCCCATGAGGCGCTCTCTAAAAAAAATCAAAACTTTCTAACGAGACCAACTGGCTACTTGAAACTTTTGCCGTCAAAAGTCAAGGAATGCAAGTACTTCAGGTAGAAAAATCGCGCAAAACCACCAAGCGAGTGATTTTTGAGAAGCGCCCAAAAACAACCAAATATCAGTCCCTTGAGCCGCTCTCTAAAAAAACAAAACTTTCTAACGAGACCAACTGGCTACTTAAAACTTCTGCACGCCAAACGCAGGGAATTCAGGTACTTCGGGTAGAAAAATCGCGCAAAAACACCAAGCGATTGATTTTTGAAAAGCGCCCAAAAACAGGCAAATATCAGTCCTATGAGGCGCTCTCTAAAAAAAATCAAAACTTTCTAACGAGACCAACTGGCTACTTGAAACTTTTGCCGTCAAAAGTCAAGGAATGCAAGTACTTCAGGTAGAAAAATCGCGCAAAAATACCAAGCGATTGATTTTTGAGAAGCGCCCAAAAACAGCCAAATATCAGTCCCATCAGGCGCTCTCTAAAAAAAATCAAAACTTTCTAACGAGACCAACTGGCTCCTTGAAAGTTTTACAGTCAAAAGTCAAGGAATTCAAGTACTTCAGATAGAAAAATCGCGCAAAAACACCAAGCGATTGATTTTTGAGAAGCGCCCAAAAACAGGCAAATATCAGTCCCTTGAGGCGCTCTCTAAAAAAATCAAAACTTTCTAACTAAACCAACCGGTTACTTGAAACTTTTGCACGGCAAAACTAATGCATTCAGGTACTGCAAGTAGAAATTTCGCGCAAAAACACGCAGGTACTGGTTTTTGAGAAGCTCCCAACAACGACCATAAATTACCCACATGGGGCGCTCTCTAAAAAAATCAAAAATTTTCAAATCAATCGAAACTACCCACTGAGCTGTAAAATCCGCAAGTTCACCTAAGACCTTAGAACCGAAGGACCAAGAAAAATTATAAAAATTTTGCACTTTTTTCACGCATCTGGCCAAATAATTCGGAAAAATCCTCCATTCAGCTGCAAAAAAGCCTTGAACTAAGTTTTTTGGCATTCAATCCGTCCTAGTTCCATCGTCTGTCTATTTTTACACTTTTATGCACTTTCCAGTTACCAGTTGATGATTTCACGGCTTTAAAACAACACTCTAATCTCATTCACAAGCTATTCAATAGATAACAAAGCTCTGATAAAAATGCTTAAAAAAATTACGGCTGCAATTAGTCGATAAGCGCCGCTCACCTGCATGGCAGCTCACCGATTGATCAATTAGCCGTCGCATTAGTTTATTTGTTCAATTTAAAATCGTTGCAATTGATTCAATTAGAAGCATGTGTGGTTCAAAAGGCTGTTCAAACGTGTCCGACAATTGAAGTTCAGGCTATTTTCGTTTAATGGATGACATCGTTTGTGAGCAAGTTGTTGTGAATTCGGTGTTTTTTGTTCATTTTGGTAAGTTTTACTCTAACGTTATCACCGAACGTTTAACGATTTGCCTCCGCAATCGAATTAGAGTGTTGCTGAGGGCTTGGCCACATGCAGACTGATTCATTTTTAAACTCGTCGCTCAGATTACTGCTAAAACAGTTTACGCTAGTCATCAGCGTTTACAATTTCGTTTTTTTGCAGGAACCAGTTCCACAACAGACCGCACAGATGAAGGCGAAGAACTGTGGGCGAAGTGGAACTACATCGTTACCAATTGGGAAGATCAATGGAAGAAGCAGAACGTTCAAATCCGGGAATTGGTGCGACGGGGGATTCCGCTCCATTTTCGAGCCATCGTTTGGCAGCTGTTGTGCTCTGCAGCTGAGGCTCCCGAAAAAAAGCTCTATGCCGAATACATTAAGGTGCCTGGCGGCAAAAAATGGACAAAAAGACGCTAATTGCACGCATTTCAGACCAAGTCGCCCTGCGAGAAAGTGATCCGACGGGACATCGCTCGAACCTACCCCGAGCACGATTTCTTCAAAGAGAAGGATGGTCTGGGACAAGAATCTCTTTTCAACGTAATTAAGGCTTATTCGTTACATGATCGCGAAGTCGGGTATTGTCAAGGGTCTGGATTTATCGTCGGGCTTCTTCTGATGCAGGTAAGTGGAAACTCCCAACTCCTCTACAATACAGTCAAATCAAATGGGAAGTTTGCCTGAAACAGCATTTGTCCTTTGCGTGCACATTTAAGTTTTCCAAATTTTTTGCAAAGCCGCTTGCCAATTCTAAAGACGCTCAAACGGTGAGTACCACATAGTTGTGCGATTGAACTTCAACCACCATCCACCCGATTTTCCAGCGTAAAACTTTGGCAATTTCTTGTAGATGCCCGAAGAAGAAACCTTCGCCGTTCTAGTCAAAATCATGCAAGACTACCGAATGCGGGACATGTTCAAACCGAGCATGGCCGAACTGGGGGTGTGCATGTTCCAACTTGAGAGCCTGGTAGCTGAACTGCTGCCCGATCTGAACCAGCATTTCCAGTCTCAGAACTTTCACACTTCGATGTACGCGTCCAGTTGGTTCTTGACGCTTTTCACCACCGCGCTCAGTTTGCCATTAGCGTGCAGGATCATGGATGTCTTCCTGTCCGAAGGCATGGAGATCATCTTCAAGGTGGCATTGTCGATGCTCACCATTGGAAAGGAGGATTTAATGTCGCTGGACATGGAAGGCATGTTGAAGGTAAAGCGCAACCGAACCTTGAATCGGCCACTTTCTAACTAGCAGCTTCATTTGCAGTACTTCCAAAAGGAGCTGCCTGCCAAGGCAGAAGCCGACCCTGAAGGCCTGCTGCAAATGGCCTACGGCATGAAATACAATGCGAAGAAGATGAAGAAGCTCGAAAAGGAATATCACGTGATTAAGAGCAAGGAGCAGGAGGAAATGACTGAGTTGAAGGTAATTATTTGCATATT
>NW_026019016.1:12802275-12805342 GCF_020466585.1 Dendroctonus ponderosae
ATGTCTTCAAATGTTTCCGAACTTCACACTTATTTAGCGCGCAAATTGTGTCTTGAATCTTCATCGCATTCTGAATGTTAGACTATGAAGACTTTCACGGCTGGCCAAATCACATTTTTAAATGTGCTTAAATGGCTTTGAAACCGTGGTCCATGGGAATTTCTTTCTAACGTTTCGGCCACAACTGCGCTGGACATTATCAAAGGCGATGAGGCAGTGGGCGAAGTGATCTCCCGTGCTTTCCGACTAAGACTGGTTCGACTACTGGATCCAGTAGTGCACCTTCGGGATTTAGACCATGGTGGAGGAAGGTTTTCCCTGATGTTTCGCTAGCACAAGTGGCTGGCATCTTCAGATGTGGGTTGCTCAACGCGGCAATCACCTCTGAAGACGCCAAGCCATTGGAGCTGGCATAACGTTAGGAAGACATTCTTTTCACCATCGTCTAAAAGCTTGAAAAACTTACCAGTTGGGGCACGACAACACTGGTTTGGACGCAAAAAATCTCAATCCGAAAATCGGAGATCTCAGATTCGCTTCAGTATAAACTGATTTTTTTAGCCGTAAAGGTGTCAACTTGGCACGTAGCAACGCGCTGGCCATCTTGCATCTCTCTCGGGCTTTTATGGGTGCGAGGGAGACTTCCGATGCCAACTGCGTTCTTGAATGGAAAATTCAATTTCGCTTGATTCATTCGAATGGGAATGTGTTAATCATTTCATTTAGTTTGATCTGTCTTTTAGCCAACCAACTCCCCGTTCTTTCGAGTCATTTTACTTAATCACAAATAGATGCTCAAGATGGTATGAAAGACATGGAAATTTGAATTTATTGTCTCAGTCTTAGTCGAAAAGCACGGGAGATCACTTCGCTCACTGTCTCATCGCCTTTGATAATGTCCAGTGCAGTTGTGGACGAAACGTCAGGAAGAAATTCCCATGGGCCCGGAAAACATTTCTAAAAGTAAAAACACGGAAATTAAATGCAAAATGTGGTTTTCCAGCGCCTTCGAACGGAAAACAAACAGTTGCGCCACAGATGCGAAATGCTAGAAGAAGAAAGCAAGGCCTTGGCCGACCGATTGGTGCGAGGGCAAGTGAGTAGGGCCGAAGAAGAAGAAACCACTTTCGTGGTGCAGCGCGAGCTTGAAGTGCTGCGCTACACGCATTTGGAGACCACCCATCAGCTGGCGCTGGCCAACGAGAAGATCCGCTCCCTGTCCCTGATGATGGAGGAAAACGTAACACCTCGTCCCCTAGGCCTGTGCAAAAACCCTCTGGTATTTTTCTAGCATTCCTCGCGCCAGTCATCGATCGAAGAAATCACTCTGAAGCAGGAGCAGCTGCAGCAGCGCGAGGAAATGATTGAGTGTCTGCAGGAAGAGCTGGTGAAGGTGCGACTGAGAGAAGCGGAAAACGACGCTCTCATCAGGGATTTGCGCTCCCGAATCCACGAGCTGGAAGAAGTAGCGTTTTAACCCCGCAATTATCCCCTGCTACAAACCGCTTGTTTCAGGATAAGAAAACTTTGCGGGAAACCACCCCCGATAACAGCGTGGCTCATTTGCAAGAAGAGCTCATCGCGGTGAAACTGCGCGAAGCTGAAGCCAACCTCTCCTTGAAGGATCTGAGGCAGAGGGTGTCGGAGCTGAGCAACCAGTGGCAGCGTCATCTGCAAGTGAGTGCTTTAGCGATGGGAAAATGAGGAGAGTGAAACTAAACTTGCAGGACCACAAGTCGAAACCAGAGCCTGCCGCCTCTAGCGATCCGCTCAGCACTCCCAAGAAGCTGCTGTTTGGCAACCGGAACAACGAAATCCAGAAAATCGAGGAGGAACTCATGACAACGAGAATCCGGGAGATGGAAACCCTCACTGAAGTCAAAGAGCTGAGACTGAAGGTATTTTCCGGGCTTGCGTAGGGTTGGATTGCCTATTATGGGTTGGCCCGCCCCTTAGGTGATGGAGCTGGAAACTCAGGTCCAGGTTGGAACCAATCAGCTTCGGCGCCAAGACGAGGAAATCAAGAAGCAGAGGGAGGCCCTGGAGTTGGCTGAGCTGCGCGACCGAAACGCCGCCGCCCGCCTATTGGAGGAGCAGCGAAGATACTCGAACTTGGAGAGCGAAATGCAGGACGAACTGATGAAGGCGCGAATCAGTGACGCCGAGAAGACGCAATCAGTTGCTGAGCTCACTCAAAAAATCAGCCAACTTGAGCTACAGGTAGGGTTTGAGGCTGGGGAAACCAGGAGTGGTTCCAGATGTTTTTGTTTCAGAGCCAGGAAATTGCTACAGAGGGCGAGCTGCGAATCCATTCGGTTGACGACAGCGATCGCGTGCGAGAACTTCAAGATAAAGTCGCCGACCTGCAGGCAGAGGTGAGTGATGATTTTTTTTTGAATCCTTAAAAGCACCGTGCTTAACCGCAGTCTTCGACTAAAAACTGTACATTCTGTAAATAATTCCCCTCACGCAATGAGATTGTTGTTTATTCCAAATCAAAATCAATTCCTGGGCTTCAGTCATTTATTGTCTATTTATCAATTAAAATACGTTTCGGTCTTTTCCGCCATCATCAGTTTCTCTAAAATAACAGATAGTAAAAAAATGTCATCATATCACACACTAAAATACATCACAATTGCAACACTTTAAAGCATTCTAAGATTAATTAGGCCTAACAGGTGATTAGTCAGGACAATCAATTCTGGGAAGAGACTAGAATTCTTTGTTCAAATACTCAATTATTTTTACTTACATGTGTAGCGTTGTTTTTTGCACACAAAGCGAAATACTGTTTATATTGGTTTCTTTTACTTTCAGGTATTTTTCTTTGCATTCTAAGAATATTATTTTTGGTTTGCAAAATTCTTCAATATACCGGGTGTTATTTAATATTCTATGTTTATTTCATTTAATTAATGTATGATATACTGAGCTAAGATTGTGGGTATCCGATCTGAAATTCATAGCACTGTTATGTTTTTTAATCTGTATCATTTCATGGACTCTTCTCTTATTATAATTACTCTCGTTAATCAGTATTTTTGTGTTATCAAAATCAAAATTA
>NW_026019016.1:12806341-12812433 GCF_020466585.1 Dendroctonus ponderosae
ACAGTCAGGAAAGTATGTACAATTGTTGTTAATGAAGCAATTTCTTTAGTTCCCAACGCCAATCACCAGCCCGGAAATCGAGCCTTGGAAGTGGCTCGGTTAGGTCAGTAAGCCTGAGTTTTATACGAGTACTTGTATGTTAGCTTATCTGCTTTTTGCAATTGTTGTACATCTAGTTTAGTGTTTTTCTCCTATAACGTAGCTCCACTCCCGATCCTTCCGATACTTTTTCAATGTCGTTACTGTAGACCTGGAAACTGCATGAAATGAGCCGAGTTAAAACGACTTCAACAAACGCCATTCGACTCACTTTTGCCAATTCACAGTTTGGTCGTTTGCAGGTGAACAGACTGGAGCGTCGTTCGATAACAAACGGGCCGAGCAGCGGCGCCCGTCCTCAATCTCAAAGATCCTCATCCATTGACAGCACCGATGAGGACAGCAAGTGCGACGATCCTTCCCTAAGGTTGACCATCGCGCCAGTTTCTCCCACCGAACCTCCCAAAACCTCCTTCAGCGAGCTGGGGGAAAACGAGTTCCCTAAGGACGCGAACATGACAAAAAAAATCATTGTATGACCATGAGGGCTAACAGCTAGGAGTAAACAATTTAAAAATTATGCCGGTTTAGCTATCAATAGAAGGAAGCCTATGAGAAACGTTTGCCAAATGTTGAATAATCACTTAATTAGAGCGCCAATATAGGATTCAATTGTAAATACAAAAATGGTTTTTTGTGTCCTTTGGCTTGAAAAACGATGGAAATCGCTCTTGGTTGTCAGGTTTTCATTGTTTAAGATGTGTCCGATAAAAAATAACAAAAACCGGTTGAAAACAACTGCAAAACGAGCTATAAATGTAATCAGTTTGGTGTTTTGTATGTTGTAAATTATCGAGTTTTTCTACTTCTACTCAACCTGACAGGGTTAAGGGATTTTCCCTCCTTTGCAATCCCCTAGACAATAAATCAACAGTCAAGGGTAGATTATTGTCAGCTGGAAATTGATCATTGTCTCTCTAAAACCGCTTTGGATTGAAAGTATTTGAATTTTTTGTACTTAAATTTTGACAGTATTTGTCCGGGATTGCCTGCAGATGAAATAATTCTGCAGTTTAAAAAGTATACTAGTGATATATTAATTGTTAGATATAGATTTTTTATTATTACCTAATGTTAACTAATCTAATAGTAGTATTAATGTTTGGCTGTATCAGTTAGAGGTGATCATACAAGTACTAAAACGGTATCAAATAGGTAGATAGAGGCGCTTAAAAGCATACAATGCACGCAATGAAAATGGTTGATTTTTCAGTGTTCGCATTGGGAGTTTTAGTCGATTCCATTAGATAATTGTCGTTTAATTAGTCAAAAATACATGTGATTACGTAGTAATATGTCATTTGATATCAATGTCTCTCAAGTCCAATTTATTTATAATTTTTTGTGAAAACTAAGCAAATAACGCAATTAGTCATCACCTAAACTCATTAAAAATCATTGTGTATTATTTTTTAATGTTATGCTATTTATTTAAACATTCCGGCTTCCACGCGGAAAAAGTATTATGTGGTATTTAAACTGTTTTCATTTGTATACTTCCTATATTTGAATAATACTCAAAGTGAGATACGCATATGAAGAATCGGTGTGGTGGTTTAACAATGTCGGTCCATATTGTTTTATTTATGTATAATTTTATCATTGTTTTAAGTCAAAATTTTATTTACATCAGGCCGTTGATGTTGCATTGCATAGAGCTTATTTTCATAAACTTGTTAACTATTTTAATTTGCTAAAACCTACATGTTTTCTCTATTGTTTTATTTTTTACATAATAAATAAAAAATGTTTCGAAAAGTACTACTGACAGTGTTTTATTGCGTAAACAGTGTGATTCAAAAGTATGAAATCATACTTCTAAGCGATATGTTTTATCGGGTTTCCACACATATTCAAACTGGTGAGTTTTTCGGGCATTTAGTGTCCAAAACTCACCAGTTGAGCTTCACAATGTTTCATAAATTTCTGTTCTGAACAATCCCTGGAAATTCGATTGCCTCCTCTGAATCACCCTGTAGGTGTACATTCTATTGCTTAATGCATACGAGTAATCTGGGGTAAATGATTTTGAAATTTTAGGGTTTCCTTATAAGGTCGGCGGTAAAGTCGTCAGATCTGCTCTCTTAACCCAAACTGTAGCCATCAAATTAAACTTAATGAATTTCTCTTATTTCACTGATTTAGGTACTTTTATGCAACTAGAACGTCGTCGCTTAAGTCCGACGACCTTACTTGTAAGACATTTACATGCCACTTATTGAGAACATTTGCGAGTTAAGTAAGTTTTTAAATGAGTATCAAGAAGCAATCGAATTTTAAAACAGTCAACTTCCTAGACAGCATTTTGTTCTCCAAACCACCAAAATACATCAATTAGTTAATCATTAATAAAAAATTGTTTATTAATTAATATCTGCACGTTTCGCCAATGAATCCTCCTAATAGTTATGGGTGCGTTCTAGATGATGGGAAAATAATTAAAATAGCAAAGTATTAAATAAGATGCGTATGTACAAACACTATGATTTGATTGCGTATTTCTTGGGCAAAAATGCTTGCAAGGCATGAATCATTTAATTAAACTTAGTTGTAGTAATCAGAAAAATTTAATATTTTTGATTAATCTTCTGCCTGTTTTGAATAAATTACCATATTACGACACCGATTCGTGGGTTAAGTCAAAAGTACTATTAAAAAACAAAATCGCGACAAATAAATGTACATGGTAAAAAAACGTTTTACTTAATCCTCCCACAGCATTGTAAGCATTTAATTCGATTCACTTTAAACGGATTTTGCCGAATTTTTCCATCGAAAAAGGCGATACGTTAGATCAGTTCCAAATATACATAGCAGTGACCCAGCTGGTTTATGCAATTAAAGCTTTTTAGACCTGCATTTATTGAACAAACACTGGTAAAAGTTCATTTTTAATAAACACTGAACCGATTTCCAGTCTTTGCACTCATCTAAAATGAGAAGTTGCGGTATACTGAAGAGTTTTCCGCGCTTTTAGACGACTGAAGATCTTTCTTTTTCAGGACGGCCTAAAATCCGGAAAAACTCATCAGCTTCTTGCATGAATTTATTTCTTAATTCAAAATTCCTTAGCTGAAGAGAATGACTAACAATGCGGATTTTGTATATAAAATTTGCATTATCAGGACTGGTCATTGGTATTTCAATATCGAAACCTTGCTGACGAATTAAAAATGGTTTAATGTTATTCAAAGAATGTTATACAGGTCGCGTTACTTAACTCCTCGAAATATTCTTCATGTGGTTATAAGCACAAGATAATATCTGTGATGGGCTCAATTACAATCAATTATACGTAAAACCCTCTGGTCATTTTATGGATCGTGGCTTTTATTAAACTGGTTAAGGACGAATCGTGTCAATGCAATTTTTGTAATCTTCTTTACGGATATTGTCGCATTTAACGAGGTATTTTAGTGGATTTTTTCGCATTTACCAGTTAAAGTGACTTTTTGTTGAGAATCTGCCGTGCAATGCAAAGTGAAAGCTTTACTAATATTTTTCGTCGGACTTGTATAAAGAAGGTTAGTTTCTTATGCTTGCAAGCTTTTTCAATTATTTTCAAACGCGCATTAATTGAAAGTGGTTTTCAATGAGCAACTTGTTGAGGAACTTTTATTCATGGACCAAAAACACTTTTTTTGTTACACTTTGTATGTTATTCAGACAACACGAGTCGACCAAAGCGTGCAATATTCGACTTTAGAAAAAGATAAATTGAAACAAAAAACTATTTGAAAACTTTTAAGGGGCGAAATTGAAAAACTTACCCTCGGCTGCCAGTCTGGGTCTTTAAATGAGGAAATACAAAGTTTTCTGCACTTGAAGTTGAATGTAGAAAATGTTCTGCATGACTTTTAGGGTCACCGTTTGACAACAATAAACGTTAGAATGTTCCCAGTTAAAAAATCGCTTGTTTTGTGCAAAAAAACGTTCTTTTGGCGGCAGCAGTGCGAAGAAACATTGACGGAAATGTTCGTCTATCAGAAAATGTCAATTTTCTTCTACAAAACTGAAGAAAACTAATAATTTTATCAATTTAGATTCAGCCACTTGCGCACACTGTTCAATAATCTCTTAAATTATGTCAACTGATTGACGCGTAGCATGGCATCACTATGGCAACCAGGTGAAACAATTGCAGCCAACACCAACGCGATTTAAATTAAATGAAGCAATTTAATGCCTTGTTTATTTTTGTTACCATTTTCATTTAAAAAATGCATTTATACTTTGAGCATTAAAACTGACCAAAAAGACTGAAAAATACGGAAAACATCGGTGCGAAAGAGAAACAATTTTTAGACAAAAACAAAAAACAAAGCAAATTTTACAAAAAACGTTTCAAAATTGGGGATTTGAGAATTAGAAAGGTTTTCCAATGCACAAATTTGTCTTTATTTGCACAGTCAACTTTCAGACTCCCTTGGAAAACTTTGCTTGGTGCGCGTCAATTGTTGGTTCAAAATCGCAATATTTTGCAGATTTTTTGTGAAAAGTGAACGTTTCAGAGTGTTGACGATCAAGTTCGCTCTTTCCAATGAAGTTGCAAGCGTAGTTCGATCTGCCTTAGTTTTTTCAAAAAAAAATTTTTAAACTTCTATTCAACTAAGAAATGCGTCGAAAACCGGTGTTAGTTGTTGGTTCAAAAGGGTGCCAAAATCCCCAGATTTTTTTTAGAAAAATGAAAGTTTCAGAGTATCGGTAGGGAGATTTTGTCTTTTTAATGCAACTGCAGGCTCATTAAGATCTGGCTTAGTTACTTCAAAATGTTTTTTTAACTTGTACTCGACTGGGAAATGCGTCGAGGAGTAGATCAATCGTTGGAGCAAAACGCTGCCAAAATTCTCCAAATTTTTTTTCAAAAATGAAAGTTGCAGGGTTTTTAGAGTGAACTTTGTTCTTTAGAATGAAATTGCAAGCGAATTTAAATGAGGCTCAGTTTTTTTTAAATTATTTTTTTAAGTGCTATTCAACTAGCAAATGCGTCGGGGAGCGTGTCAACTGTCGGTTCAAAAGGCGGCCAATATTCTCCAAATTTTTTTAGAAAAATGAAAGTTGCAGCGTTGTGAGCGTGAAGTTTGCTTTTTCGAATGAAGTTACTTAAGACTTAAGATATGGCCGAGTTTTTTCAAAATAAATTTTTAAACTGTTACTCAGCAAGGAAATGCGTCGGAGAGCGTGTATATTGTCGGTTCAAACGGCTGGCAATATTCTCCAAATCTTTTTAGCAAAATGAAAGTTTCAGCGTTGTGAGCGCAAAGTTTGCTTTTTCGAATGAAGTTACAAACGCCTTAAGATCTGGCCGAGTTTTTCCAAAATAAATTTTTAAACTGGTACTCAGCAAGGAAATGCGTCGGGGAGCGTGTATATTGTTGGTTCAAAGGGTAGCCAATTTTCTCCAAATTTTTTTAGAAAAATGAAAGTTGCAGCGTTGTGAGCGCGAAGTTTGCTTTATCGAATGAAGTTGCACACGCCTTAAGATCTGGCCGAGTTTTTTCAAAATACATTTTTAAACTGTTACTCAGCAAGGAAATGCGTCGGGTAGCGTGTATATTGTTGGTTCAAACGGCTGGCAATATTCTCCAAATTTTTTTAGAAAAATGAAAGTTTCAGCGTTGTGAGCGCGAAGTTTTCTTTTTCGAATGAAGTTACAAACGCCTTAAGATCTGGCCGAGTTTTTCCAAAATAAATTTTTAAACTGTTACTCAGCAAGGAAATGCGTCGGGGAGCGTGTATATTGTTGGTTCAAACGGTAGCCAATTTTCTCCAAATTTTTTTAGAAAAATGAAAGTTGCAGCGTTGTGAGCGCGAAGTTTGCTTTATCGAATGAAGTTGCACACGCCTTAAGATCTGGCCGAGTTTTTTCAAAATACATTTTTAAACTGTTACTCAGCAAGGAAATGCGTCGGGTAGCGTGTATATTGTTGGTTCAAACGGCTGGCAATATTCTCCAAATTTTTTTAGAAAAATGAAAGTTTCAGCGTTGTGAG
>NW_026019016.1:12813424-12817884 GCF_020466585.1 Dendroctonus ponderosae
TATTGTTGGTTCGAACGGCTGGCAATATTCTGCAAATCTTTTTGGCAAAATGAAAGTTTCAGCGTATTTCCAGTGATATTTTCCCGTTTTACTGAAGTTGCAAAATCCTTGAGATCTGGTTTTGCTTGATTTTGGTGCCTTGAATCCCAAACATTTTGCCATTCTTCGCTTCAATGCCAGAAAAGTGCTTTTCTATCAATGAACCCAAACCGAAAATTAATGCGTAGGTCACCAACAATTTGGCATTGTTTAGCTCCCATTAAACCATCAAAATGAGCGTGTTATTTATCAAATAAATCCCAACGGGTGTGGGCGTCTTAATATTATTTGTAAGTAAAACAATCCGAAAGAATCAGTGTTCCACCCACATAGAAAACCTTCAGTAGCCACCAAGAATTATTTAACTCTGGTTCATTCTTCAGTGGATGACTATTCATCTAGTAATTCTCTTCAATACAACTCCCTGTATAAGTGGATTAAATGCAAAAGGTTTCCTCATTTTACTCGCGGTCATTAAATTTATGATCCGATTTTCAGTAAAGATGCGCCCGCTGGTAAAATACACCCATTAAGGTCATCCTGGCCATTACAAGAAGAGTATTCGTATGATGATATCACTGATGTTACAATTATAAGTGCGTTCATGTAATCAACTTCGTGACTGATTTACCTGCGATGCGAACAATCTAAAGTGGATCATGATGAGCTGACGGTTTAATCAAAATAATTCTTAGCTATTGAAGAATTGCAATTTTCGCCCTTTACCCGAGACAACTTCTGAAAAAAATGATGCTGCAAGAGAGTGAAAATTGACCATTTCCCACATGTCTATTCTCTACACGGCTGTTGCCTAAACAAAGTTGCACTAAATTTCCTAATGCGATCAACACGTTCTACAGACACCAATTGAACAATCAGCTAATGGCATTTCAGAATCAGCCAATTTCACTCGATATGGCAACGATCTAGTTTTGGGCACTTCAAGCGCTAAGTGCAAGATTCTTCTCAGGCGGTTAAATATTATTTTCCTTATTGAAAAAGCCTTAAACTTTATTGATTTGGATGCAACATATGGTTTTTACTTAGACTTTGCGGGATCAGTTGCACAATAAAACTGCTTGAATAGTTAAAAAAATGTTTAAAACAGTAGCTAAATATCGTCTTTTCAGAAGATCAATGCCGCAAATTCAACGCGTAACAATCGTCAGAGAGGATTAGAAAGGCTAAATAAACCAAAAGATTAGGAGCAATTACTCGAACAGCCCATTTAACAGCGAATGACAAAAGCTGAAAATTGGTGTACTTTTGTCATTGTTATTCAAATGAATGCTAAAATTCAGGCAATTGCATAATCCTTCACCTATTAGTTAGTTCTTCTTTGCGTAATTAATCCTCTATGCTTCAGACAATTAAAACCGATCTAGATTTTGTTACAGTGAAAAAATCGTCTGGTTAACAGGAGGTTGCAAAATGCCATCAGTTCAGTGTCAATTCGATTTGTGCGATAATAAAAATACAAGCTCGTGATGGTATTTTTACATAGATTTTTCTGCGGTTCACATGTTAAACTAGGTTACAAAATGCTAGTTGTAAAACGGTTTTTTCGAAAATTTATCCAGATAAAACTGCGCCAAAAATTGAAACTTCAGTTTTTCAACAACAATCGGGGAAATATTTGTAGTTGTTTGAGAAAACGCTTCAGTTGAAAAATATTGGCAACTGTGTGAAAATGGGGGCTTGCGCCTTGGGCCTAAAAACAGAAAAAAATCAACAAATCAACAACTCTTTGTACCGGATTTTACTTGAACGGCTGCGCAAAGTTGACTAGCGTTGACAATTAACATTTATATTGACTCAAAACTCGGATATTATAAGCCGCAAAGGTATCAATTTGGAACATGCCTAGCCGCAGTGCATCTTGCGTCCTTTATAGAATCCTATACGTGCGACAGAGAAAACCGATGCCAGCTACGTTCTTAACTGGCAAACTCGGTTTCATTTAATTGATTCGAATTAGTCCACGCGAACTAAATCCCCATCTGCAATGCTTTAAAAGCCCGAGATTCTTAATTTGTTTAAAAAATGCCCGCGAAGGCCAGATATTTTTAATTTCAATTTTTCCAATAGTTTCAAAAAACATTAGCCGACTTCTCGCAACCAAACACGAACATTATTATAACAAATAATTGACATTGCACTCATTAACTAACACTGAAACGTGCTGATTACTACAAAGCGCTTATAAGGAGTGTCACAATAATGTTTAATTAAACATCCATCCAAATAAATAGTTCTTCAGTTAATTATTGCTGGTTCTTGTTGCGGACTAGTTTCAATTGTTGTTGCGACATTTTTGACATTTAAATCGTTCCAACTGATCACCAACAAAATGCCTCATTTCCTCCCATTTCCACTTCGAGATGGACATTCAGCGACCTCATGAACGTAAAAATAGATTCAACATTCATGTTTTATTAATGAGTAGCATTCTTTATGAACACAAATAGAACAAAGTTTCAAAGCTTTGAAGTGCGCTGATGCCATATTTGGACGTTTTACCCCATATGTACGAAGTCTGTTTGATTTATCCCACGATATTAATTCCTCGTAAATAATTATGACACTTAACCAGCCGACAAATAAAGCATAATCGATGCCAATTCGATATCATATTGATTTTCTCTGAATGGTACGACCACATCTTTTGCAAACGCAAATGCTGTCCTGATTTGGTCACAAGGACAATCATCCTTACTTTGATTCATAATATTATCAACAAAAAAAGCCGATCTAGCTTTCAATCGGCCACTTGAACTACAAACTGATCAAAGCATCGTCTTTATTCCGCGTCGATTGCAAAATCCATCGTTAATTGAAAGAGGATGATTGAATTAAAAATATAAACAAACCGAGTTCAGTGACAATCCGTTTTTATTCAAGAAGTCGCTTTGAGCTCAGTTGCGAAATGGCACTTGTTTCAAAAGTCAATCATTTGCTTGCTGGAGCACTTTTCGATCAGCTCTGATATAGGGAACAGGGAAGACAAAGACAACAGGCTTTGCTGTGACGTTTGATACGTTGCCCTCACTCCGACGCATTGGGACGAAGTGCGCCGAATGCTCTCGGGCCTGATCGGCTTGATCAACTATGCTACGAGGGGTGATTAAAATGGATGGATCCATTTCGACACTTTCTTACAAAATCCAAAGAGCATTAATTAACAGCAATCAACAAAAGCTTCCGCCTGTTCAACTAGCTGAAGACGAAGCGATCTTCAACACAATAAATATCGATGGTTTATCGGGCAAATGAAGAAGTCAGCAAATTGAAAAGCATTGTGTAGTCAGTCAACAGGTAAACGATGTGGATGAGGAAACCCGCAAAATTAACAGTATATTGAATCTAGAAAAATGTGAAGAGCTAATCGCCGTTAAATGAACTTAACAATGGCTAGGAAGTGTGCTCTAAATTTACGGGGATTATTTCGTCAACATGTAGGCCGGCGGCCATAGACGAAAATCGTATAATAGGTGATTTTGCTTAAATTATGTGGCCATTGTTTGGCAATTATTTGCTGAAATAAATAGTAAATGTGTATTAGAAGTTTTCATTATGTGGATTGGTCAAACTCATCTGACGGTTACTTGAATTGCTTCACTGCGAAATCACGAAATTAATTTAATATTAACATTGCTGCTGATTATTTTCGTCCATATTGGCAGAAGAAATTGTCGATGCATAGGAGCGATTTAAGGCATTAACCTCCGACCCAGGTACATTTTGACCTAATTAAGCTGAACACTTCCTTGTCTCGGTATATTATTTCTCAAATTGGTTTTAACATTTATATAGGAGTCATCAAGCCGGCCAAATAAGCATCAGTTGAGAAACATCCTGCGACTGGCAAATTAAATCAGCTCGACTTTACGACTAATTGTTTCCTTGTGAACGCGAAAAATTCCATTATAACAAATGAATCTAGGAATTCTTGAAATTAGCGAGATGTTTATTGGTCGACCTCACCAGTCCTGCACATGTTTAGATTTGCTCCATTCGATTGCACTGATGGATTTTTCAAAAATCGAACAATTCCTCATTCATGTATTGGCAGGCGAACACAAAAAGCCCGTGCAAATGCGAACGTAAATCGCGTTTTGCTGATTTATTCAAGGCTTGATCAACCCGATGAATTTCTTCACTCAAAAGGAACAACATCACAATTGAAGCATCGGATTGTTGACACAATCTGCTATACGACCAGATATTGATGAGAAGGCGCAAATCTCTTATGGGTTTAGATTGTTTGATGTGTGGACTGATTTGCATCAGGCATTGAAATCAGGCGCCACATAAGTGCCTTTAATGGGCCGATTTTGTCAAAAGGCTGTTATTATGGAAGAATTTGTGTTTTAGATTAAATGGCCAGTGACTGGTGTTGGAAAAGAGAATGCCGATAATCA
>NW_026019016.1:12818274-12825951 GCF_020466585.1 Dendroctonus ponderosae
TTTGATTTGGAATTGAAACACAGTCAGGAAAGTATATACAATGCCGATAATGAAATATAAACTTTAGAAGGTTTCTTCTAAATTCTAATGCATTTTTGTTGCAAAAAATCGACAACTTTAGATGGTTTTTCCTCGTTTAAATCACTGTGGTGCTTGACGGCTGGGCACAACTTCGAAAACCAAAAAAGTCAAAGAAAATTGCCACTGCAACGGTTGCGGTTTTTGAATTGAATTCACGTACATATAATGAAAAAGGGAGCATTTTGAGGCAATCTGGAGGCCTCCTTGAAGAATAACATCGCAAATTGAATGCACATTTACCTCAATTTCTCCCCATAATTTGCCTGGCTGTGATGCTCATTTGATTGTTAGAGAAAATGATGGTCATTTCACCGGTAAAAGGCGAAACAGAAAAACTTACCCTTAGGCTGCCAATCTATGTCTTCAAGTAAGGAATTAGGAAGCTTCCAATACTCAAAATGCATACTTTTTTGAGAAAAACTCAAATAAAGCGTTTAGACGACAGTGTCTTTTTGACAACAATAAACGTCAGAAAGTCCTCAATTAAAATATTGCGGTTTTCCTGCAAACATCACCAGTACGACAGCGAAAATACGAAGCAACGGCATCGGAAGCGTTCTTCTATGGGAAAATCGTCAATTTTCTTATATAAAACGCAAAAAACTGACCGTTTTTGAAGTTTAGACCGAACGACTCGCACACACCAACCCTTTAAATTACGTGACATGAATAGTGACAAGGCTATCAAGACTTGCGACTTGAAGTTACCCTCAGGTTGTCAAACCGGATGAAAAAATTGATGTCAACATAAGCGTGATGGTAACTTAAATAAAAATAACGAGAAAAGTGAAATTAAATAAATTTGCAAAAAATCTAGAAATTTCGAGCAGATAAATGGAGGAAAAAATTGGATAAAAGGAAACTAATTAAAAATATTCAATGTACTCAGTGTCTTGATTAGGGTCATTTGGTTGATTTTTATCGCATTCACTCTTGAGCCTTTAAAACACCCACTGATCCACCAATGAACGACTGAAAGGTCGAGTATATCGAGAGCTTTTTTGTATCGGAAACGCGATTAATTCTTACGCCATGCATACAAAATGGAAAATCAATCTTGTGAATGTGTAGCGAATGAGGCTAATAAAAGTGTACCAACAATGCCTTTATGGGGAATATTAACGATGGAATTTGCTCAATTTGTATGCATTTGATGTTATTGATTACTTATTGTTCAGATAATTTGTTTAATAGTTAAGTATGTATTAAGCAACGTTGTTTAAGGGCGGCGAAAATGTTTCACACGTCCAAAATCATGATTGAACAAGGGGGCTTAAATGATGAAAAATATTTTGGTTGAACTGCAAACGAAAGAAACGCTTGAAAATATGAGTTTCAGTGTTACAGTTGGGGCCAAATTTGCATGAATTTTCAGGAAATATGGTTCATAAAATCGAAGCATTGAAAAGTCTGTTAAGATCTTTGCTTGGATAGCAAGAATTAACTCGTCAAAGTGCATGAAATAATTATTTTCGAGGGAGAAGCGTTCATTAACTAAGCCAAAAAATAAACTAAATATTTGCTAAGGGTCGGTACTAAATGAACATGTTAAATCGAAAATAGTTAACTTACGACAGAAGGAAATGCTATTTAAGTCGTAAAATCAGTGGCATTATCCATCGATCTTTTGCATATCCTGTTAAAGCTTTTCCTTCAGTTTCCCTGAAGCAACCATGCGAATCATCCGGTTATTTATGCAGTTGCCGATGCTTCTGAGGTTTTTGCTTCGGCATAATTAAACACTGAGGTGTTTCGCATTTTCAACTTACTAGTGTTCAAAARAAAATAAATTTCTCCAATAATAGAACTAGAATAAAGTTTCAAATTGCTACCATCATTAGAGATTTTTTTCGAATTTTCAAGTCGCGCTTGYTTTTTTTRCAATKTATGCAGKTTGTTGGAAACACAATTCGAAAAGTTTGGGCAATAATCTTAGAGAGTTTCGACTGGATGCCATCATCAGAGATTTCTTACCGAATTTGCGAAAATCAATCAAGTGTATTGCGTAATGAGTTTTGCAGAAATTAACGTCTTCAAAAATAAAAGAACCGATACTTTGAGTTGTGTTAAGTTAAGCGGTTAAAATTCCCATTTTTCCACGGCTGAAACTTTGGGGTTTCGACCGTCATCAGACATTAATTTACAAATTTTCGCATTTCGGACTGTTTCTTTGCGAATTCGTGCAGCAAGTTTTCAAAAAATTAATTTCTGCAACGCCAGAAAAGTTGTCATTTTGCGACTCACTGCATTCAGTAGGCAAGAGTCGAGGGTTTGAGCTGTGAAAGTTTCGAATTGCTGCCATCATCAGAATTTTTTTCGCGAATTTCCAAACCTCATTTCGTTGACTACACTGTACAGGATGCTCTAAAAAAATTTTTTTTCAATAGTGAATCAACTGCAACTTTTCCCTTTGCGGCCTTAAGTAGTTAATCAGGCCTGTCTTAGGCGTTTCGAATTGGGGCATCATCAGGGTTTTTCATCAATTTTAACCAATTCCTTTTGCCTCTAAGTGAAAAAAATTACCAATGAAATAAATGCTGTTGTTGTAAATTAATAAACATTTTTTCTGCTAATTACTTTGCTCAGTTTACGCATTTTCATCTGAGGAATTTTTCATTGTGACCATCCTTGGCCTTAACACGCTTCCATGTTAAGGTGATGCTGAACGAAATGACATAATCGCAATGTAATAAACTTCCCATAATAATTAATTTTCGGTGCTTTGTTCAGATTAGCGTTTTTGCTTCTTCTAGAAAATGTTTCAGGATGGCAACATGGATTTCCTTAAACAAAGCGAATTGCGTAGGCCTTTATGGCTCTATTGTAGGAGTGCTACAATTAATAGACGCATTCAATGAGTTTTCAACGTTAATATGGAAAAACAAACACTTTTGCGTTAAGTGGACACTAAAGGCCAGTTTGTTTGAGCGTATTCGGACTATTAAAGGAAGAATGGTCGTTCAGCTGATTGATTCGTGAAGGTGTTTTGCTGAAGTTTCGAAGACTTTTTAAGAGAGTTTTGATTAACCTCGTGTGGTTAAAACGGACGAAATCGGGAATTTATGCTTCCTTCGAACAATAGACAATAAAGATAAGCAAATTTCGGGCGCTGGTTTAATCTGATTTCCACACTCGTCCATCTGTGCGTCGTTATGGCTTAATTAGAGTAATAAACCTGTCGTGCCTGCTAATAATTCTTCAAGCATAATGGAGGTGTTTTTAATTTTTAATGATTTTATTAATTCAACTTAAGTTTGTAATCAACAACAACTAGAAACGAGCTCATCTGCTAAATGTGGTCCTTGCAAATGATTACCCAACGCAATTTTCTTCAATCTAGATCATACATCTCGGGTATATCGAGTGACGCGTGCCATTCTTCAACCTTATTTGCCAAATCGGAGAAAAAAAGCAGCCAAAGAGCGGCAGTGGTGGTGGACAAATGATGAGTAGGGTTCATCTCTGGGAATCTTGTTGCAAGGTTTTTGGGATGAAAGTATTTCAATTTCAAGATTTGCCCACCCACTGTTTTAGTGTTTTCAGTATATAAGCTGCGAGGCTGGATTTCAGTAATCAGATCATCGCCGCTTCTTCTCAACGAGGTTCAGTGTTTTTCCTACTAGTAGTTCAACATGAAGGTAGGGAAATGTGCGACTTGTGCTTGAATGTGTCTTTGTGGGCAGTTTTCCTCTCCTATTCAACAGTGATCGGTGGTTTTCCGCATTCAACGTGAGATAACTAAGCGCTTTTTCTTGATTTCCATTATTTGGGGAGTTTGTGCCGTTTTTCTAGCCGAATTACAATTTTATTTGCTTTTTAGTTGCACTTTGAAATATTTTGAGGGCAATGAAAAAGTGTGTATGGGTTTTTCAAATACGATTAAATGTTGTAATTTTTAACTAATTTTTAATTTTGCCACTCAAACGCAGTCGATTTGCTTGTTTTTTTAAGTCATTTCATTGGACTTTAAACTATTGTCTTTTCAATCACTACTTCCAAAGTCTTCAAGATGTATTAATAAAATTTTAGAGGTGTATTTGCGAAATATTGGCCTGCATATGTGGAAATTTTCAATGAAATTGATCAGCTCGTTGTTTAATTACAATTTTTTAAAGTTGACGACTACTCAAAATTGACGCTCCGCGTCTTCAAAAGCCGTAGATCCCTACCCCAGACGCGCAATAAAATTCCAAAATAGTGTTTCATAGTCGTAGAAAATTCCTATTTAATCTGTAAGTCCGTTACTTTTACACACCTTTCCAAACTTATCGTTGAAAAGTTAAGCGTTTTGCAAGAATTAAAAGGGAACTACATGCTAGCAAACAAAAATCGTAACTCCCAAAGCCAAGGAGATACAGAGTTGAAACTTTGGAAATTCATTGGCGAAAGGACTATTTAAAAACCGTAAAATTTTGTCACAAATCTAGCGGGCCAATAATTTTATAGAATTTTTCAAACTTGAGTTTGAAAAGTAACGCCAAGTCCCAATACCGCTAAAGTGAGTCTAAACTAAACTCAGAACTCTCAGAAGMYTRAATAAGAAAAYTTTCAGCACTCAGTGCCAWAAWATTTKCYAAWAAATGTAGGAACTTTTWATCAAATTATTTGGYCCATTGACGCWGTAGAATTTTTCAARYTTGAGGATAAAATGTGGGGCGCTCCTCAATGGTGCCTCWCCACGCACAAAAAATCATAACTCCTAAATKTGCGGAGATTTCKYACTKAAACTTTGACGGATGATTGGAAAAACWCTTTGGCGTATTTTCAAAAAACTCTTTTTTAKYGCATCRTCCATAAKTTTYCTAMGTCTTCTCAAACTTGGCTGGGAAAAATAACTCGATTCTCCMTACTGCTGCTACCCGCCTAAAAATTCACAACTTCCAAGACTGACCAGATCTTGACGTGAAACTTTAGACCTGCATTGCCAAAGTTTACAGCTATTATTGTGGAAATTTTTACGAAAATCCTATGTTCTCTTAAATCTGTAGAATTTTTCAAACTTGAGGATAAAATGTGGGGCGCTCCTCAATGGTGCCTCTCCACGCACAAACAATCATAACTGTTAAACTTGAGGATATTTCTCAACTGAAACTTTGACGGATGATTGGAAAAACACTTTGGCATATTTTCAAAGAACTGTTTTTTATCGCATCGTCCATAATTTTTCTAAGTCTTCTCAAACTTGGCTGGCAAAAATAACTCGATTCTCCATACTGCAGCTGCCCGCCTAAAAATTCACAACTTCCAAGACTGACCAAATCCTGAAGTGAAACTTTAGATGTGGATTAACAAAGCATACAGTTTTTAATGTGGAAACTCTGGAGAAAATCGTGCGGCCCCTTAAATCTGAACAATTTTCCAAACTTGGCTTTACAGAAAGCTGATGAATGAGGCAACTCGGCGTTTAAAAATTCGTTCAGCCCAAAGGCAAAATAGCGCTAAATGGAAAGTTTTGCGGTTGATTAGCAAAATCTAAGTGTGTAAGATCTGAAAATTTTATTCAATTGCATTTGCACAAATAAATTTGAAACCCCGCTTTTTCTACAGCGTTCCAAAATGACTCGATTTCGGGTTCCAGTTGCATTTAAAGTAGCAGAAGTTTGTAATGTTTCGCAGTTTTTTTTAACCAATTAGTGTGTTTGGAAGTTCATTTAATTTGCAAGGTTTATTGGCTCTAGATATTTTTTTGCAAAACTCATGGTTTTCCAAGAAAAAGACCAAAAAATGTCCAATGGGTATGGGGTTTGTTCCAATCGAATACATTTTCAGGCAAATCCGAGTCACAAAACACCCACTTTGGCATAAACATCCGCTCAACAAACCCTCTAATCGTTCCTAAAACTCTTTCAGGTCTTCCTAGCACTAGCAGCTGCCCTCTCCTTGGCCTTAGCCGAACCCCCAGTACCGTCCAGCCAATACCTGCCCTCCTCCCAGTACCTCCCTCCCACCAATCAGTACCTGCCTCCCCAAAACACCTACCTGCCTCCCGTCACCAGCCCCAAACCCAGCTACCTGCCTCCTACCAACACCTACGGACCTCCAAGGAACACCTACGGGCCCCCTAGCAACACTTACGGACCTCCCGCCAGCACCTACGGACCTCCCAAGAACACTTACGGACCTCCAAAGAACACTTACGTGCCACCATCGAACACTTATGGACCTCCCACCCAGACACAGGCGGTGGTTCGGCCCAGTACTAAATATGGAGCGCCCTCCAACAGCTACATCCCTCCCAGTACTAGTTATGGAGTGCCTAGCAGCGGTTATGGAGTGCCTTCTGGCAAAGGATACGATGATCAATCCGTAAGTTGAGGGTTTGAGGGTGGGCGAGGCACCTGGGGCTAATTGGGGCTTTGCTAGGAACCTGCCAACTACGAATTTGAGTATCACGTGCAAGATGCTCAGTCTGGGAACGATTTTGGACACAAAGAGCAGCGCCAAGGGGATGTTGCGCAAGGAAAGTACTTTGTTCTGCTGCCCGATGGCCGTTTGCAGACTGTGGAGTACACAGCTGACCAAGATGGGTACAAGCCGAGGATCAGCTACCAGCAAGTAGGCGGAGGTTACTCAGGCGGAGGCTACCCGAGCAGCGGAGGTTACCAATATCGCAAGTAAACTTACTTAAGTACCACTTTAACGAAATTCGCTCGAAACCCTTTGGAGATTCGATGACAACAACAATGTGCCTGAAAACTAATTTTATTTGTATTATTCCGCTCTCGATCTAAGCTTAAGAAAACCAGTTTTCCTAACTGTTTGGAAGCAAACCTGGTTCGACTGTGTCAGTGTGTAAATATGAGAAATGTGGACCTGTTAACTTCCTCCACAGTTGCCAGAATCTCTGGCTTTTCTGTGCAGCGGACGTTAGCAAAACGCGCCCTAAAAAGCGGTTTATTCTAAGCAGATGGTAGTTTACATTATATTCTTGTAATAAATTATTTTCGCAATTTACTTTCAAGCGTTTCACTCCCAAACCCCCCCAAAGAAACTTTCTGTTTCAAAGCAAGCAAAACCCCAAAAGCGATTAGGTGCACACTATTTATTGGCTACAAGTTTCCCTTAAACATTTTCCACTATTTAATACACTTTAGCTGTTTATTGGTTATCAGTACTTCAAACATCTTATCGAGGGTTTCACTTCTTAGTGCAGCAACTTGAGGGTGCAGCTGCAGCTTCGGCTGCAGAATCCTTGTCATGATTTCCCGGGCCTGCAGAGCAGCAAATCTTAATGCGACAGCAGCAGGCTTTTCCCACTTTTCCTGGACTGCAGCAGATTTTGACGATGCAGCAGCCAGTGGTGCAGTCGCTGTTTTCACCGCATGAATCCTTGGAAATTTCGCAGTATTTGCAGGGGCCAGACTGAGATTTGGAGCAGCAGATTTTGATTATGCAGCAACCTGAAGGGCTTCCAGAGCTTTCCGTGCAGGAACAGGGCACAGGTTTGCTGCAGCAACTTCCCGGGGAGCAGCAGATTTTGATTTTGCAGCAGCAAGGTTTCCCTTCTGCAGAACATTTGCAAGTTTCACCGCAAGGATCTTTAGGGCAGTTGCAGTCCTTGCAAGCACAAGGCCCAGGTTTGCTGCAGCACTTTCC
>NW_026019016.1:12826371-12828141 GCF_020466585.1 Dendroctonus ponderosae
GCAGTTGCAGTCCTTGCAGGAGCGTGATGCAGACTTGATGCAGCAGTTTCCTTCGAAGCAGCAAATTTCAATTTTGCAACAGCTCCGTTTGGAAGCTGCAGGTATCTTCTTGGAATCTTCACCTGAGGTTGATTTGCTGCAGCAGCTGACTTTGGCACCTGAAAGAAACGAAAAAAATTGACTTAGTTGGCCAAACCCTGGATTATAAGTGCAGCAAATATCAATTAAATCGGACCTCCGGTTGAGTTACTAGAATTATCCAAACTTTGGGGTGATAAGTAAGCGCCCGTCGCTCAATATTGTCGCTGCGCACTTAAAAATTAATAACGTCCAAAGTGGAGCAAGTGGGGAACTGAAAATTTGGGACCTAATTGTCAAAGCACTTGTCTATAAAGGGTGAAATTTTGAATCAAATTGAAAACGCCGTTAATGTTCTGGAATTTTTCAAAATTTGCGTTAAAAAGTGCGCGTAGTGCGTCACCCAACACAGCCGCTACGCGTGGACAAAAATATTACTTCCAAAATCGAGATGCTACCAAAGTGAAACTTTAGGGGCGAATTTGGAAAACACTAGCCTGTCAATGGGGAAAATCTCCCGAAAATGGCAGCAGCGATTAATTTCCTAGAGTTTTCCAAGCTTGAGATCGCAAACTGAAGCGCGCGCCTTGATAACTGCGGCGCCGATGCGCTCCTAAAACTCGTAACTCCCAAAACAGTAGGGATATACAATTGAAACTTTGGGAGCTAATTGACAAAAAACCATGTTTATAACTGTGAAAAAATCGATTAAGTCGAACATCCGCTTATTTTTTTGCAGCATCCCAAAGCTAAAGATTCTGCGGCTCATCAGAGCGCGCGTTTATGCGCTAGAATAGATGAGTGTTTAGCAGGAAATACTGCGATCGATGCGATAAAAAAACATTTAAAATTTACAGCAGCAATCCATAGACAACCCACCAAACAACTCACCTTTGTCCTGCATGTTACTATCAGGCTCGGGTATTAATTGTTGAATTCGCACTTTCGGTTCACTTCGGTTCTGGTTCTCGTCGGATCACTTCGAACAACTTTGATTAGCTGCTCGAGTAAATCAATTAAATAGATGGTTCATACAGTGTGGTACCGTGTGCAAAGTAGCCGCTTGCAATTTACACACGGCACCAAACAAATCTCTCATTGTCGTGTGCACTATGTGAAGTACCAATTAACTAGCCTGGAACTTTCTAGATTATTTTTCACTAATAAAATTATCAGAGATTTCAAGTAGAAGGCAACGAACTGCTTTTGTTCAGTACCACGTTGTCTTGCCAAACGATAAAAAATGTTGTAGAAAAGTCATTTGCAAGCTATACCTAGCGGAAGAGAGGTGCCTGCCAATATCACGCCCCTAGGATGGCTCAAACGACTGTTTCTTACTGCGGCAAAAAAATCGCTACTTTCACAGTTAACGAGATTTATTAATCAAACTTTAGGAGTCGATGAACAGAACATTGGCCTTTATGTTTGGAAAGTTTCAATGGAATTCACCGGCCCGTTTTTGCACTAGAATTTTTCAAAGTTGAGTGCTTGCAAAATTTTCCGCGTTTTTTCATATTTTGATATTTGAATGCAAAAAACCAAGTTCAAAATGCAAGCTTAACTTTATTCAAGAACACATCAGGTATAATCAACTGTAATGTGCTTAAACACATTGTTAGTAACTGAAAGGCACTTTCTTAAACTTCTAAGTAATTTAAGAGAGAATCTAAAAACTTCTCTATGTATTTACAC
>NW_026019016.1:12829140-12831909 GCF_020466585.1 Dendroctonus ponderosae
ATTTTTTGCGTCCAAACCAGTGTCGGGCCCCAACTGTTAAGTTTTTCAAGCTTTTAGACGATGGTGAAAAGAATGTCTTCCTAACGTTATGCAAGCTCCAATGGCTTGGCGTCTTCAGAGGCGATTGCTGCGTTGAGCAACCCACCGCTGAAGATGCCAGCCACTTGTACTGGCGAAACATCAGGGAAAACCTTCCTCCACCATGGTCTAAATCCACCAGGTTTGAAAATGTCCATCGCAGTTGTGGACGAAACGTCAGGAAGAAATTCCGATAGACCACGGCTTCAAAGCCCGGAAAATATTGCTAAATGCCATTGAAAAACATTCAGATATTTTATAAATTCAAAATTAAATGTCCTTTCATGAATCAAGTCACAATTAAAGATGAAAAACCATTTTAAATCTCCCTGTCGGCTCAACCATACCTTGAGGACATTCGCAGAACTCCAGCCAGAGCGCTGGTGAGCCTGCAGCGCCTCTAGCTGCAGTTTCCAGCTTAACATCGTCCAGAAATCCCACTCCTTTCGGACAGTACGTGCCCCTGATCTTGATGGCTGTTAAATTGGTGAGAATCGAAATGAAGTCCCGGGAGTTCAGCCGCGGCTGCCACTGAAAGTCTGGATGTTCGTGCAGCCTGAACTTGAAGATGCGCGACTGCAAAGAAACGTTTCGCTCCGTTCCAGGCTGGATAATCGCAAGCAAACCTGGATGGTGGGCGATCCGTTATCCTGGGCGAAGATGGTGTTGGTAATGCGGTTTCCATTGCTCTCCAGAATGATGTCGGTGGCGGCTGGCATGGCTCGGTTGTCGCCTATTCTGAGCGAAAACTCGAGGAGCTGGTTGTAGGAGGATCTCTGATCGCCTAGGAACCGATCAGGAGCCACAAAGTACACGCATTCGTCGTCTTGCGATTGGACTCCAATACCTGGGAGCAAGTGGAAGAGGGTTGAACATTAAGATTTTTAATTTTGGTTTTTTTCTGTTAGCGGTTTTGGTTTTTCTCGATTTTATTTTTTGTTTCAACAGAATAAAGCTGTTTGTTGCTGATGTTTGCCAGCATTTTTTGCGTCCTTTTGCGTGCTTTTATAGTCGACTTTTCCCGGCAGTTAATCAATGCTCGAAATGATGCACAAAATGGAAAACAACAGTAGGAAAATGGACGAAAAAATTGACAGAATGAATGAAAAAATGGAAGACAACAAGAAAGTGATGAAAGAAATGAGATTTAAAATAGACGACAAAGCTCAGAAATTTGAAGACCTGAAAACAACCGTTGAAGGCAAACTAAAGAACATCGAGGAAGTGCCTGATGATATGGAAAACACTGAAATCGTGGACATTCCTGCAGCAGTGGAAGAGCCAGACGACAAAAATCCAGTAGTTAAAGAGCCGAAAGTGGATCGAGAAGCTGGTGTTGTCGAGATCACAAATGAACAAATTGCTCAGGAGCATTTAGAGGAAATTCAGGTGGAGCCCGAAGCGGCTAGTTCTGATCAGAAACTGTCCTTAGATGGGGAAATAACTGATTCAGTAGCCTCTGAAGGAGATGATGTGGCTAAAACTGATAACTCTTGTGAAAACTTACCAGGTATTATGCTATGAAAAGTAACTGTTTCAACAGAGGAAAACTCTCAAGTGGCGAAAGAAGTTGACTCCGTGGAAGATACATTAACAGTCCAATTTAATTAAAATCGCTACTGAAGTTGAGCAATTTTCCGACTCAGAACTTCTCATGAACTGGACCGAGATGCTGGTTCTGTTTCAACGCTGCAGCGCAAACATCAGAACTTCATGCAAGACCTGCAGACGCTTCAGAACCAAGTGCAACAGATCCAAGAGGATTTCGAAGTTAGTTTGTTCCTGTTCCGCATTTAAAGTTACACCAAGAGGTGAATAAAAGTTGGAAGCTGAAGAAAGAGTTTGATACCCGGCCATCCACGGCACAATATTCATATTCGCTTACTCTGGCTGATGGCTTCATACTTGATCGGCACAATCCTGAAGAACTGATCCTCTGCGCGCCATTTTTCCTGGCCCTTGGAGAAGCTGGACTCCAACGCATACTTCGAGTATCCTGCAAGGAAATTGATGAGTTTTCCGATCGCATTTTCTCCTGCAGCATCGAATACCCATAGCGGAACGGCACTGCGATGAATGGCCATAGCAGAAGCACGGCGTGCATCCGAACTCGTTGTCCAGATCCAGATTGAAAAATCCCGGTTTGCACTCCATGCACTGTTTGCCTTCGACGTTGTCTTTGCAGACGCAAACGCCACTCTCCGGATGGCAATTCGGGCTGTTGAAGGCGGACCCTTCTTGGGAGCATTCGCAGCTTTTGCAGCCCGACTTCGAGAAGTCGTAGTAGTTTTCTCCGCACCTGGAAAGCGCAAGAAAAGGCAAATTTGGAGCCAATTAAGCAACGACAACATCGGCAAAAATGAGAAGGTTTTTGCACTAAAATCGGTGCCGTTTTAGTGAAAACTTGCAATTACTTGTCGCATTTATCGCCTGTTACGCCCGGTTGACATCGGCATTTTCCCTCCGAGTTGCATTGCTGATAAACTGAACCGGTCTGATCACATTTGCATGGCACGCAATAACCATCCTCTCTCATGTAGTAGTTGGGGCGGCATCTTTCGCAATTTGGTCCATCCCTGTTCGCCGCACAGTCCAAACAGTAGCCTCCATGGCCTGTTTGTTCGTATAACTTCGCATCGAACACGCATCGACTTGAATAACCGTTGCAGTTGCATTCTGCAACAGGAAAAA
>NW_026019016.1:12832908-12834882 GCF_020466585.1 Dendroctonus ponderosae
TTTCAGCTACAGAAGATACCCGAAAAAATACCAAAAAATCTTGGACACCCGGCATCTGAAAAACCAACAATTCCCCGACAGTTATTTATTGGCAAATTTTTTAAATTGATTTGTTGATAACCCAGATTTAAACAAATCAAAGTCACATCAAAAAACCTTTTCAATGGCCCGCGCTCATAATGACTCGATGAAAATTTCCCAATGGAAACCCAACACCATTTAACGGTTGCGTGGGATAAAAAATAAAAGCCGTAGGTTGGTGGATGATTGTCTTATAATGATGGGCCTGGTGCTGATTTTGTGATGAATCAAGGTGCGGTTACTTAATAAATTTCGATTTACCTCATAGCTGCAATAAATCCAACAATAAACCATTACTGGCCATATAAAGCTGCAGCAATTTTTCAATAAGTTCTGCGATAATCTGTGCAGTGCTGCACAGATGCCCCTAGATATTCCCATAGATTGGCAATTATTTCCTACCAAATATAGCACGAAACTGCGCTTTATGTACTAAATAGGAATAAAAAAACCCCGCTCTAAGACCCATTGTTTGCTGCAACGTCCCAAACCCGACTTATACTCATCGCTAACTAAGTAGCTATTCTATAAGTGTTCTTTGGGCTTAAACACTGTCGAACCATGTTTTCTTGGGGTTGAAACACACTTACGACTCCCGGAGAACCACGGTGTTAAACCGTCCCACGTCAAACCAGCGCAGATCTTCAAAAAAAGCCCCCAAACCAACACTGGAACTCCAAAACTCGTCATTTTTCTGCACTAACTTGCATTGTTTGAATGGTTCATGCGGTTCCAGACGGGTATTTCTATGCGACGGTACCGAAGAATTGGAACCCGCGAACGATTCAAAATACACTAAATCTGTATCTTTACGCTAAAGGCCCAGCATGGTAGTTCTTCGTAGTACGCCAACGCTCAAATATACAGGTTCCTTATTAACATGTCGAATGGGGAGCTGAGATATAGAGGTGATGTGTGGAACCCATTTGGGTGCAATTGGGACTTTATGGGGAAAAGTTGGATTAGAAGAGCGTTCCGATTGTGAGTTAAATTTAGAGGTTGTCCCGGACTAAATAAAAATTGTTTCAAATTTTGTTTGAAGCCGAGGTAGAGGCCTGATAACATATTGGGTGAATGAAGAAGAGTCACTTGGAGAACGCTGTAAATTTTGGTAGAATTTTATTGTCGACTCCAAGCGACTTTTGATTCACCCAACAAATTAGTTTCACTTGCGTTATTTTAAGTTAGTTTTTAGCTAGTTGAACCGATTTTTTTCGCTCACTTAGGTGCAAGATGGTGCAAAAATGTCATCTTTTCCGTCTCGTTTTTGCCTATTTCTCGGTAGCAAAATGAGAAAGAGCGCTCATTTTTACATAATTTCCGAGAGAACTAAATGGCCTTTTTAGAAAGTGAATCATCGATAAGGAAATGTTGGCAATTTTCTCAAAAAAGTCTTGATTTCAAGCAGTTTTAGAATTGCGTCGTTGTTTTGAGTTGTAAAATCGACGTTGCTTTTTTCGCAGTTTCTCAAGAACCATTTGAGCCACAGAATTCGTTCTGGCAACGTTGGATAGAGAATTGAAAATTCGATCATCACAACATGAGTGAGGAAATTTGAGTAGTTTTGACCCAGAAAGCGAAAATTCAATATTAAACACGTAGATGCAAGATTATGCAAAAATTTCATGTATTCCGTGCCGTTTTTGCTCGTTTCTCGGAAGCAAAATGAGTAAAAGCGCTCATTTTTACATAATTTCCGAGAGAACTAAATGGCCTTTTAAAAACTGAATCATCGATAAGGAAATGTTGGCAGTTTTCTCAAAAAAATCTTGATTTCAAGAAGTTTTAGAATTGCGTCCTTGTTTTGAGTTGCAAAATCGACTCAAACATTACGTTGCTTTTTTCGAAATTTCTCAAGAACCATTTGAGTCACAGAATTCGTTTTGGCATCGT
>NW_026019016.1:12835881-12837864 GCF_020466585.1 Dendroctonus ponderosae
TTGCGAAATAGGAGCACTATTTATCAATCTGTAATAGAAGTCGTGAGGAAATTCTGTCTTTTTCAAAGACAACAATTTTTGAGGCGAAATACCCAAAAAGAAGTTTGTAAAAAAATGAATCCGCCTCAACAATATAGAACTCGTCTACAACGTTCACTTATGACCAAGTGGTCGATTCTACACATTTTTGCTGGCAAAATCGAGTCGAGTTGGAAACTCTAAAAAGATCAAGGGCTCTTCACTGAACGATTTTATTCGAATTCGCACCAATCCTCTAAATGGCTAAACCAAATACAGTGACTACACAATACATGGTCTTGTTCTCCCATCTCACTGTGCAGGTCCCATCAGTTGCGCTGTCCCAATAGCAGGAGCTGGCCGTATGCAGACCAGCCCCTGTCTTCTGCATGATCGAACAGGTCACCACATACTTGAAGTTCTTCTTCAGCTTGCTGAGCGCGCTCAGACACTGTTCTGATACCGATGCGCTCCACTGGTTCACCTTCTCCTGCTGGTACACGTTGCCAGTGAGCAGACCCTCAATCGTGTCCTTAACAATTTTCGTCACATCGTCGACGATGAACTGGTTCTCTTCATCGTCCATTTCTCGTGCAGAACCAGAAGCTGGAGGCTGATTACTTCGATTGTGACACTGATTTTGATTGGCTGGTTTATGGGTGAGCTTCAACGTTGACCTGGTCGGTACCAGTCGGCGATGACGATGCATGATGAAGGATGCACCGAAGGTTCAGCAGCTCGAAGAAGCCGAATGAGGCGCGTTGCGTTCTAATCGTCGCTTGGGGGTGAAATGGGGATCGCTCACGATCCCCCGACCCGTTTATTCCATTAAGCGCATATTAGTATGCGATTGAGCACGACAGGTTTTATACAGTGGTTCAAAGAAACGTTTGGTGGCTCACCTGAAGCTCTGGACTAGTGTCGAAGCTGTAAGCCGATGGCCGTCCTTCCAGGGTGCCAAAGGCGACATTTCCGCCCCTTAGGGGCGAAATGTCCGAATACTCTGAGGTGCACAAAGCTCTGGTTTCTTCCCCTTTTGACGTGTAAATGTGGTCGGGCAGGCCGTAAGTGTCTCGGCACGTCGCGCTACAACACAACTAACTGAGCTGGTTTACGGTGTCCTACAGGGCGCCTACCTGTAGTATTGGAAGGGCACCCAAGGGCCATCCGCGGTCGTTTTCTTCAAAATGGAGAAACTTTCCGGCCTGGGCGACATGAACCAAAGCCGGATGTAGGTGATATCGAACGCCTTGCCTGGAAAACCGGTGAAACTTTAAGTGCACCTTGCCAGCCTGCCAGCTCCTACCGAATCGCAACGTTAAGTTCACTTGGCTGAAGTACTGGATGCCTTCGAGCATCGTTTGGGACTGCCACCAGGTCGGGTTGTCCACGTTGTGGATGTCGGTGAGGAAGCGGGCGTGGTACTGTCCGGGGAAACACACCGAGCAGGACTTCCGCACCCCGGATATTCCGGTTTGGACGCAATATTCCTGCTCTCCATCGATTCCGCATGTATTGGTCGCTTCCATTTCCATGTTGAAGGCGGCATTGATGAACTCGGGAATGCACCTCTAATGGCAATCAAAAGTCTTTTTAATAGCAAGTGATGGTTGGGCAGAAACTGCAGTTTTGCAACGCCTTCAGCGCATTTTGAAGGTGTACAAAGGAGACAATTAGCGAAATAAAAAGGTGCTTAAACTGATCAAAACCAACGGCAAACTGACCCACATAGCAAAATGATATTCCCAGAATATACCGGGAACATTCATATGATGTACATGCATATTCCTGGGATATACATGAGTTATTATGAACATTCCATGTATGTCCCAGGAATCTGTCAGAGTTAATACACTGAATGTTCATGGTAACGAAAGAAAAACGATACTTTATTTCCTCTTATTAGTTTATTCACATATTTAAGTATTTACTGATGTAATTTTTCAACAACATTTACTTGCAACT